>NC_067164.1:26904560-27224790 GCF_903995435.1 Acomys russatus | reverse complement strand
AAACAAAAACAAAAAAAAGCAACTTAAGAAAAGAAGGGCTTATTTTGGCCCAGAGTTTGAAGGCACCGTCTATCCTAATGGGGAAGGTGCGGCCCCAGGGAGAGCATGAGATCATGGGTCACACAGCATCCATATCAGGAAGCAGAGAGTGTTGAATGCTGGTGCTCAACTCTCTCGCTCATGCTCCCCACTTTATTCAGTCCAGGATTCCAGCCCACAGAACTGTGCTACTGTTCAGTCTGGGTCGTCTCATCTCAATTAACCCACTCTAAGAAACTCCTCACAGGCTATGCCCAGAGACTGATTTCCATAGTGACTCTAAATCTGGCCAGGTTGACAGTGAACATTAACCATCACGCTTATGTTGTTATCACCAGCTGTTTTTTTGTGTTTTGTCAATGACAAGAAAAGTAACTCATACACATCGAAGCTCTTACTGTCACTTCTGCTCTCCCTCCAAACCCTAGTCTTGTTTTTTTCTAACGTCAGATGACTTTCCACAGGATTGTTCACCAGGAAACTTAACGCGTCCTTGATGACATTGTTGGCTGCCCGGACCCACTGTGTCCACTCACCCACGTACCGATCAAGGCACTCCAATTTTGATTAGTGGGCTAATGTGTCCAACCAAGACCTCAGCCTCCTTGGTGATGGAGTTATATACATGTCATTCTGGTCAGTGAGATTTTTAGAGTTTCTGGAAAAGTTTTTTACTTCCCTGACACGTCTATTTCCTCTTCCTTCTTTCACCTATTCCATCTTTTACTTTAGTGCTATTGATGCGCAGGGGCTGCTGCATTCGCTCGCATTGAAGAGAGTGAAAAGCAGAGGAGGAATGGTGTGGCGGAGGAGGTGTCACCGTGTGCCTGGGATCTGGGTCATCCACAGGCTGCCATCCTAGCTAGCTCTATCCTTGGAATGCTTCTTGTGTAGACAATGACTTGACTGACCAAATAGCTTGCCTGTTTAACATGTGGCGCGTACAGGATTTGATTCCCTACAGCTGAGCACAGTTGTCCGTGACACAATATACAAGACAAGAATTTTGATTTCCATGATCAAAGAGCATCTGATGGCTGCCTGCCCTCCGTCTCTCAGACCTGTTCCTCTCTGGTCACAGAGATCCTAGTTTCTGCTTTTGCCTTCATTCATTAGCACGACGCGGGGATTGGGTCTTATCTTCAATGCCTTAATGTGGACCTACCTCTGAGCTATGTCTTCAAACATTTCTTCTCTCTATTCTCGTCATCCTGTCACCCAGGCAACCCATCACCGCAGTCTCTCAATGGTACCCTCTGACCACAGCCACCATTTCCCCCTCTCCAACCAATCCCCCACACATATCCAAAGCCAAGTGGAAATTCATCCCAGGTCGTGCTGTGCCCTATTGTAGGCCTTCTGATTGTTTCTGATCTTGTCTCTGAAATAATCCAGATGTCTGACCACTATTGACTGAATGGTTTGTCCCCAGAATTTGAAACTCCAGTCTGGGGAAAAATGTAGAAACTCCAGTCTGGGGCTATTTGTAGATGGGCATTTGGGTTAATAATTAAGTCATGACATGAAACCCTCAGTTGTGGGATTAGTAAGGAGTCAAAGAGGGACCAAACCCAGGGATGCTACTGTACACAGGTAACCCCAGCACTTGGAGGTAGAGTCAAGAGTTCAAGGTCATCCTTGACTACAGAGTGAATTTGAGGCCAGCCTTGCCTGCAAGAGACCCTAGCTCATAGAAAAAGAATAAAAAGGAAGAGGAAGAGGAAGAGAAGGAAAATGAGGAGGAGGAGGAAATCATCATGAAAATTTTTCTCTCCCCATCCCTTCCCCCTCTCTCTCCCTCACCTCTCCCTTCTGCAAAGGTTCTGATCCGACATGATCACTTCCTCTTGCTCACTGCAATCAAGCGATGGCACCTTCATTCTGTCCTTCAAACCGCTGCAAGCCTTCCCACCGTGGGCCTCGAGGCTTGCTGCATATCTGCCTCAGAGTCTCCTCTACCCAGTTCCTCTGGCTCCTTCTCATCTGTCACACACGGTCCCATCACACTGTTCTGTTTCCTTCATGCACTCTTCTGTCTAAAGTTAGCTTCTATGTTTGGATTTTTGTCCTGTTTTTATTGCTTTTTTTTCCCTCCCCTTTTAAACTAGACGCTTCATCAATACAGGAGCTATGTCTATTGTATTCGCTGCTCCATCCGCAGGTCTAGAATAACACTGGCACATCGGAGGCCCTTGGTAGGTAGAGTTTTTTATAAACAGGTTAAGCTTTGAAGAGAGCAAGCCATCTTGGACTCTTAGGCTGCCAGTGCTTATGGTTCTGAAGCAATCCTTCTAAAATCCACAAAACACAAATAGAATCTTAGAAGTGAATAAAAGCTTAGTCTACCCCAGTGAGTTCTGAGCTCACCAAATATATTTAGTCCCGTTAGTTACCCATACCCATGGGTAAGTGGGTTTTTTTACCACATAGACTCTTTGGCCCCAGCAGAGAAGCATGGCCCTCAATTGGACCCTCAATCCAGGCTGCCAAGTGCTATGTTTTACACAACCAAGCCCTCAGGAGTCTGGAAGGGAGTCCTATAGACTTACAGTTCAATGATTCCACACAAGTTTGCATGTAGCAGAGCTAAGGGAAGGCTGTCCTGTGGACCGTTTCCGTGGCAAACCTAGAATGTCAGAAGCTGTCCCCCGACTTTCCAGTTCTAAGCCAGATAAAATGACGCAAAGGAAAACTGTTCAAAGTAACTAATACAGCCCCAACCCCCCATTAAAGAACAAACGCTCTCAAACCACAAGCAGGAGCATACCCACTTGTGGTCAGCAGTATTTCTAGAGGGTTTGCTCAGCACTTTCAAGCATATGCTAGCGTTTTCATTACCAAATCTTTACAGTTGCAAGAAAAGGCAGAAGCAATCGACAGGAGCTGGTGGCAGAGCAAGAAAAGATGCCTGCTTAGTGTCAGGGGCTCCCAAAGACATCCTCCGGCCACACTATGGACAGTTAGGACAGAAGATAAGGACAGTAGGCACATGCCAGGACACTTGTAGGACAACGCATTGTAGCGATATTTTAGGAAGAACCACTCTCACCACCTGGAGCCTTTCCCTCTGTTTTCATCTTGCTGGAAGGTGGTCTGCAGTGTCCTGGGGACATTAGGGAATCTGTGAGAGCAAAATTATTCACAGTAATGTTAAAGGCATGAGCTGCTCTGTGGACATTTACAATGATGCTGGAAAGGAACACAGATCAACCCGTCTGTACCGCAAGGCAAGACAACGACGCCCAAACTGTACCTGAAGATCCATGGATTTTTCACCATTGTGTGAATGAAGGAAAGAGGGCAAGAGAGAAGAAGGGAGAGAGGGAGAGAGCAGGAGGGACACACTCTGCGTTCCCAGCCCTTGGGATGCTGCAGTGGGAAGGTCATGAGTTTGCTGTCCATCTGGGATACATAGCAAGACCCTGCCGAGACAGACGGGAATGGTGTCGGAAGGGACGGTGTTTGTCAACCTGATCATTTTCCGAGACATGGATTTACCGAAGCATGTTCCTGGTGCAGCGTGAAATCACCGGTTTCAGCAAATCTCAACATGTCAGTACAGCTCTTTCCGCGTCCTACGTGACAAGCGAGGAAGCAAGTCTGAAGCACCTCACCTGCGTGAGGAAAGTTTTACAGTTGTCACCAGGGAGGTAACCGTGTTGTGATTTACGCTGCCAGCATGAAATGTTACTTTCGCTTTAAAGAAATCTGGTTCCAATTTAGGAGGAATTTGCTTGAAAATAAACAAGGTGAGTTTGTCACTACAAAAGAAAGAAAGAAACAAAGAAAGAAACAAAGAGAGAAAAAACCTAAAGTACACTCATGTTTGTAAAACTACTTCTTGCTGAGGTTTGGACAGTAGATGGAGGGAAATGGGACGTGGGGAGTCTGGCTGCCACAAATATGTTATGGTTGTGTAGCTTGGTGTTCTTATGGGACTCACAACAGGGTGAGGTGATGCTGTCCCTGACTCTATTGCCTGCTTTTAGGACACATTCCCTCCTACTGGGTGCCTTAAGGGGAGATGTCCCTATTGCCACTTCATATGCCATGTGTGCTGGAGTGGATCTGGGGGGAGAGGCTAGGATGAGAAGAGGGAGGGGACACAGCAGTCAGGATGTAACCTAGGACAGAATAATAAAGAAAACAAATGAATCTGGGACCATCTCAGCTGCACATTGACAAGACCCGAGGGTGAAAATAAAAAATAGAACCAGTCAGTCATTTCTTGTTGTCTTAATTTTTTTTTTTTAACAAAAGTATGTTATTTGTCTTAACATCTAGGGAATTTGCTTCTTTTGTTTTGAAATTAGTTAATAACTATTTTACAAATATTTCTTGCATGATTAGATTATAGTCCAATTAAGCAAAGACTTTTTCAGGAACAATAACTTTTCAGTATATAATGGAGGCACTGAATCATCAGGCAGTGGTTAGGAGCATTTGTTGCTCTGAGTAGAGGACATAGGTTCAGTTCCCAGAACCGACATGGTGGCTCACAGACAGCTGCAACCCTTGTTCCAGGGGATCTGACCTCCACAGGCACCAGGCACACACATGGTGCACATATATTCATACAGGCAAAACACCAACAAAGTGAGTCTTTAAAAAAAATACACACACACACACACACACATATATATATATGTATGTATGTATGCCTGGCTCAGAGGTCAAGGATACTGACTGCTCCTCCAGGGGTCCTGAGTTCAATTCCCAGCAACCACATGGTGGCTCACAACCATCTATAATGTGAACTGACGCCCTCTTCTGGCCTACAGGTATTCACGCAGGCAGAGCACTGTATACATAGTAATAAATAAATAAATCTTTAAAAAAAAAAAATATATATATATATATATAGAGAGAGAGAGAGAGATGTATCCTGAGACTAAAACCTGAAATAATAGTTATAATGAAAGTATATACAGAAATAAAATAGATAATGTATAGCAGAAATAAAAACATGTACATCCAATAGTGTAGATGAGATCACTTCAGCATCATCAGAGGAAACGTTTAAGCAGGAAAACCCAAGTGACTGATCAGCCTGTCATCACAGGAATGGATGGTTTTCAGGAATTTCAAAGCCATCAGAGAAGAGTGACAACGGGTATTTGTGACTCAGAGTTTCGGTCAGTGGCCTGGAATAAAAACAGATATATTGGTATAAAAATGCTCAAATGCATTATGAAACTACACTGGGATTTGAATGATGAGATGTGAACTACAAGCAAGATGGCTTAATTTTGCATTAACATAAGTCTCCATCTGTTTTTCCATCTTGAAATATGTTTTTTTCACTCCGGGACAGCTTAAGATTGGAATTCCTGCCTTTTGTTTTCAGGAGACTAAAATAACAGTAGAATTCAGTTTAGTCTGAGGGAAGAGCACCCCTTGTCTTAATCAAAATTCCCTCTGGTCCATGGAGGAATCAGAATCCGAGGTCCCATGGGCAACAGATGTCCTGATAAGGCAAATCTCTAGGCAGAACATAGATTTTTGGGGACGTGGAGCTAGGAGAAATGAAAGTCAACTGCTAGAAAAGAAAGATTCGGGGGAACAGTGGTGTGTGTGAATGTTCTAGAATTGATTACTGTGCCTCAGTGGTTGGGGACCCAAAGAGCCAGCAGGATCAGAAACTTCACTAACTTTCTACAGAAGACCCTTGACAATATGCAGTCAGCAAGCCTTTAAAGGTTAGGGTTCTCAGCCTTGCCACTGCTGTGACATTTGAACACAGTTCTTCATGTTGTGGTGATGCCCAACCATAAAATCATTTTTGTTGCTACTTCATAACTGTAATTTTGCCACTGTTAGGAATCGGAATGTAAACATCTGATATTTTGGATGGTTTTAGTTGATCTCCCAAAGGCATCGAGGCCCACAAGTTGCTAACTGCTGACAGTAAGAAGAGGCCAGGAGCAAAGCCAAGGCTTACTGCTCCCTGTGTCCTGCAACACACACACCAACCTAGTGCTTCGAATAGGCAACGCACTGCTAAATCTACTAACGTATTGGGCAAGAGAAGGAAGAAGGAAGCCAAAGAAAAATACCAGGAAGGAACAGATTGCAGAAACACTATGTAGGCTGTCCTCGCTGAGAGCTCCTGCTTCTGAGTCCAGACAAAAATAAGAATCTTTAAGACTAACCAATAAGTAATCAAACCTTGAGAAAAGAAGGGGGTGGGGGTGGGGGTGGGAGCAGGGCAGAGCTGGGATTAAAAGCCAGATGGCACGGTGCCAGCGTCTATGGAACGCTTATCAGGCTGGATTTAGGGCAGCAGCTTATTTCACTAAAGCATTATCTTCAGCTGGAGGCTAGGCTGATGCTGACCAGCCCTGAGGAGAAGCGGCTTTAACACCCTTCCTTTCAGAGAACCAGCTGGCTGTGGACGTTGGGGCTGCAAATAGCAGATAGATGATGGCCACGGAGGCACAAGCAGAATGGGACCAGATGGCTCTCAGCTTGCTCTTGTGTGTGTGTGTGTGTGTGTGTGTGTTCACCATGGTATTGTCCACTAGCACTTCAGTCTGCTAGAGCTGCTATGATGACACACCACAGAATGAGTGTCTAAGCTACAGTCTCTATTGTGTGAAGGAAGAGACACCATGACCACAGCAACTCTTCTAGAGAAAAACATTTCACTGGGGCTGGTTTACAGAGCCCCTTACAGCGGCTTAACCTTCATGGCGGGAAGCACGGCGGCATGCAAGCAGACACGGTGCTGGAGAAGGAGCTGGGAGCTCTATGTCTTGATCTGCAGGCAGCAGCATGCAACAGAGCAACTAGGCCTTGTTTGAGCTTCTCAGACTTCAAAGCCCCACCCCTTAGTGACGCACTTCCTCCAACATGGCCACACCCACTCCTAAAAGACCATACTTCCTAATGCTGCCACTCTCTATGGGCCTGTGGGAGCCATTTTTATTCAAACCGCCACGGCGAGTGACTTCTGAATGAAAAAATTAATTTCTCATTTAAGATCAAGGGGGAAAAAAAAAGATCAAGGAACCAGCAGACACAGCATGTGTTAAGGAACCATGTTCTCATACACAGCTGTCGTCTCATGGGAGAAGGGGTGAGGGTTTCTTGGGGCTCTGTTACAAAAGCATTAATCCCTCTCATGCCGGCTCCTTGCCTAGGATCTACCATCACCTTGGGGGAAAGGGTGACACAATTTGGCTAAAGACTCTAAACAATAGATGGGAGGGCGGGCCCCACATTTTCTGATTCCAAGATGGCAGCTATGGAATTCCCAGCACGGGGTTGGGGAATAGGGCAGCAAAGTGGTTAGAGTGTATGCTGAGGGACCAAAGTCCAGGTGCCCCAATTACCATGTCTTTTAAGAGCTCCTACCACCTCTGAGCCTAGCACCTTCCCGTGTCACAAAGTATTGGCCATAATGTCTAACTCCTGGAATTGCTTTGGGAATTCAATAAAGACATAGGAATGGAAACATCTGGTAGAATGCTCACGTACGCAGTCAGTGCTCCTCAATCCATAGCCGTTTGAGCAGGCGTTCGTTTCATTGCACTACTGGGCAAAGACAACACTCCAAGTCCGCCCAGATCTTTCTCCTGACCCACTTTACCTCTTCCTTCAGTCCTAAACGGAATGCTGATTGGTTGATCTAGAGCCAGGTGTGTTGGCACATGCCTAGAATCCCAGCGTTCTGGAGGCCGAGGTAGAAGAGAAGGGGCTATGTCCTATACCCTATCTTTAATATAACTCTCCAGCAAATGAAAAGAAAAAAAAGAGCATTAGTGTATTACGTGAGTTGCCAGCAGCTGTCTTTTTAGCTAGTTACAGGCAAATAACTTACTTTCAATGTTTTTTTTTTTTAAGTTGTTGCCATGGGATGGGAAAATACGTAACAAGTTGGACCAACACCAGGGAGCCCTCCAAACTAAGCTGTCACTTGATGAGAAAGGCAGCTGGGGCCCACACCCCTATCAGCATCAGCAAGCTGAGTGAGGGGCCCTTCCTGGGAAGCCCGAGACTCACCCCTATCGTCATCACCCTGTGATGTCTGTGACAAACAAAGGAAACCCTGAGCCTGGGAGATACCCAAGAGAAGCTAAGAAAAGGCAACCCCAGTATCTTGGAAAGCATATGGTACATATGAGATTAGTGCCAGGGAGCAATCAGAAATGGTCCTTGATATCCTTTGACTTGGATGCCCTCACTTGCTTGGAAACTGGCTCAGAGTTGAATGCAATGAACATTAGGTGTTGGGTGGGTGCAGAATCTAGAGAAAGAGGTAAAAAACTTAGAGAATGCGGTTTAGGGGAGAGAAGCTGTGTATTTGCATGCAGGCAACATGTATTTAGCCAAGGGTGCCTGGCGTTGGCCTCTGCCCTGTGTTTAAGAGCTTCCCTCGAGGGTGAATCAACTGTGTCTACTGTGTAATTTATGAGAGCTGGGGGGAGATTGTCAGGCAGTAGTAGGTGGGAGTGTGAGGAGGCAAGGCAGCAGTCAAGGATTAAGGAGCAGGAACTCCAAACAGTCCACCTGCTAGGAATTCATTACACCCAGTTACTGTCAGCTCAATGCCAAATCTGTATCTTTTAAGAGAAAAAGAGTACATTTGGGAAATAGTTGACAAGAAGGGGGGGGGTAAAGAGGGACGGGGAGGGGGGACGGAGTGATTTAGAATTTTGTGATTTTCTTTCTTTGGTTTGGTTTTACACATATTTGTGGGGTTTTAATTTTTTTATTTGTATGAGACTTTTGCCCGCATGCATGCCTGAGCACCACATGCATGCCTAGTGTTCAAGGAGTCCAGAAGAGCATGCTGGGTCCCTTGGAACTGGGCCATCTGCAAGAGCCATAAGTGCTTCTAAGTGCTGATCCATTTCTCCAGGCCAAGTTTTGTGAAGTTTTGAGACATGGTTCTCACTCTGTAGCCCAGGCTAGCCTGGAACTTGATAGGTAGACCAGGTTGGCTTTGAATGTGTGTTGAGCCCCATGCCTCAGCCTCCCAAGAGCTAAGTTTATAGTTATCAAATAGAAGTCACCACATTTGGCTGAATTTGTGGGGCCTTTTTTTGTTCTGTTCTTTATTGTTGATTTGTTGTTGGTATTGCTGCTACCACCGCTGCTGCTGGTATGTGGAGGTATATGTGTGTCACATTGGAGCAGGAAGGGTATGCCGTGGTACGTCTGTGTAGACCAGAGGACAACTTTAAGGAGTCAGATCTTTCCTTCCATCCAAGGTTCTGGAGACTGAACTCAAGTAGTCAGTTAAGCATATTTACTGTCGGTGCCACGGCTCGTCCAAGGTTGTGTTTTCTAATCACTTATTAAAAGCAACCAAGTTGAACCCATTTCATGTAAACATGTGCGCTAAGTAGTTACCAAGCACAGAAATCACTCCAAGATCTCAAAGCTTTTTCATTGGTTAGAACCAGCATCCTAGTCCCACCTTCCTGTTATTTTTAACTGCCCACGTGATGCTAAGTGGCACATTGTTGTTGTGAATTTGTGTTTTGCATCAATCACTGTTAGTAAGCGTCCCATATCAATCACTGTTAGTAAGCTTCCCATCACTCTAACAAAGGCGTGAGATGATCAACTTACAAAGAGAGTGAGGGTTGGTTTTGGTCTATAGTTTTGCATGTTCCAGGCCATGGCTATGAAGAGAATGTTATCTTGCCTTAGTCTGGGTGAAACTAGTCTTAGGATGCCGCCCCACTGAGACTTTGTCTCTACAAACTGATAAACATCTGAGATAGACTCAGAGGAAGAAGTATCAGCCCAAGACAAAATATGGCAAAATGACCATCGATGGGAGGAGGGGACTGGAGAGAGAGACTGGAGATTCCAGCCTAACGGGGCGAGAGAGCAGTTGGAGGATTGGTAATGGCGGTGCAGCGGTCTCAGGATGGTACAGCTTCTTCTGTTGGGTAGATTATCTGCAAGACTCGTGAGAATTACACCAGGGGAACGGCCCCCATGGAACCGATACCCAGAAGGTTTCATTCTTGTTCCCCTTAATCTCCTTTCCCTCCTAATTAGGGTAGGCAGGTTATAAGGGAGGTACATGCCTTTAATAAATCCCTAATAAAGTAGAATCCTTAAGGAATTGGAGGCAACACGCGACAGATTCGCCTCGTTGTTCCTTAGCCTATAGGCAGGCAGGCCATGACGGCAGGAGCATGTGACAGAAGTACCAACCAGCAAGCAAAAGCAGAGAAGACAAAGCTGCGCATGGTGCTTGCAGTGCTGAGGAAACATACAGGAGGAACGTGAGTTCTAGGCCAACCTGGACTGCACAGAAAGATCGTCTGAGACAAAGAGAAAGAAAGGATGGGATGCTGTATTCCCACAATCCCCTTCAAGTACATGCTCACTGGAACTTGAAAAACTCCCACAGGCCTTGCCTCTTAAAAGTTCTCCCACCTGCCAAAAACATCAGGCTGAGAACAGAGCCTTTAATACGTACTCCTTTGTAAGATACTTCCCATCTCAACTATAGCAACCCCAAAGAAAACACACGGTGAATATTGCAAACTGAAGCTTGAAATGGTGGCTCGTTCCTATAATTCCAGGAAAGTGAAGTAAGAAGGTTATGAGTTCAAGGCCACCTTGGGCTATATGGTAAGACTTTGTTGTTGCTGTTCTTTGAAGCAGTGTGTGTGTGTGTGTGTGTGTGTGTGTGTGTGTGTGTGTGTGTGTGTGTGTGTACATCCTGCCCACTGGTACCATCAGCTGTAAAATGATCAACCTCACAGATCATAGATCTTTCTGAAAATTTGCCCAAAGGCAGAACAAATGTTATAGGGAATAGAAATTGCCCAAAGCCATAGAAAGATACAGTGAATCACAGACTACCGTTCAGTCAACATAGATACCTTCTCCAAGCAACGATACACACCTGTCCACAAGTGACTCTCAATTCAATGTTATCATCTTGCCTACATGCCTCAGGGGCACCCCAGTGCTCACACCCAATGTGATGAGCTCAGTGGCTCTGCTCAGGGGGCCACTTCTCTCTGGGGCATCCTGCCCTTGCTCATGTCCTCATATCTCTAGTCCTAGAACTTCCCTGACCCATGTCTGTCTCCGCTGGACACAAACTATCCAGTCTATATCTCCCTCATCTTTATTCATGGATACAATTTTAGGATGCGGAACAACTGCTAATGTTTGTCTGGGAACTTCTGGGTTTGTGGGATTTTCCAGTTTATGTTTTTGGGGTTTTTTTTTGTTCATTTGCTTGCTTGCTTTCTGGCCTATTAACTAGTTACAACATAGCTTTGGCTCATTGCGGTCATTTTTGGAGACATTGTATTTAGACATACACCACAAGGAGGGTCACAGGCAATATTTTCACATTGTGTTTTATTATCTTCTTCCACATTTTGTATTCCTTAACTACATCTGGTAATGTATATAATATGCCCATGAAATAGTGGGAGTGTGGCTTTAATCCATTCTTGTTAGCCACCCTTGGCTGGTGGCCCTCTTTGTTAGTCTATCAAAAAGGGGGGGAGGGGAGGGAGAGAGAGAGAGAGAAGAGAAAAAAAAGAAAGAAAAAAGCATGGTCAATTTCTCTTGCTACTTAAGTACACTAGGAAGGAAGTAGTAGCCAGACTCTTAACAGGGAAGACTGGAATTGGAATATTTGTTAGTGAGATTAGCTCCTACCCTATTCTACTCCCTATTCACATGAAAATTCCTAAGCAGAGAAAACTCCCATGGACATCAGGGTCCTGGAGGATGCAAGGCACAGTAAAGGTCCATGGGGTAAGAGCAATGGTAGCTCTCTGAACAGAGCAGAGACCAGCATCAACATGTACATCTTACAAGAGATATGAAAGAAAATAAAAGGGGACTGAGGAAAGAAAGGCAGCTGCCCTAAGCCCTGAAAGACAGTCAATTGATGTTTCTGATGTTTCTATTGCTCCCACACTGTACTGATCTTCTGTCCCTAGATCTAAAGCCGTGGGCTGGAATGGAGCACGCTCCAGTTTGCTCCTGAACAGGGGTCTGTTGGTCCAGGGAATGCTCAGCCAGCTGACCTGCCACTCAGCCAGTCAGGAAAAGAACAGACCCACCACTTCTAGGAGCTAAAGGGCTTGGGAAACTAAGACTTCATGACCAACATTTCCACTGAGCATCTACCAGGAAGACTCTCTCACATACAAACGCTATCATTTGTATCTTCTCGAAGCTTTGTCCTCCACCAGTATCTCCCAGTTTAAGAAAGTGCAGCTGTGTTGTTTTACTTGCTAAATCCCAAACCCCAAGTGCCATCATTGATTCACTGGCATCTTTACAGTTCACATAGGAACCATCACATGGCCTGCCATCTCTCTGAGGAAATATTTACAAAATCCATCCACTCCACTTCTGCTACCGTGGCCCTTTCTGACCATCCTTCCCAGTTCCCGTTGCTTCGGCTAATTTGCATCACCTCCAAACCAATCTCACGGTTGTTTGGCTTCGTTCCATCTCCACCTGGCTTGGTTCCTTTCCTGATGCCATGATAAATACCCTGAAAGCAGCAACATAGGAAAAAAAAGGGGGGGTTTATTTTGTCTCCCAGTTCAAGGTACAGACCTTTATGGTGAGAAAGTCACAGCAAAAGCATGAAGCAGCTGTCACACCCCATTCCCAGTCGGGGGGAAAAAAGAGAAGAGTAAATGGATATATGCTATCACTTGGCTTCTTTTTCTGTATCATAGAGTCCTGGGATGGTCCCGCCTGTAATTAATATGGGTCTTCCTGAATCAATTCTCCTGATTAAGACAATCTCTCACAGGGATACCAAAACTCCCATCTTCCAAGATGATTCTAGAGTCCACCAAGATAAAAAAAAAAAAAAAAAAGAAAGAAAAGAAAAGAAAATACCAGCCAGCCATGAAGGCTGGCAGATCTGGACCCAGGGGGAGGGGAGCCTGCACAAACTGTTGCACCAACCATGCACAATGCATGCAGTAAACCTAGACCCCCTGTGCAGATCGAACCAATGGACAGCTCATTCTCCCCAGTTGTGGGGAGAGCGGCGACTGCCTCTGATATGAACTTCCATGCCCCGATCTGACCGCTTCCCCTTGGTGGGGAGGCCCAGAGGGCACACTGAGGAAGGAGAAGCAAGCTATTCGGATGAGACTTGATTGGCTGTGGTCATATGGTGGGGGAGGATGTCCCCTTCTGTCAGAGGTCTAAGGGAGGGGGATAGGGTGGAAGAGGGAGGGAGGGAGGGAGGGGGGAATGGGAAGATACAGTTGAGGGGATAACAATTGGGATGTAATATGAATAAGTTATAATAAATTAAAATTTTTAAAAAGAAAATAGAAAAAGAAAAGAACACTAACCAGTGCACACATGCACACGCACACAGTTTCCACAGGTCAGAGACATTTGCATGTTGGTTCGCTGCTGCATCTTAGCACCTGGAGCACACCTGAGGCTATGTGGAGCACACCTGAGGCTATGTGGAGCACACCTGAGGCTATGTGGAGCACACCTGAGGCTATGTGGAGCACACCTGAGGCTATGTATCAGAGGAGAAGGAAGAGCTTTGCAAAATGAGGGAAACCCAGCTTCACTCAGAACGTCTTGGCGTGCACTAAATGAACAAAGCAGACGGTTTGTCTGATCTTTAGCAGGTTCTTAACAAGGTGTGTTTCCTCCCTCGGGAGAAACTTAGGAGTGATTTTCAGCTACTTTTTTTCCACAATACTTGGCAAGGTAGAGAAGTACAGCTCGTTTAAATTCGGATGCAGGCATCATTTTCAGTGGCCGCTTTCCCTTTAGGTCGAATGACACTCATCGCTTGAAAGCACACATGCCTCACTTAAGAAAGTGACCCACCTTTGGCTTTCTAAATTGTTCCATAACTCCGTCTCATGAGATCTTTCAGACCTTTATGGGCCTGGAACTAGATGCTCACTCTGAGAGTTCATTCAGGGAAAAATAAAAATTAGTTCGTCTGCCACTCTTACTGAATGGCCTCTTTAGAGCCCCGTTGTCTCCATAGCCATAGCCAGACAATAAGATAATCCCCAGAGCAATTGGCAATTACTGCCATTTCAGAGCTACTGTGTGGCTGCTGCCGAGATGAAATCATTGGGTAGATGATCTTCGGCTGTTATGGACCCGTGCCATTCTCTGGCAGGAAGCTGTGTAAGCAGATCCTTTCTGCCCAACAATAATGTTTTAAAACCTTAATAGTGGCCGAGCAATAGGAGCAATTTTCCTAACAGGATTGAGCTGGGGATAAACGAGATGTCTGACAAGCCACTCGGCTGCACAGTGATTTCCTGAGCCTGGCAGGGACTCCACTTTATTTATCGTTTTCAGTCTAAACCCAGCACAGTTCCGGTTGCATGGAAGGCATTCCGTGTATGTGTGTGGATTACAAGGACAGACAGGCAAATGAGAGAGTGACTACAAACCCCTGGGTGGAGGGTTCCTCATCTTGAGAGCCAGCCCACCCTGCATGGTCCCTAATTTACTGAATCACCTCCATGGTCTTCTTTGCCTTAAGGTTCCATGGATGTGACTGTCAAATCCCGGCTTGTCACTTCCTCAGCGCCTGGCATTGGTCCAGCTACTTTAACCGTTCTCCTGCTCACCACCTTTATAGGCTCATTAAAAGGATCACATTAGCTACCTTAAATCCTTCCTACCAGTAACTAGCACACATGGGCAAGCAGTACATAATTGCTGAGTAAAGCTAGAACTGTCTGATGCCGTAAACAAAAAGCACCCACGTGACCAGTCCTGTCTCAGACACCCCAGGTTAAATGTGGAGAAGACCAGCAATTCACTTGTCCTCTTCTGTTGGCTAACCCCCTTTACTTAAAGTTTATTTTCTGTTCCCAAAGTGCTCTCAGAGATGTCGTATCTTTGAGATTCTTAAGCGCTGCAAGTGGTAGATGATTCAAGACCTATTTTACAGATAAGGAACTTGATGCATAAATCACTAAATTCCCAGGGCTGGGAAGACACTGGAGTGGCAAAGTATCTGCCATGCCAGCGTGAGGGTATGAGTTGAGATACCCAGCACCCACATAAAATGCCAGGAATGGTGGCAGGAGTCTATAAGTCTAGTAGTTGTGGAGGGGGCTGTCACAGAGGCAGGCAGATCCTCAGGGCTCTCTGGCCAGCTAGTCTAGCCAATCAGTGTGCTTTGGCCTCAGGGAAAGACCTTGTCTCAAAAAGAAAAGTGGGAAGGCATAGAGGAAGACACCTGATGTGGACCGTTGGCCTCCACATTCACGTACACACATGTGCACCTACATGTACAGGTTCACACAAACACATATGCACACATATACACACATATGCACAGGCACACATGTGCACCTGTTCACACAGGTTCACACACAAACACATTTATACACCATACACACATATGCGCAGACACATATACAGAAGTTAAATCATCTGTATGAGATCACAATGACAATTATGTGAGGAGGGGCTTGGGCTCACGTGTAAGATTTTTTTTCATTGCATTTTACAGTTTCTGTCGAGTGAAGGAAGCAGCAAAGCCAACAAGGCCCCCAAACACATCTCTTAGCTACAAATATGATGAATGAAGCTGTCTGGGAAACACGAGATCTTTTGCAGGCAAAACTCCTTCTGGGCTTCCAAACTTTGGGTGTTTAAAGAGTGCTGGCCCACCGGAGGCAGCAAAGCCAACAAGGCCAGCCCAAACACATATCCATTCTCCTGGAAGCTGAATGTAAGGACCGTTTGTGGGCTGTGCACACCCATTGCTGTCAGGGAGGGGAACCTTGAAACTGAGAGGTGACTTCTGTATTCACATCTCAGTCCTGTTTTGCTCATCCTGAAAATACATAGCCTTCAGCAATCTAGAGGAGAAATCTCTAAAGCCATGACAAAGCATAGCTCAGCTGACTAAATCCAACAAAGAAAAGCAACTTAAGGGTGACTGCTACCTACTAAGCGCCAGCACCGTGCAGATCTCATTTATATATTATTTCGTTCCGTTTAATCCTTAAAACAATGCCTTCATCCCCTGGATATGTTATACTTTGCTGACATCCAGTCCAATTTTTATTCAAAAGTCCACAACCCCCTCCATATATATAATCCATAGAGCTGCCCTGATTACGTGCTAGACGTAGGATAAACGCCTTGGGCTAAAACTGCTTGGTATAAGCCCATTTTCTGGTTACAATTAAAGGAAGTAACAGAGCAAATAATTTGGGGAGGGGGCAATAGAAGTCACTCTCCCTTACCCTCCTGCAAGGGTGTGGCAAGGCTCTGGAACTGCCAGAGCCATTTTTTTTTTCACCTTTATGGTTGAAGCAGCTTTAGGTTGAAGCTAACTTCATAAACTGCAAAGCAAAAGGATAAGACTGATCCCTTGAAGATGTTATTAAACATTGAATCACATTCCCTTGATCCTTAAATTTTCTCTTACATGGGAGCTAAAAGTAATAGTGTTTATCGCTGCATTGATTGTGACTTTGGCATATGGTAAACCCATTTTCTGTTACTGTAACAACATACCTGAGGCTGAGTGGCTTACAAAGTACAAAGATTTATTTTAGCTCATTGTTTGAGAAGTTCATCGGCATGCACAGTTCTAACATTGGCTGAGCTCAGGTGAATCCTCACGGCAGATAGCACCACAATGCCATAAGCATGAGGCAGAGGTCACATGGGAAAACAGGAAGCTGAGGAGAGACACTGGGATCCCATGAGAACTACTAATCCCTCCCACGGACGTATGCATCGATGAATGAGTAACCTCACAGAAGGTTCCACATTTTAAAGTGTCCCGCACATCACCACGCTGAAGACCATGTTGCCAGCACACAAACCCTGAGGAAGCAAATCACGTCTAAATCGCAGTAATGTTTTTATTGCCCAAGCCTTCTAGGCTCTGGTAAGGCTGAAGTGCCACAACAGTGACATCCAACAAGGATTGCACAAGAGTCAGACACCTCTCCTCCTTCATGGAACCGGGGGCCGGGTCATCAGGCACGCTGCTCTGTTCCTGGTGCGGAACCTTTAGACACCCATCTTCTCCCCAGTGATTGCTGTGCTAGCCCAGCAGCCCTGCCCTATTGTAGAAGATAAACAATATCTAATAAGGCTTATTATAAAGTTAGCCTAGAGTTATTACGTCAATATTATCTAACTCGCTATCATAACCAATGAAGACACAGACACCTGTTGTATTTCAGAATGGCCTCATTTTACCTGGGCCTGGGCAGATAGTAACCCTCCAGACTGGCTCCCGTTATCTCTCAGCCCTCATCCCAGGCCTTTGGCTTTAGCCATTCCTATCTAGGCTGCTTCTCATCCATAATCCCCAAATGCTGGCTAACGCTCTTCCTCTGGGCTGCTTTCTCCATCCTCGCCACCCGCCCATGTGCTGCTTTCCGCACTAACCCATCAAGACCTCCTCTTCTTGCTTCTTTCCCCTGAATCTCTCTTCCTCTCCCAAGATCCTTCTGTCTCCAAAGCCCTTGAACCTCAGTCGGGGCCGCCTTCCACCCCGCCCAGGTGTAGGCCTTTTATTGGACAAACAGGAAGGCAAGACGGACACAACACAGGACAGGTGTATGTGAGAATTTGCACATCTGGGCAGCAACTAGATCGTGGGGGCCAGTAACTAGCACCAGAATTCATAGCAGCGGACCAACCCCAATGTCACCCTCCTCTTCATGGTGAAGTGTGTGCTGCTCCCTGCCCTAACTCATAGTCGAATGGAAGAGTCTCATGTCCCAGAGCCAAATGTGACACACACACACACACACACAAGAGTTCTGCTCACATTTGACAACACACAACAGCAGGAAGGACTAGGAAATGCCAGCGGCCATGTGCCCATCTCCATGTAGCATGACAAGGAGAAATTAGTGGACTGCCGGAAGTCTTAGCCACATCTGCTGTTAGGAGCCCACCTTATAGGGAGGCTACACTATGGCGATTTGCCTAAGTCACACGCCCAGTGAGTTGTAGAGCAAGGATTTGAAGGCAACTCACCAAGTCCTCTTGCTGCTCCATGTATGTGTCACCCTCTCTCACAATTCCAGCTCCTAAAATGACAGGAGACGCCATTGTCAACATGTGTGTCATGGGTGGCTGATGCCTGCTGATATCCTCCAAGTAGATAAAGAGCTGCCTGTTGAACTGAACCCTGACCCTTTTCTACTCCGACAGGTGAGGTGCTGGGTCAGGGGTTAAAGGGCAACCACCTCCAACCTAGCACACAGGAGAGATCTGGATGATCGTGCGCAAATGGAAGACTTGCCGTTGAATAGCTACAGAATGGTCAAGAAGGAAAACACAGAAGTGGAGAGTCCTCGATCTGAAGAAAGAAGAAACACAGCCACTACACAACAAAACAAGCAGAAAAGGGAGTCGGGGGCTTAGTGCCGATAGGATGAACTTGAATCTTTTCAGATGGAACATTTCTATTACTTTAAAAAAAAAAAAAAAAAGTTGACTGATGTGAACTGAATTGAATCCACAGGCCAGATTCTTCTCTTCTGTCCTAAGTTCCAGAAACCGAGTTCCTCTCCACCAACATCCTAAGTAGGATCAATTTCTTACCTGTCTTCCTTGAGTATTTCACATATAGAAATAAACCCACTCTTTTCTTTTGTTACCTAATTCTCTACAGGTAAGTATTTTTTTTTAACTTGATAAAATATCTCGGTGACCTTTCAATGTGTATACATCAAGAATATGGTCATTTTTATAGCTACATCATATCTCATTGTATAAGATGTCATAATTTAGTTAATTAGTCCCCATCAACAAATATTTACATCATTTCAAATCTTCTGTCCTTACTGTAACCTTGTGAGCATTTTAATCTCTCTATATAATTACGTCTAGATAATAAATTCTTATTATGGCTTCCATAAGTAAAGCATTAAAGATATTCTCAATTTTTAAATACATTTTTTACTTTATCCTTCTGTTTTAAAAAGTAATTTATTTATCTTTATTTTATGTGCATTGGTGTTTTGCCTGCATATATGTCTGAGGGTTTCAGATCTTGGAGTTACAGACAGTTGTGAGCTGCCATTTGGGTGCCAGGAATTGAACTCAGGTCCCCTAGAAAAGCAGCCAGTGCTCTTAACCTCTGAGCCATCTCTCCAGCCCAATATTCACAATTTTGAAGGCATTTTCCAAATAACTTCATAAAGTTATACAAATTTATTATCCCACTAGTAATGTATGAGGGCACCCATCTCACATTTGTGCAATCTTGATTTCCTTATCCCCCTACAACAGTGTCAGGCACAACAACTTTGGGGGTCAAATGACCCTTTCACAGGGTCACCTAAGACCATCAGAAAACACAGATATTTACATTATGATTTATAACAATATTAAAATAACAGTTATAAAGTAGCAACAAAAATACTTTTATGGTTGAGAGGGTCACCATAACATGAGGAACTGTATTAAAGGGTCACAGTGTTAGGAAGGGTGAGAACAGCTGGTCTACAACATTAAAAATGGCTTTCTGTATGAACTCAATTTCAATCTGCAGAACTATAAAGCTAGTGTCTTTTGAGATGCTTAACTGGCACATCTTCTTTTCTATGGATTTTTGTTTTGCACATTTTTCATTAAGCCAGTGGTCTTTTTCTTATTGATTTATGAGAATTTTCTAGAATTTTCTATACATGAAGATGAGACCTTGTTCATTAAATGAACTGCATATGCTTTCTGATTTTATATTTTATTTGTGACTTTGTAATGGGACTTAAAAAAAAGATGTAGTGTGTATGGTGTGTGTGTGTGTGTGTGTGTGTGTGTGTGTGTGTGTGTGTGTGTGTGTAGAGGAATTTTAATTGAAAACATGACTGCTCTGGCAAGAGATCACATCCAAAGACTTTCTAGGTCCATGTGATCTGGCTGGAATACAAATATGCCTTTAATCCAGGAGACAGAGGCAAGCAGATCTGAGTTCAAGGCCAGCCTGGTATAGAGCAAGTTTCAGGTAAAGAAAAGCTGAGGTCCAGGCATGGTGGTACAGGCCTTTAATCCCAAACAAAGGTAAAGTTAGCTTGTAGAAGGAAGCACCTGTGTTTAAAAGTGATGTCTAATTGAGTGGCAGGAAAAGTAATGAATCAGAGAAAGATTTGACAGAACCGGATATGTGCAACCCTCACGAGAACAGAGAAGAAAGGGGTTACTTTAGGAGCAATGCAGAGAGAGAGGAAGCAGTTTTGCCAGGACAGTAATAGAGAGACAGGTTGCAGAGAGAAAACTCAGGTGAAGACCACAGGAGTCAGAGAATGAGAAGGAGCCACGAGATTAGAGCAGATTGCTGAGTTAGTTTGAGGCCAAGCAGAACAATTCCAGGGCTGAGAGAAAAGCCAGATTGAGTAAGTCAGCTGGGAGAGGAGTTTGAGCCAGAACAGCTGAGTTGAACCAGCCAGGCCAGAGCTCAGTAAGAAACCAGAAAAGGTGAGCTTATTAAGCAGTAAGTCTCAGAGGCTGAAAACATTCTAGGCCTAGGTTAGATTGTAAGGAGGCTAGAAGCTTCCAGGACTAGGCCTAGATTACTAGACACAGGCAGTAAGCCTCCCAGACAACAATTGAAACAGGTGAATAAAAGTTATGTGTGTGCGCGCGCGCGCGTGCGCGAGTGCCCGCAGAGGCCAGAAGAGGGTTCGGATCCCCTGCAACTGAAATAGCAGGTGGTTGTGAGCTGATATGGATGCTAAGAACCAAAATAGGACCCTCTGCAAGGGCAGGCAACACTCTGAGCTGCCGAGTCGTCCTCCAGCCCCTGTGTCGCTTTTCCCATTGCAGGAAAAAACACCCTCCGTTCACTCTCAGAGAATCATCACACTGAATTGAGGTGCTGGTGAAAGGAGCCGAACTTTACTAGACAAGGAGGAATAGAGCCTCCGACCACGAAGGACCATCACTCTTTAAGGCTTCTTCTTTTATTTGATATCATCACTAACTTCTCTCTGGTGCTGATACTGCCACAGAACGCAGCCCACTGCGGAAACGAAAAAGCCATTCCTCATGACGTTGGCTGTCACAGTCCAAAGGAAGACAGGCAGTTCCTGCCCGTTAGCTTCCTGGCTGAATCAGAGAGAAATTAATGCTCCAAGGTCATCCTCCCCCCCCCCCCCCCGTCCCCACCCCCCGCCGCCGTCCAAAGAATGGAGCTGCCACAACGGGTTTCCTTCATTACTGACGCTACCTCCTCTGGACAATCCAATTATAAGAGTCCGAAGAATCATCCTACAGATGACTTCGGAAACGAATGAGGACAGAAAACCCAGAAAGGAGGAAATGAGTAATAGGAGAAGGGGACCTATGAACCCAAATTCCTCCTGCCTCAGACAGGCAAGTAACTTTTCTGGACCGAGGGAAGAGGGGGCCCTTTTCAGAGGATCACATTTCAAGGGGATTTCTGGACACCAGAGATGTGGTGGTGGGAGGGGGCAATGCTTCCTTCAAAGGTTTAGGAAGAAAAACTAAGGGGTTCTATAACAACAGCAAGGAAAATGGGCTAAGGCTGCCTTGGAAAAGAATGTTTCCTTCGTTTCTCAGCCCCATCTGTGGCAGTTTCTGAAAGCCTCCAACAGTGTGTGCCATCGGAAGTAATTCTGCCTCCGCCTTGTAGGATCCAGGGAGCTTTGTCCTTGTTCCGTACCTAGTGGAGACCTCTGAAGAAATACTACTGCCTCGTTTCTCCATGTATAACTTTTGCACTGGGTCCCATAACCCTGGCTGAGCAATCTTCCCCACGCCTTGGCTTCTGCCTGGCTTCCTGACCCGCGTTCAGGCGCCTGTTCCTGCTGGAGCGCTGCCCTGAACTTCAGCCTCCTTGGCAAGGGCACCAGCAGCCCGCCTGGCCCTCAGCCACTATCCTCGGAGACAGGACAGACTCCTTTTCCCACCCGGATGGTAGTCTGGGCTTTCACACTGCCCTCTTCCCTTCTTGAGCACCAATCTAGTATTGCCACTCTTCCGTGTTCTGTTCGGTCCCTGAGTAGATCCCCCTGCTTCCTCTACGTGAGAACTCACAGATAGATTCCCATATCAGCAAAACCAAGTCCAGATTCACCATCCACAGTGTATTTATTAAAAACACGAAAGCCGGAGGGACAAAGACTCCGGGTTTGATTACTTCTGCATCTTGCCGATGTGATGAAGGAACCACGACTTTCCTTTTCTTTCTCAGCTATTCCAGCTGTGCCGCCTACTCTTCAGAGAGTGGCACAACAGCCCTAATTGACCAGGGCTAAGCGGGTCGTCTCCACAGGATCCTAAGAGCAATTGCTCATCCACCCCGGAGTCCGGTCAGCCACCTGCTGAGCTACTCTGGAGCGTGATCTTGGCCACAGTGGGAGAAGGTGCGCAGTCAGGACTTTTTGGTTGTGGGAGGTGGGGTTACAGCAGGCTACTGTTGACCCGCATCCTGGCACAATAGTATCTAGAGAACAAAAGACATTTTTCTCAAACACATCTTTTGTCAAGAAAAGAGGGTGGGTATTTTGTTTGTTTGTTTGTTTGTCATTGTTTCTGTTTTCTAAAAGCCTCACATTTTATCACATACTCCTGCCATCCTGGCCTGGTTGTGTCCTGGTATTAATATTTTAGCCAAAGACTGTCAAACGGGTAGAATTGCATGTCCCCTGAAGCACATGAACGAGCCGGTGCCTCGCTGTCGTGTTCTCTTAGCTAGAACCCTTCTGGGTGCCCCAGTATGATTCTAAACTGAGTGGGCTATGGAGCTGAGCTTGTCTGTAAGGTGACCTCACCTGAAGAATAAAAGACAATAGAAATGGCAAGAAAAGTTGGAGGTAGGGATTTAGAAAGGGGGAAATGACATAATACAATACTCAAGTATAAAAATTATCTCTGTAGTGTAAACTTAAAATATTCCAAAAAAAAAAGTAATTTGTATGAGCTATGTACAGATTTTTTTCTTGACATTCATTAAATGATAATTCTTTTTTTTTTTAAGGGTTAAATGTTAACCAGGAAGAGAATTACTTTTATTTAAACTGTGACAAGTAGATATAAGCCTGGTGCTCATGAAGCAGTTGACTCAGAATTAATTTTTTCTCCATCCAGGCTTAACCTTGCTCTTGTCTCCAGCAAGGATGTGGTCTGTGAGCTAAAACGTATTTCAGGCTTTTTCTGGAGGCACTGCACTGCGGGCTGAGCTGAGCTTGCAAAGTTAGCAGGATTCTGTGACGTATCAGGCCCCATGCCATCTGTCTACACTGGCTTGCTCACAGCAAGGGGAATCTCAAAATGACTCTGATCACTTCGAGATGGTGTCTGAAGTGCACTTCTCTGCAGCCTGCCTCGCTTCCCAGGGCTTTGTCTTTTGTTAACAAAAACAAGCGAGACACTCCTAAGTTTGTCATGAAGAGCTAAACTTAAATATTGGAGGGGGAGCGCTTTATGCAAGTTTTTATAAAGAGCTCAGAGCCCAGGCCTTGCCCACTGCTGCATTGTGCTACCACTACCCAGAGATGCACATGCAAGCACAACAGAGCAAGAGGGAAAGTTACAGGCATTTGGGCAACATAAATCATCCTTAGGTAGGTCTGAAATGTCTTTTCTTTATTAACGTTTTTCTACCATTTAATTTTAGTATGACCATGTTCTTAGGTACACAAAAGCTGAAAGGCTAACCTTTTATTATTTCAGTAGATGACATATCCCCACCAGTTACATTAAACACCTCCTAAATTTGCCACATTAGCCCTCAAAATATGTTGTTAGGGTATTTTTTTGTTTTGTTTTATTCTTAATATATGGATGTTCTACCTGCATGTACGGCTGTGCAACCCATGGGTTTTTGAGCTCAAAGAAAATCTTGGATACCCTGGAGCTGAGGTTATACACAATTTAGAGCTGTCATGCGAATGCTGGAAATCAGACCTCAGTCCTCTGCAAAAGCAGCCAGCGATCTCAACCACTGAGCCGTATTTCTGGCCCTTTGGCTAGACACTTAGAAGGAAGATGTAGTCACACTTTAATGCCTTTGATATGTGCCTCTTTAAAAAGGACATTTGCCTAACATCACAATGTTTGTCAGATCTTTAAAAAAAAAAATTTGCACCACAACCTAAAATCTAGTCAATATTAAAATTTCCTGGTATTTCTCCCACCTCAGAATATTATATGTGTGTGTGCAAATGTACATATTTCAATTTCGTGTGTGTGTGTGTGTGTGTGTGTGTGTGTGTGTGTGTGTGTGTGTGTGTTCTTTTTAAACATGGCTTATATAAATTTGTATTGGTTGTTTTTCTGGCAGATGTAATAAA
Source organism: Acomys russatus (assembly GCF_903995435.1). Classification (NCBI taxonomy): domain Eukaryota; kingdom Metazoa; phylum Chordata; class Mammalia; order Rodentia; family Muridae; genus Acomys; species Acomys russatus. The sequence continues at coordinate 27,200,488 of NC_067164.1, read as the reverse complement.
ACCCTTGCCAAAGTCAACTTAAGGAAGGAAGGTTGTGTACGGCTAATATTTTGATGGTGCAGCCCATGGTGAGACAATCACCTTAGCAGGAGGCTGAGAGACCACTGGTCACACTGTGTCTTCAGTCAGGAATCGGAGAGGAGGGTGCTGACCGGCAGTGAGACTTTTCCTTTGTACTCAGTCTGGGCTCCCTGGTCCCCTTTGGGACAGTGCCATCCACACTTGGGGTGAGTCTTCCTTGCTCTGTTAACCCTTTCTGGAAACACCTTCATGTGTTTCCATAGCAACTCTAATCCTCCTTGAGCCCACAGTGTAGGCTTACCATCACAATAATGTGTCTGGTCCTTATCCTTTTATCTTATTTTAATCTAGAAGGATTTATTATTTATTTATCTTATTGATGATGATCTTTGAAAACAACACACCAGTAAAAAGTCCCCAATTCTGGGCTGTGTGTGTTTTTTTTTTATCCCAAAGAATTCTTTAACTTGTTTTTCTCCTTTGAGTATCTGGTTAAATGACAGGCCTGATTAGAAGCAGGAGTCAAGAGTCCTGATTGGAAGCAGGTAGCTCACTGAAAGAGTTTAATGGAAGGAAATTAAGAGATGGGGCCGTCTCCAGATGTGTGGGCAGGCATAGGAAACAACATGGACAGAGGGGGCTCTCTGGGACCATGTCCTCGGGCTGAGGACTGAACTGGTCAGTAGAAGCACTATGGGGGGCTGCAGTTGGGAAGAGAACCCCCAGAGTGAGCCGAGATTGAAAAGGAACACAGCCATCACCTAGTAGACGCCTAGGAGAGAATGAGGCAGTGGAGCCTAGACAACATCCCTTTCCTCCTCCGCGCTTGGCATTTCTGCGGGAGCCTTGCCCCCCTCCCCCACCACCACGTGCATGTGCATGCGCGCGCACACACACATACACACACACACACACACACACACACACACACACACACACACACGTGCATGCAATCCAATCAGAAGGCAAACTGCAGGGGTTGCTGAATGACCATAGACGATGCCTCCAGCAGCCAGGGCTGGATGCAAACAGACACCAAATGCATCAGGGTAAACATTTTGGCCTAGGATGCTTTGGAGGCCGTAAGAAGACACAAACAACCACAGAATGAAAACAACTGAAAAAGAATTACAGTGACCATGTTCAGACTTTTTTCCTTGTTACCACTCCCCCAGGCTGTCAGCATAACAACTATTTTGTTTGTTTGTTTGTTTGTTTGTTGAGACAGGGTCTCTCTGTATTAGCCTTGGCTGTCCTGGACTCACTTTGTAGACCAGGCTGGCCTCGAACTCACAGTGATCCACCTGCCTCTGCCTCCCTAGTGCTGAGATTAAAGGTGTACGCCACCATACCTGGCAACATAACAACTATTTACACGGCATTTGCTACGTGCTATGTGTTATCCTCGTCAAGGCACCATAAGCTATACAGGAGGATGTGCTCGGACTATATAGAAACACCATTTTATATAAGGGTCTTGAGCATGCCTAGATTTGGAGGTTCATGAAGGGTTGGGCCTAGAGCTGATCCCTCGTAGATGCTGGAGGTCAGTGTCACTCTCCAAGATCTTAATTCAAAAGGTCAAATACAATAACTTTTGCTAAGTATTTGTTGTGTTATAGTGGCACAGGCCTGTAATCTCAGCTCTCAGAGGCAGGCAGATTTCTATGAGTTTGAGGCCAGCCTGGTCTACAGAGTGAGTTCCAGGACAGCTAGGGCTACACAGAGAAACCTCCATCTCAAAAAAAAAAAAAAAAGAAAGAAAGAAAAAGAAAAGAAAGAAAGAAAGTGTTGCTTTCTGTGGAAGATCCCAAGCTGAACTTAACAAGCTCTCGTTCTGTTATGGAAAGCCCTATAATACTCTCTCAATTAAACAAACCATTTCTGTCACTCAACCATCTTTCACATAATGTATTTATTTCTGAAGCCCAGGGCTTTTATTATTTCTAACTATGAAAACACACCCAGGGTCATATATTAAACCCACTCATTCACCCTGACAAGGTTCAGCTTGTTTGGAAGGTGGCTTCTGGTTTCCAAATAACAATTTGAAGTGCCCTTAAATAGAATGCATCAGTTTTCAAACAGATATCTAAAGTGCTCTACACTTACATGTGAAAGTGGCATTAGGCTGAAGTGTGTGACTGATGCTCAGTGCTTCCCAAAGTGGTTGAAAGGCAGCTGAGACTGTCTTAACCCCCTTCCCCCGGCCCTTGCCCTCACCACCACCCCTCGCCCCAGAGGCAGACGGATGGGTTATTATAGGGAACTTGGAGACCCCTTTAGGCTCAAAGATCTTAATTGAGATATGTAAATTTACCAGCCCCACCTGTCCTGTGACTAAGCTAAATTGGTTTGGATCTACACCGCGTTGTCTGCACATAGTAACTTCGGCATTGCTCGGCAACATAGATGTCTGTTGGACTCCATTTTCTTACGAATAAGACAAGAAGGCTGAGCTGATTCATCTCTATGGTCACCAAGCACTGTAACTCCATATATTTTGGAGGACTCTATAATGGCCCAGGTATATATGATATAAAAATAAATACCCTAAATATAAATTATACATAAATATCATATATATGTATATACAAATATCATAAATCTTTTGAATGAATGATAATTTGTTTTCTGAAGAACATATTTAGCTTTATTGAATACCTTTAGATTCCCAACAGAAATATTACAAGCCAGGGGGAAAGGAGGAGGAACTGACAGGCATAGAAAACCACTGGATTCAGTTCCTAGTTCTGCCCATTATGAACCATGTGAACTTGGACAGTTTACCTACCCTTAGCACATTACGCAGAGCATCTGTGATGTCAGAACTTGCGTGTGATGGTCTCTGGTGGAGAGGCCTCTGGGATGTAAGTTCATGAGAGCAGGGCCACCCTGAATGTATTAGTCACCCATAAACACAGCCCTAGAGAGCTGGAGATAGCTGTCCACAGCCAGAGACTAGGGACACGCCAGATCAGTGTCTGTATAGTCCCTAATCTTGGGACTTCTAGCCTCCGGACGTGTGAGGGAATGAACATCCAGCGTTTGCAAGTTGCCTACTCTGTGGCATGCTGTTACAGCTGCTTTTGAAAGACTGAAACAGTTGGCATTTCCATCCAAAATAAAACAGCTGTCCACCTCTGCCTTGTATCAATGTATTGATCGGCTGCCTGACAATCCCTGGCATCTTACTTGGCATCTTGTGATGAATACATGGTTTGTTGTTGTTTCTGTTTTTGTTTTTGTTTCTGGAGACAGGGTTTCTCTGTATCGTGGCCCTGGCAGTCCTGGAACTCTGTAGACTAGGCTGGCCTTGAACTCACCAAGATCGCCACCACTGCCTGGCAGTGATGAACAAATATTTCTCTGGGCATGCCTGTGTGGCATCATCTCGACAGGGGCGGGTGTGTGTGTGTGCGTGTGTGTACGTGCATGCGTGCGTGCGTGCGTGCGTGCGTGTGTGTATGTGTGTGTGTTCCTGAGCATGGCTGTGAAGAGTTATTTAAATTAGGTTAACTAGAGTGAGAAGATCTACCCTGAATGTGGGCACCATGTCTGGGATCTCAGAGTGCCTTAGTAGGAGAGCTGAGCAGCAGCAGTGGTAGCCCTCCAATTCTTGTCTGCAGATACAATGTGGCCACTTCTAGTCTGCAGATACAATTGGCCTTAGGTTCCTTCCCTCCCACAAAGTGTTTCTCCCAGAAATAAACAGAATCAAACCCTCTCTTTCCCCAAGCTGCTTTCCTGGGGGTGTTTTATCACAGCAACAGGAGAAGGGAATACAAGGTTGCTGGCTGTCAAATTTAGAAACCTACTTTGACTAAGTTGTTGAAACAGAAGTTCACTAGAAGGCTTTGGGCTGGCTCAGAGAAAGCTGGAGAATCATGCCCAGAAAAAAAAAAAAAAAAAAAAAAAGATCCTTCCAGGGCCTGTGTCCCAGGATGTTGTCACAGTCTCTGTGGTGTTACTACTGGATAAGTGAAGTCTATTCAGGCTCTGAGTCACCGAGTGAGATCAGGCTCCTGGGTGGCATCCATTTAGGTGAGTCCTACAGCTTGTGTGCAGTGTGGCTGGGGTGAACACGGCCTCTCCATGACCACACCCACCAGAATGTACCCAATGAGGGGCAAGCAATTTCCCCAAAAGGAAAATATTCCTGTCACTGCCAAAATATCCTGAGCAGATAGAGGACTGCCAAGAATCACAACAAAATTTTTCCACTAAACAGCCGTGGTGCTTGTATTTTGGAAATCTAGAAAGTGTTTGGGAGATGAAAGTTACTGTGGAAAAGCTAAGTGCACTGTGCACGCCTAAGATCCCAGCGCTTGAGAGGTGGAGGTAGGGTGATCACCATAAATGCCAAACCAGCTGGATCAACAGAAAAAGGGAGGAAAAAAAAAAAAAAAAAAAAAAAACACGGGTTGGAGGTGGGCAAACAGATAGGCATTAGCAAAGTCCAATAAGCTGATCCCATCACTTGTATCAGTTGTTTCCTCAAAAGAATGTTAGGTTCAGCAACACAGATGTATGGCAAATGGGTACCATTTTTTACTTGACTCTCTATAAGCCTTAGTCATCCTCCACCAGCCAACTCTACTTCTTTATCCCTTCTGGGACATCCAGCATCTCTTCATTTCCAAAACACCTAGCAGGGCTTGGCTTGTACTGCTCTGCCAGGCCTGGGACTAGGGAGGCATGGACTGCAATCCTAGCCCTGACTATTTTGGGGGTAGCGCTGCACATAGCCCAGTTTTTTCTTTTCACTGGCCACACCTGGCTGCCCAAAGGTCCCTCCTGTGTCATATGCATGATCTCTATGCCTAGGCAAACAATGAACAAACCATACTCTAGGGACCATTGCACACCTATGAGCCCAGCCTAGTAGTCTTTTTTCATCTTTTTCTGCCCTTCGCTCTTTCTTTTACCTCCTTGGTGAACTGTTGTTACCAGTTTAAACCTGTCCAAGCTTTTGTAAGCCATCAGTCTTACAAGCACTGAATTTGATTTTTCTGTCCATTTTTCTTTTCAACCTAAGTACTTGGCCTCCGCACAAATCTTATCGCATTCACTCTTGAGTGACGCAGCTGGACCTGTTTTCTCCTTATCCCTCTCTTTATGAACCTGATTTACAGGCTGTCTAGATCATTCCAATCCATCAGACCCTCCTAAAGACCTCATCCCGCCATAGTGCTCAGCGAATCCCTATGCCACATCTAAGGTCCCAGCTGAGTCAACTTTTTAACTCTGCTGTGAACCAAGTCCCATGAGGCCTGGTTACTGGGTCTCAAACAGTGCGCCTTAATTGCCCAATTCCCTCAGTAATATCTTCCCTTGCTCTATTGCAAAGGTTCTCAACCTGTGGGTTGCAACGCCTTGGGGGTCAAACAACCCTTGCATAGGGGTCACCTAAGACCATCAGAAAACAGATATTTACATTACAGTTCATAACAGTAGCCAAATTATGAAGTAACAGCAAAAATAATTGTATGGCTTGGGGCTACCACGACTGTATTGAAGGGTCACAGAATTAGGAAGGTTGAGAGTCACTGGTCTATTGTCAAGTCCCTGGTATGCACTGGGACCTGAGCCATTGACAAGCAAGTGTCCCTAGTGACTCATGTGAACCAGCGTACAAGGGACTTGTTTCCCTCATGTCACCTTCACTCTGTCCAGCCTTTGTCCCAAGCATGGATGAGCTCTCCTATAGTTTCTCTGCTTCGGCAGCACTCAGACTCCTCCTCTCCTTCCCTGTGCCTCACAGCTCATGAACTAGGCTCTGAGGGACTCTCTCACTTCTTGAAAGTCTTTCCTGGTTCAAGAAGTTCAGAGGCATAAAATGCCCCGACTATCATAGTTTCCTGTCCTGAGTCACATTCTAACCCTCCAGCCTGCATGTGTAATCATGGGACTTTTCCTCTGTGATAAATGTTAGGCCTACAGGTATCTTCTACCATTTCTCTCTCTCTCTCTCTCTCTCTCTCTCTCTCTCTCTCTCTCTCTCTCTCTCTCTCTCTCTCTCTCTCTCTCTCTCCTCCCCCACTTCTTCCTTGCTGTCTGATTCTTCTCATAGATTCCAAGTTTAGGGATCCCAAGAAGAACTTCTAGCACACACTCTGTTCTCTTCTCTTGAACACCACGCATTAGAAGAAAACCCAGCCATGAGCCTCCATCTCATCCTATCTTTTTGCTGCTCTTTCCTGTCAAATAAAAGGATAAGTCAAAGATTGGCATCCATTTGTCTTCTCCTTCTTGTAATTCCTTTCACTACCATGTCCACGGGTGCAGTCTTTCTGAGCAGCCAGCCAGGCCGCAGTGTTCTTGTATGCCTTTCGATCCACAGCAGAGGCCATGCAACTGCTACCATGGCTGCTTCTGGTTCCGTTCTGTCTGATACTACTTTCAACAAATGTAGAGCACTCATACTCTCAAGTCCATCAGTCCATCAGCTACTGGGTGCATCTCCACGCCCAAGCAGCAGACCACACTCATGAAGGAGACACGCCGTCATGTGCGCCACATAGAGAAAGGTGGCCACCCACAAAGATGACTCGGCCATGCTCAATTATCACCAACATAGAGGGGCACACAACTGCCACTGCGGCAAAGAGGCACACCATGCCATACCACAGAGGGAAACATAGCCATGTCGGATATGTTCCTGAGTGTGCTCTGCCCTCAGATGCTTAATTTGAACTCTTTGTCGCCCATCACAGGGGCCAAGTAACTGCTCCTTATTCGTCTTTGGTTATGTCCCTGTTCCGGCACCAATGGTGTTGTGTGACCTTTCCTAGGGGAAACAGGAGCAAACATCTCTTTACCCCAAATAGAATCCCAGTAACAGACTAAAGAAGCTATTTATCTAAGTCTAGTTGATAAACCAAGGAGTTTGGTTTTGGGGAGAGGGGCTCTTTTATTATTTATTTATTATCTTTAGTGTTTTTTTTTTTGTTTTGTTTTGTTTTGTTTTGTTTTGTTTTGTTTTTTTGAGACAGTGTCTCACTATTTAGACCTGGAACTCACTCTGTAGAGCAGGCTGGCCTCATACTCACAAAGATCCTCCTGCCTCTGCCTCCTTAGTGCTGGGATTAAAGGCGTGCACCACTAGACCGGGCCTAATTGGGGTTTTCTTACAGGAGTGAGGGATTATTTGTACAAACGTGGTAATTACAGGTTGCTGCATCACCAAAAGCCCATGGAGCATGCATGAGGACTCACAGAGTTGCATCCCTGGGGATCCTGGACCAGCTTGCAGCCAGCTATGCCAAACTCGCCTCACTCCTAGCAAATGTTGACTGTTATTGTAACCTTGTGGAGGAGTCTCACAAGCTTTATAACTTTCTGAATTTCTTCAGCCTCATAGGACTCCCTCCAGGAGTGTGGAAGTCTGAATGAAAGGAGCCCCCATAGACTCATTGGGTGTGGCATTATTGGAGGTGTGGCTTTGTTGGAGTGGGTGTGGCCTTGTTGGAGGAAGTGTGTCACAGGGGGGTGGGCTTTGAGGCATCAGAAGTTCAAGCCAGGCCCTGTTCACTAGCTCTTCCTGCTGCCTGCGGACCCAGATGCAGAACTCTCAGCTCCCTCTCCATGCATGTCTGCCTACACGCTGCCACGCTTCCCATCATGATGATAATGGACTAAACCTCTGAATCTGTAAACCAATTCCAGTTAAATGTTTTCTTTTATAAGACTTGCCCTGGCTGTGACATCTCTTCGCAGCAATAAAACCCTAATTAAGAAAAGGAGAGAATATTTCACTTCATAAAAAGTAGCCACATATCATAACACAAAGCCCTGAAGTTGTCTTCCTGGGAAATATATCATAAAGGTGTAGATGAGAACAGCACCACAAACCATCATGCAGGTCACTGTGGAATAGTTATTTATCTCTTTGTCGTGCATTTTCTCCCTATAAAATGAAAGTGCTACACCATATCTGATTTCTAAATCACCGCCTGGCTTTTATATTCTTTAACTTCAATGTAGGAAAACTTCTGTTAGAAAGAAAGGAAGGAAGAAAGAAAGGAAGAAAGAAAGAAAGAAAGAAAGAAAAGCTAAACCAAAAAATAGGGGACTGCCATTCTGTTTGAGACGCAACCACTGGGGAAGGCAAAGACTTCCTCTTTTTAAGAGAGAGAAAAGCAGAGACTGGAGGGAGTGAAGGGGTCATCCATGGCTGCTTTGCCTGGAGTGCTTAAAGCAGGTGCTTCTCAACCTTCCTGATGCTTTAATAAAACATAGAACCTAACCCTTCAATACAGTATCTCATGCTGTGATGACTCCCAACCATAAAATTATTTTCACTGCTACTTCATAACTCTAATTTTGCTACTGTTGTGAGTTGTAATGTAAATCTGCTATGCACAGGATATATGATATGTGACCCCCCTCGATGGGTCATGACCATAGGTTGAGACTGTCTGCCTTAAAGCAAGGCTTTCCTTTTGAAGGGATAGTGTTCAGTGTTTCCCACCCCTGTCGAGTGAAAGCTGGGGATTGACCGTGTTAGGTACTGCACAGGCGGGATGCCCAAGACTAAGGATGCAGCCCTGAAGTCACGTAGTCGTGTGGCAGCGGCCACATGTACACAAGCCAATCTTAAACTGGCCACCAACTTAATGGATTAAAAAAGAAACAATTCTGGGACCTGAAACAGGAGAATAGAGAAGAAATAAAAGACCTTGGAAGTCAAGTTGTAGACCAGAGCTTGTCCTGGAATGGTGTTTTTAAAGCTGAGAGTAATGACCGATGAAGAGTCATTTTATCAGTGTAATGGGTCATGACCAGCTTATTGCAGAAACTATATTAAAAGAGAATGGCATATCACATAGAGAAAGAGAAAGTGATTTGTTATGGAACCTTTGTCTCAACAGTAAACATACATATGTTGAATTGTTTTGTAAAAAAAATATATATATATATTTTGTTGGAGTCATAGTCAAAAATACATACATACATACATACATACATACATACATACATACATACATAAGCCAATGGCTCAGAAAAACTTCAGATAGTAGGTACAGATGCTAGCGTCAGCTTTTCATTTAAAGATTGGTGCCAGGCGTGGTGGCGCATGCCTCTAATCCCAGCACTCGGGAGGCAGAGGCAGGCATCCCTGTGAGTTCGAGGCCAGCCTGGTCTACAAAGCCAGTCTAGGATAGCCAAGGCTATACACAGAAACCCTGCCTCAAAAAAAAAGGGGGGGGGAAGGAAAAAAAAGATTGGTGTGAGAGGCTGAGAGGCTGGAGGAGTGGCTCAGCAGTTAGGAGCACTGGCTGCTCTTGCAGAGGCTGCAGGTTTCAGTGTCAGCACCCATATCATGCTCACAACCGTGTGTAACGTCAGTCCCGGGGGATCCAACGGCTTCTTCTGGCATGAATGAGATGCACACACAGACCTGCAGGCAAAATACCCATGCACGTAAAAATAAATTAACAATAACAAAACAAGTAAAGATGCATGTGGGTGGGCCATGTGAACTTAAAGGTGCCAAAGCAGGACATAGAAACACAGCTAAGGACAGTGTGTGAATAGCCTTTACACAAATGTTTCTGCCAATCCCTCTCAATATAGCTTTTAAAGGTTTACTGAATGCTTCCACCTTTGCACACCTCCGTGCGTAAAGATTCAATCCCAGCATTATTTTTGGAAGTAGGAAGATGCAAAGACCTAAATGCTCCACTTTAGGGAAATGGATAAATATTGTAGGCTCCACACCAGCTGCAAATGTTCCTACTGGGAATGGAAATCTCATTTAGAAAGAACCATACCCTCTAATCAGAGGCTCCGATGGGAGGTAGGGCGTGGCTCAGTGATAAAGCACACTGGCTTCCATTCCCAGCAGCATGCACGCAAAGGATGACAATGGACCCACCGCCCTGATCCTGGTAGACTTCTGACCACGTAGCTCAGGCCCCCACTTTCAACCAAACCACACATCATGGAACTGTAGTTTGGGGAGCTCTTCCAGGAAATGCATGAAAGATGAATGCCTTCAGAGTCACCAAACAATGAAGTCTCAGGAGTAGTTTGACCTGTTGGAGATGGTTGGCCAAGAGTGAGCCCAGCTGGATTCCTTCACTTCTCTCCCCGTGTCCTCCATCTGTCTGCAGTTTTTGGTGACTGTCTTACCTGTCTACTGTGTGTATCTGTGCCTGCCTGAATGATGTCTTACGTCTGACCCCAACAAAGGGCTCTTCTCTGTATTTACCAGATAGCACAGAAAACATGGCATGGCAAAGAGATATAGGATCTTTTATGAAATTTTTTTAAATTTTACAAGGGAAGAAACTACTGGCCCTAAGTGACCCCTAAGCACACAGAATAGCAAACAGTACTGCAAAATGTTATCGGACTGTATCCAACTTTTATGGTGGATATTTGCTGTACGTGTATGTGTGTGTGTGTGTGTGTGTGTGTGTGTGTGTGTGTGTGTGTGTGTGGTGTACCCACAGGGGCCAGAAGATGGCATTAGATTCCCCTGGAGCTAACATGACAGACAGTTATAAGTCATCCAACATGGATTTTTGGAACAGAATTCTGTCCTCTGAAAGAGCAGCCAGCACCTCTAATGGCTGAGCCACCTCTCCAGCCCCTAAGAAGAATTTTCTTAATTATTTCACAGAAATACAACCACAATTTAAGAAACAGTGTACAGAGGTAGGTTTGTGGTGTGCTTAAAGAAACACACCTTTAAGATACATATCTTGCTGAAATTTTAGGTCACCTTGGAACAGAAGAACAGAAAGCCGGAAATGAAGAAAACCTGAGCCTTTTCTTAAACCCTAGCTCTACACCAAGGAGCCAGAAGGATCCTCACCTTTGTCACTACTACCCAAAAGCAAAGGACTGGCCTCTGAAGTGTTGGGCAGAGAACTGTACATTAACTAGCAGAGAGAAGACCCAGTCACCCACCAGGACTTGAGAATAAGGATAAAATAAAGTTGATCAAGTGCAGGAAAAAGGATAGAGGGAGGCCTGGGGCAGCCGTAAAACAGCTACCCATCCCTGCCCCGCCTGGGAGAAGCAGCTGCTGCAGCTGCCCATCCCCACCCTGCCTGGGAGAAACAGCTGCTGTGTGGCCCAACAGCTGTTGCCTTTCCGAGCAAGAGACCTAGCTGAAGGCCCAAACAGGCTGCACTGCACCAGATGTGAACAGTTGCCGCAGGGCGCAGGCTCATTTCAACTTTCACTTTCGCATTTGCCTTGGGGTTCTAGAATTTTAACAGTGAGCACGCCTTTGTTTTTACAATCAGAAAGCAACACTAATGCTACTCGTTAAATATCTTAAAGTGAATTAACTGAACAAGGCATTAAAATAAAGATCAAAACAAAAAATTGTTCCAGGAATTCTGTCTGGGCAGATGTTGACTCGATTCAAGAGTTTTATGTTTTCCAATTAGAGTTCTGCATGTGCGCTTACTACAGCATATGGTAGGCCCGGGTTTATGGAGCCTAAGGATGGTAGTCATTGTCAAGGTATCGTTTCCACATGGGGATTGGTAACAGATTGTTGCAGAATATTGTCTTTTCTGTTTAATTAAGTATCTAGGCCAGAACTTATTGGCCAGATGACCAAGGAACGGGTAATGCTTCCAGCAGAGTACTTACAGGAGAGACCTGAAACATCTAAGCACTCTAGATAGCGCGTGGCATAGAGTAGACAAAAAGTAGCTGTGTCTTAGCTATGGATCTCTTGCTATGAAGAGACACCATGACCACGGCAACTCTTATAAAGGGAAACATTCAACTGGGGCTGGCTTACAGTTCAGAGGGTTAGTCCACTGTCACCATGCCCTGAAGCATGGTGACACACAGGCGGACACGGTACTGGAGAAGGAGCTGGGAGCTCTACATCTGGATCCACAGGCAGCAGAAGAGACAGAGAGCCACTAGGCCTGGCTCGAGCCTCTGAAACCCATCAAGGCCCATCCCACACCCTGTCACCAGTGACACACTTCCCCCCAACAAGGCCACACCTCCCACAGTGCCTCAGTGTGCGCCTCTCTCTCTCTCTCTCTCTCTCTCTCTCTCTCTCTCTCTCTCTCTCTCTCTCTCTCTCTGTCAGTCTCTGGGAGCCATTTTCATTCAAACCACCACCAGGTGCTAGCTCGCTAACTTTGTTATTGGGACTGTTGTTAACTTACTCATTATTACTATTCAGGAAATAGCATTTAAGAAAGATCATCTCTTGCTTGAGGGGAGAATTCAGGACTAGAGAAAGGAAACAGAAGGGGCTGGAGAGGTGCTCAGTGATTAAAGCATTTGCTGCTCTTCCAGAGGACTGAGGCTCCATTCCCAGAACCTACCCTGTGGCTCACAACCATCTGTAACTCAGTTCTAAGGGATGTGATGGCATCCTCTGACTACACAGGCACCAGGAATGCACATAGTACCCAGACATACATGCAGCAAAACACTCATACACAACACACACACACAGTAAAAAAAAAAAAAAAAAAAAAAAAAGAAAGTTGAATGAGTCTGGGGAGGAGTTAGGGGAAAGGAAAAGCATAATTGAAATATATATGAAAAAATTAAATAAAAAGCAATGGAGAAAGGAAGAAAAGATGTACGTTGAATTTGCTGCTTTTAACTTAAGGGACAAAAAGGGAAGCTGGGAGTTGAGAATATGCAAATGAGAGTCAGAAGGCCAAGGAGTAGCTCAAGTTGGGAGAGACCTCTAGCAAAGTTCTATAAACTTTTGTTTTGGTTTTGGTTTTGGTTGAGACAAGGTTTCTCTGTGTAGCCTTGGCTGTCCCGGACTCAGAGATCTGCCTGCCTCTGCCTCCCTGATTAAAGGTGTGTGCCACCATACCTTAACAGCTTCCATAAACTTAACAGCAAATCACAGCCCATTGGGTCATGACTTAATTAAGTGTGTGACATCAGCACTGTGTTTTTCTTTTCTTTTCCTTTTCCTTTTTTAGTTTTTTTTTTTTTGGTGGGGAGGTTGTTTTTGGGGGGGGTTTTGTTTTGTTTTGTTTTGTTTTGTTTGTTTTGTTTTTTTGAGACAGGGTTTCTCTGTGTAGCCTCGGCTGTGCTGGACTCACTTTGTAGACCAGGCTGGCCTCAAACTCACAGAGATCCACCTGCCTCTGCCTCCCAAGTGCTGGGATCAAAGGCGTGGGCCACCACACCAGCTTTATCAACACTTTTTTTTAAAAATGAAAGATAGTGAAACAAAACACAAATTGCGCGGTTTGAAGGCAAGTGTTGCTTATTGAGAGTTTGTTTTCGGTTAATATTAATGTATGTGTGGGTGGCAGTCACAATGTCAACATTTTTTGAAAGCTATGGTACTCCCCTAGACCAAGGTGAAGCACTGGCTCTTCCCACGGTCACGTTTGTATTTGATTAATCATCCTGACAGGACTTCAGGTGAGTAACTTTTTTAAGGAGAAGGGGGTGGGGAAGGTCACCCAACCAAAATATTCTAGATTTGAAGTTGTTTATTTTCAGGGCAAACTCTTTAAGACTAATAGGAACTGAGCCTTACTGCATGCCAGGCACTAGACTAAATCCTCCACGTTTGTTTGATATTTCCAACAACTCTATGAGGCAAAGAAACATCAACAACACACAATACCCACGGGCAACAAACTTTATAGATTTACAACCCACAGGAAACACAAGCTGCTTCCTCCCTGTTCTCTCTCTCCCTCTCTCTCTCTCTCTCTCTCTCTCTCTCTCTCTCTCTCTCTCTCTCTCTCTCTTTTTTCCTCTCAACCCCACCCCCACCCCCGACCTTCATTTCATATGTCAGGAAAGAAAATGAAGAAAAAAAAAGAAAAGAAAGTCATGGAAATAGATGGAAACAAAGGGAGGAAAAGGAGGAGGAGGAAGAACAGGAGGAGGAAGAGGAAGAACAGGAGGAGGAAGAAAAGATAGCAAACAGAAAGAAAGGGCATGCGTACAGATCACCGTAGCTGATGTCGGTCATTTCTAGCACACTGCCATTCTGGTGTGGAATTTTCAGAGAGCCTGTTTTAAGAAGTCTGTTTGGGGATCAGTTGAGAAAGGGAGAGGGGTACGGTGTGCCAACACAAACTCAGGCTTCCCCCTTCTGGTCAAGGTCAGCCTTGTGACTCAGGACATAGCTTTATCCTAGAGGGGGGAGCCAGCTTCTGTGGCACCCAGCACCAGGCCTTGATGAGCACCAGGCCAGAGACAGCCTAGAGTGGCAGATTCTCCCTCCCAGGGGAGCCTCTGTATCTGAGGAGAGAGCACAAGAGAGGCCTGGAGATCTCACCCCATCAGTAATTCTGAATTTTGAATCTCTGTGAGATGTTAATCCTTTGGGCTTCCAGAAATCTGCTCCATGAATGTGACTTCAGCCCGGTAAAGTTTCTGCTGTGATAGAAAATACAGGAAGGTCTGCAGTCTGCCCTCTGCCAGTCGCCACTGCCCAGCACAACTGTGAAGATTTGCGGTCAAGGAACGTGAAGGAGATTCCGTCTCCAGGGCTTCTCCACTCATGACAGGCTGAGCAGTTCTCAACCTGTGGGGTGGCGATCCTTTTGGAGGTCAAAGGACCTCTTCACAGGGGTCGCCTAAGACCATTAGAAAAGACAGATGTTTTACGTTATGATTCCTAACAGTAGCAAAATCACAGTTACAAAGTAGCAACAAAAAATAATTTTATGGTTGGGGGTCACCACAACATGAGAGACTGTATTGAAGGACTGCAACATGAGGAAGGTTGAGAACCACTGCTTTATTGTCTAGAAAACCAAGAACATAAAATCATCTGCATACGAACTCTCTGCCAAAAAAAAAAAAAAAAAAACCACCAAAAAAAAAAAAAAACAACAACAACAACAACAACAAAAAACTAACAACAACAGCAACAACAAAATGGCCTCCTCTGGCTGGAGTCACAGGAACTAACCAGAACTAGGATATAAACAGACATAGCCATCTGGCCTTGGTGTCGCAGCAATTCCAAGACAGAACATGGGTTGATAGGTAACTCCTTTGTGAGGTGGACATCAGTGTCTCAATGATAGGTTATCTTCACAGAGGAAATGAGCCGATTCAAGCCAAATTAAAGTAAAAATGTAGGTTTATTGCCGGCAGCCATCCCAGCAGGTTCACTGGTCCCAAGGAAAGAGGCCAGGGAAGTCTCCATGCAGAGGGAGATACAGGGGAAGAGGAAGAGAAAGAGAGCACGAGCATGTGCAGAGAGAGAGATGATGACGATGATGATGGTGATGATGATGATGACGATGATGATGATACAGCAGGGGATGGTATAGGCGGGAAGATGCCAGCTTGTATTGGTTATGACCTTGCTAAAATCTGTGTTTGGGAAAACCAATTGCTGTCACTGTTACCTAGGTTGGCCCAGAAACTCACATTTTAATCTTCCTGACCCCAAAGTCATCACAGATGGCTCATTTTTGTTTTACATATGCTGATGAGGGCCCCGATTTTATCTGTGTCAATGACACTCAATGTAGGATCTCCTGATGCCCCAAGCCATGTGCAGGGAAACAAAGCAAGCCTCAGACCAGGACACCAAACCTGGATTCTTGATTCAGCCTCAGGGAGCTCCCCAAAGACTCTCAAGATATAAGAAAGGGAAGAGCAGAAGAAATTATTCTCATGGAAAATTTAATTTTAATCTCCTCTAATTAAATCCCTTTTAGCACTTTGTTGAGATAAATGAGTTTCCTTACGAAATGAAAAAAATAAAGTGACTCCCTCGTCCCTCTCAGCAGCTTTCTGCACTCTGTCTTTACATTGCTGAGAAAAATGTGCCTTCCCTCGCTGTCCCCAATGTCCACCTCTCTCCTGACCCCTGTGTGTCTTGTCACTCTGTCCCCTCTGCCTTTGGCAGCTCCTCTTTGTCGCATCTATGCAGACAGGACTTCTCATCAGCCTTCCAGTCCCTATGCCACCCCCACCCCCACCCCCGAAGGCTGACCACTCAGCCACCACCTTCTGCTGACAAGGGCCCATATACCTGTGGCCCCAGCTTCACGATGAGCAGTGTCCACTCCTACTCTCACGGAATCTCGGCTCATGTGTTATCCCAAGAGTCATCATTGCCTGACTAGTCGCATGTTTTCTGGCGCTACTTTTTTTCTCTGAAACACCGTCCTTCTTGGCATCCCCCACTTTGGTCAGAATGTACTGTTCTTCCATTCTCAGGGGCCAGAAGCCTCGGCATCTTACTGCCTCCTCCTCCCCTGCCTCATCTTATCCATACAGGAGCTAAGGTTCTCCCAGACTTCCCAAGGCATTCCCTCATCAAAGTCATAGTCCTGAATTTGGCTGTCATCACCTAAGCCCTAGGTTGTTACAATAGGCACTTCCGTGATAAACCATGTCTCCTCTTCTCACGTTCATTCCATCGTCCCCTCGATCAGGAAAGTGCGGCAGTGCCTGGTACCCAGTCGGTACCCAGTCCTAGCTCCTCCCCATCACTAGAACCTGCCACTGGGTCCTACCATAAACCAATCCCTTCCAGGACTCCACAAATTCAGCAGCTACTCAAACAACAACTGGCATCCTTCACAACCAAGAGATGTTCTGTTCAGTTTGGCAGTTCAGAATTAATAGTGTGGCTCTTTTTAATTGGGCCTTAACACTAGATTCCCATGACAACAGTTAACATTAAGCACATGCTCTAAACATTAAAGGTGCTAATCTAAATGACTTTATTGAAAACAAGCCCTCTGTAACCCTTAGAACACTCTCAAGGTGTCCATAGCACAGAGGCTGTCAGGGAAATGTAGGGGAGCTAGGGTTGGAATCTTGAAACCCTCACTCCAGAGTCTCACCTGCCTTCCAGTTTTATCATTCTGTCTCTCTCCCTGTGCCTTCCTGCAGTCCTGTGCACTATAAAACTCTCCTTTCTACCCAAAGCCTCCGCTTGTGCTTTTCTCTCCTTCTGCTCCACTTCTCTCTGCCTTGCCAAGTCCCACCCAGCTCTTTAAGTGTCACTCAACTTGCTGTTCCTCCATGAAGCTTTTCCAAACAAAGCCTCACTGACCCTCTGTTCCTCAGTTACTAGAAACTTGCTGCAGATCACCATGTGCCTTCGCCGGTTCTGTTTTATTTTTTATTTTTTTCCATGAATCTTCTCAAGCACACTACAAGCTGTTTATGTAGAGCAACCATAATTTATATTGCTTTTTATATCCCCACAGTATGTATAGCAGTCATGGGCCATTCAATTCAATGTACATTTTCAGACAAAGCCTGCGGTGAGCTAGATGCTGTGCTGGCCCTGGAAGCAGACTGTGCAGACTGTGAGTACAACCAGGGAACTCCTTCTTTTAACAGATCATCCGCTGTAACTAATCCTTTTTATACAAACCATCAGTGACATCACTAACAACAGGCAGATGCAAACGAGTAGTTTTCATTTCAGTCCATGAAGAATCATTGAGTATTTTCTTGATGCAGAATGCTGAGCCAAGTGCTTGTTCCAAAAAAGGAACTAGACAAAACCCTTATCAATTCCTTGGTTGATGCTATCATGTGTGATGTGTCAGGGTGACACTGGGAATAAAGGAACTACTCCAGTGTGCAGAGGTTAAAGAGAAGAGTGAACCCGGCTGTAGAGAGTGGCCAGATGAAACAAAGAATAACCAAAGAAATTACCTTCCCCACCACCACCTGTTTTTGTTCGTGTCTCTCCCACTCTTGGAATGCCTTCATCTGTCCCTCATGGCTTCCACAACCTCTGAACACCTCGCTCCTATCTTCCCAGGTCCAGCATCACTGCAGATTAACTACACCTTCCATTTTCTAACCCCAGTTATCCATCAAGAGAACATGACAAGCCTGTCACATGGAATTCAATCATCTGCGTCTGAGGACCATGGGAAAGATGTCCCAAATTATATCACAGGGGTTCGGGGATGCAGGGACCACTCTATATGGGATGGTAGCTTTGGGAGACTATACTGGGATAAGTGGCCCAATAGTTGCTCTAGAATACCGGGATGCCTCAGATTTTCATATTACATTTAATGGACTTATGAGATTTTAAAAATAAAGGAATCTAGGAATCATTTGATGCAATTCTCATGTTTCAGCTCTATGTAGACCAAAGTTCCTCAGCAAGGAAGAGTGGAGCCAAGGGGGTTTACCATAGTCTTTGATTCCTAATTTATGCCAATACTTGCCACAGCTAAGACCGCCTGTGATATGCAAGTGTCCAAAGATAGTCCACACATAGCCAGAGTGGGCTTATATTTTCCTTTTAGCACTATTTCTAAGGACTTTTACATGCCTTAGCTTGCTTATCCTCACAACGATCATGAGACTTGTTTAATTATGATAAGCTGACTCCTAAAGAAGTTGAGACTCACCCAAGTCATATATTAGTACTGGGCAGAACCAGTACTCTATCAGATGGCAAATCCCGTTCATTCTGCTATGCCCGTGGTTCTCAGGGGTCGCATGTCAGATACTTACATTACAATTCAGAATTGTATTTCTTTAACAGAAAAATCAGTTATGAAATAGCAACAAAACAATGCTATGTCTCGGGGGGGGGGGGGGGAGGTCACCACAACTTGAGGAACTGTGTTAAAGGGTCACAGCATTGGGAAAGTTGAGAACCACTGTGCAATGCCATGCTTCTTCCGCTCTCCAGGGAATTGGGTAAATACTATCTCTACTGTTTGTGTTTCTAATTTTACACATATTATGATTTTCATACTTACTTACTTTGTGTGTTAGTGTGTTAGTATGGTGTCATGTACCTTGAAGTGTGATGGAGTTCCGAGGCAGCTTGCATGTGTCAGTTCTCTCAGTCTGCTGTGTGAGATCCAGGGATTAAGCTCATGTAGCAAGGCTTGGTGGAAACAGCCTTAACCCACTGAGCCACCTTACTGGTCATATAATATAATATTCCGACCTCTTAAGACTCCAGCTGAGAAGACGTTGACCATCCTGGAAGTAGTCAATTCTCAGAGGTGGAAAAAGTTTCGAGAGGAAAGAGACCAATGCGTGGCTAGTGTTCTTGAGTCACACCCACGCCACAGTCATCTTCCCTCATTATTCCAAGGAAACACCTACAGCACAAAGCCTGCCAAAAGTGGAAGCCAGCCACTCCCGAATGGCTCCTTCTATCCTACCCTGCCCTTCCCATGGAAACCCACAAAGCACCTGGTCTATGCTTTTCCCTTGTTACTACCCCCACGCTGCTATCTAATTGATCTGTTGCTTTCCACTGTGGCTCTGCAAACCATGCTACCCTGCTTCTCGGACCTGTGAAGGTAACAAGCCATTTCCATGAGCCTCTCTGTGTCACCTCTGTGATTCACACCGATTGACCCAACACATAAAAGGTAGAATATAATCACAAAGAGGGGTGAGAATCAGACCAGTTCAGAGGGTCCTTAATCGATACCCAAGGGATCAGCGTGTGCAATGGAGGAGAGGGTGCTCAGACCTCCCTCAACCCTCGCATACATGCCTAGGACTTCCATCCCTTCGCATCACGTCTCTGGCCAGCAGAAATAACAGGGACATTTTTCAATGTCCAGATTAATCCGATGAATGTGGAATGGAAGGCTGGTTCTCATTTATAGGACTGTTGTGTAGCAATGATTCATTCATTCTATGAAAGGTTTTACTGAGACCTTTAAAAAATTTTTTCTTTAATTTGTATAAGTGTTATTCCTGCGTGTATGTCTGTGTGTCACATGCATATAGTGCCTTTGGAGGCCTGAAGAGGGCATTGGGTCTCCTAGAACTTGATTTATGACGAAGTGTGAGTGCTGGGAATTGAACCCTGATCCTCTGGAAGAGCAGCCAGTGCTCCTGACCACTGAGCCATCTCTCCAGGTGCTCCACCAGTACAACTGATACCAATACTATCATCAGCTGCCTTGGAATCAGTCTTGAACTACTAGCTATGCTTAGCCTGGTGGAATTCTTCACGGTTCTCTAACCTTCAGACGCTTCTAAGCCCGATTCTGGGTCTCTCGAGCCAAAAAGAGGCGATGCACAAACGTTTAAATCCTAATCCACTTCTAAAAGGTACGACTTCAAAGAACTCTGCATAAAGCAATTCCTTAAAACACGTCTACTTGTGCCACCTATCGACTGTTGTTTCTTGGCTGTGGTTGTGACTTATCACCCTTGAAAGCACAACACTGGACTCAAATCAATTGCACGCCCTAGTTTCAAGAAATACTGATACGGTCTCTCAACAACATAAGAAAGATAAGTTGACCAAGGTTTTCAATTTATCCAGGCCTGCAAGGGTACAGGGCACTTTTCCCTTTAAAACTGGAAGGTCCCTAGCAAACTGTAGCAAGCTAGTAGTCATACTAACCTAGGCACTTTTTTGGCATATGAAAATGGTAGGGGTTTTTTGGTTTTTTGCTAACATCTATTAATTTTATATGTATGTATAAATATATGTGTGTATGCATATATGTATTTATGTATGTATGTTAATGTGATAATCCTACACATGCATACAGTTTGCACTGATCAAATCCATATTTAAAAGCAAATTTTTTTTCTTTTATTAACCTTTAAGATGTGTTCCTAGAACCAAATGCTGTGTTGCAGCACAAGATGCAAATGACCTTTTACTGTCTTTAAACAGCACATTTTTGTAGCCTTGCGGGAAAACTCAATGTATAAATCTGTGACAATGAATACAATAGGTTAGTGATTTGTAACACCCCCAACGCAGATGAAATACATCAAACAAATGAAAAGCAAACCTGACACAGGCGACAATGATTCATTTCAATATGGAAAGCCCTAGCAGGCTCTTCTACATAAAAGCAAGCCTTTAGCATCAGCATGGAAGCCTTTATTCACTGGCAGGAAAAGTGGGGACAGGATACTTCACCCTTCTAAAGATGGGGGTGGGGAACTTTGCCCCATTTTCCTCTTTCAAGTACCTTCTTCTGCCTCTGTCCAGTAGTATTGGAATGAGCAACCCCAAATAATGTGCTAATTAATTAAATCTTCAAGAGAGGTAGAAGGGAAAGAGCCTGGTACGAGCCCAAGCCACTTCATTCTTTCCTGGGGAAGATGAAGAGGGAAAAACTTTACCAATCTAGTCAAAAAGAAAAAAGAAAAAAAGAAGAAGAAGAAAAAGAACAAAAGAAAGAAAGAAAGAAAAGAAAAGAAAAAGAAAAGCCAATCCTTCACGACTCAAGCTCCACAGTTCTAACTGAATAAAGGCATTTACATGTAATCTAACAGCACTGAATAATCTATTTTAAAATAATAGGCGTTGAAAACATGGAGCTACACTAATCTATGTCAAGCAGAGAAGATATTCATGCCAAGGTCAAGTTTTTTTAATTTGTTTTAAACAATCTTCAGACACCTTGCTTTAGTACTTAAATTTAGGAAGAGGGTAATTTTGAGCCAACGGGTAAGACTGGGTCATAAATCTTCATTCCATGAATATAGGCCAGCTGTACCAGGCGCTGGGCAGGAGAGCCAGAGAAACAGTAGGGAACGGAGAACCGGGCCTGCCCTCCACCATCGGCATGACTCAGTCTACCTTCCATTAGGTGGTAAAAGATCTGAACTATATCAGCCTGTAAAGACAAAAGACTTACTGTGTTTGTGGTTTGGACTAGCTGGCCTGTGGAGTCTAGGTCCTAGTTTGATCAGTGAATAATTGAGTCTGGTGCCTATCTACCAAGACCCCAATATCTGCCTTGAGAAAAGCGAGGCTCCTAGTAGCGCCATGTCCTGGCCCACAGCTGGAACCTGTCGGAGCCCTTCGCACAGTGCCTGCTATTTATCAGGGTTTCCAATCTACATTTCTGCCAATTTCAGCCTCACTTTCTACTCTTCTGCCACAATAGTGAGGTAGAATACCATGGCAGGGACCACAGCTGCTTGCCTCCTGTGCCCAGGAAGCAAACAGAGGCCCAGTAGTCTCTACAAGGAGACACCACCAATTACATAGCTTCCTTCCACTAGGCCCCACCTCTTAAAGGTCCCACCATCAACAACAGCAACAATCAACAATTCCATAATTCCATAGCAGTAGTTCTGGCAGCCAATCCTTTAACATAAGCACCTCTGAGGAATATTTAACTAAAATATTTGAGGAAGACCAACAATAAGTACAAAACAAATAGAAGATATGTTGTGATATAAATTCTATAAATTATTTATAGAATTTTAAATATGTTGATAAAATAAATAAAAATGTAATACTTTAATAGCCTGAGGTGGGTAATACAGGTTTTTTTTTTAAGTGGGGGAAATTAGAATATTATGTTAAATCATTCTTCATGAAGACACATGCATTTTAATAATGAAATGGTAACAATGACCACAATGAGGAAAACGTATGAAGATATGATAACAAGTAGTAGTAAATCCACTCTCAGTTTACAGCTTCTTGAACCACTTATAACATCTTCAAAATCTCAATTTCAGCTACTGTTAAAACAATAAGGCTGAGGTGTTTTCCTCATTGTGGTCTTTGCTACCAATTCATTATTAAAATGCATGTGTCTTCATGAAGAATGATTTAACATAATATTCTAATTTCCCCCACTTAAAAAAAAACCTGTATTATCCACCTCAGGCTATTAAAGTATTACATTTTTATTTATTTTATCAACATATTTAAAATTCTATAAATAATTTATAACTTCAAAATACAAAGCTTTACAAATAGCCTGACATTCCTTTCCTCATCGCTAATGAACACTCCTTTTCTTGCTAATAAATTTAGCACCTGTTCTTTCTAGTTTCTAGAACAAATAAGCCATGAACCATATAACACTTCTGTCAGTGTGGGGTAGATTATAACAGAGCTGAACATTTTCTGGGTTTTGGCATCATGACCTTCATAGAATATACATGTTTTTTATGAAGTTGGCCTAGACAAACTCACGACATTGCTATTGGTATGGAAATGAAGCAAATACAGTAATGTACAGCCTGCTGTACTTGATAATATCAATAAAGGACTAATTGGGCATGCTTGTGCATGCCTGGAATCTGAGCAGCTGGGAAAGCAGAGGCAGGAAGATCAGGAGTTCAATGCCAGCCTTAGCTACAGAGCTAGTTTGAGGCCAGCCTGGGATACATGTTTATTCATGACTGTAGTTGCAGGGTAGGGGTGAGGGCATAAGGTTATTGCATAATTCAAGTGCTGATTTCTGTACTCCCCATCCCATGTCTGGTTGCAATCCTTGTTCTGAGAATTTCCTGTCTCAATGTTGTATAAACAGTGCTCCCCAATTGTCCCCTGATATGCCAATAAAGCAGCTTCCAGCCACTCACTGAGGAGGGCAAAGAATAGGGTAGACTTCCTGGTAGCCAGGGGAGGAGGAGTTAAAAGAGGAAGTAGGGGATTCAGCCACAGGCAGGGGTACTAGAGACATCAGGAGGGGAGCTGGAGCAGGAAAGCTACAAAGTACAACTATCTCTGGCGTGTATGCCAGGAGGAAGCCAACTTAGCTTAGAGGGTTAAAAGTACCATAGTAACTTGTGCTATGAAGCTAGTTTAAATCATAGAGTCTCAATTATTTGTGTGATATCTGGGTTAAGAGAGAAATTTTATAAAATTAACATGTGAGTGTGTTTAACTTAATCTCATGCTATTTTTCCTCATTGTAACACTAAGAGCAATAGGCAATCTCTCTCTCTCTCTCTCTCTCTCTCTCTCTCTCTCTCTCTCTCTCTC
Source organism: Acomys russatus (assembly GCF_903995435.1). Taxonomy (NCBI): domain Eukaryota; kingdom Metazoa; phylum Chordata; class Mammalia; order Rodentia; family Muridae; genus Acomys; species Acomys russatus. The sequence goes on along the minus strand of NC_067164.1, from coordinate 27,176,811 downwards.
TCTCTCTCTCTCTCTCTCTCTCTCACACACACACACACACACACACACACACACACACACACACACACACACTGAAGCCTAGGTATATAGTGGACTATGCCATCTAATGTGTGATGTACACTCTTGAATGTTCTTACAGACACAAACTTGCTTAGAGATGCTTTTCACATAAATCACCCCACCACCCCCCCCCCACGTTCAAGAGTATGGCTGTAAAAAGATAGGAAGAAAAATCTCCATTCTGCCTCCAACGGTGCCATCATTGCCTGCAAGCAGGAGAGAGCCACAAAGACGAAGCTGTACTCAGGGCACAGCATGTCCCCGTCAACTTTCTCTGACGGGAGGGGGGCTGCTCTTCTCATCCCTCAATCTCTACATAGCCCCTTTAATACCCTGGAGAATGGGTACCACTTCTCGGCACTTCACTGTGAATCATCTCCTCCAGAACAGCTTAATCTGCAAACAGAAGCCAAAGTTACCCATATATAACGTGCCCGTGGCACTACCATTTTAACAAGGTCTGTATGAATTTGAGCATCTAAGTATAGGTCTCCAACCCTTGTGACTGATGGGAGAAGGATACATTTGACCATCCCGAAGAGCTCCTGACCATTGATTTGCAGTCTTCCAGTCCAGAAGCCAGGAGTCTCACGGTACTGGAAGCTACAGAGGCGATCTTGCCTTACACTACCATCTCAATACAATATAAAGAAATGCTGTTTTTTAACACTGCTACCAAGAAAATTGGGTCCCTTTGAGGTTCTTAGCCTCATTAATAACAGACTTGCGAAACAGACTCAGAAGGGAGCTCTAGGACCATTTTATTAGCGTTAGGAAGAAAAAGAGCAGTGCTGTAAATCTTGGTGGCTGCGAGGAGAGTGGTGGAAAACAGAAGAGAACAGCAGTGTTTTTGAGTTAGGGTTCTAGAAAAATCAGGATGCTCAGCACTGGAGGCTAGCTACATGATGGAGGTGGGGCTTCAGGAGACAAGTCCAATGTAAGAGTAGCTTTTATTCACCTGATTCAACTGTTGCCTGAGAGGCTTACTACCTCTGCTGTCCTAGGCCGAGTCCTGGAAACTTCTATCCTCCATACAATCTAACCTAGGCCTAGAATGTTTTCAGCTTCTGAGACTTACTGCTTAATAAGCTCACCTTTTCTTGTTTTGTTTTGTTTTGTTTTTGTTTTCTGAGCTCTGGGCTGGCTGGTTCAACTCAGCTGTTCTGGCTCAAACTCCTCTCCCAGCTGACTTATTCAGTCTGGATTTTCTCTCAGCCCTGGAATTGCTTTGCTTGGCTCCTTCTCATTTTCTGGCTCATTCTGTCTTCACCCGAGTCTAGCTTGTTTTCTTTCCCTCTCTCTCTGCAACCTGTCTATTACTGCCCCAGTAACCCTGCCTCCTCTCTCTGCATTGCCCCTTTAAGTAGCTTCCCTTTCCTCTCTCTTCTCGTGAGAGTTGGACATATCCTAGTCTATCAAATCTTTCTCTGGTCCATCACCTTTTCTTCCACTCAGGTAGGCATCACTTTCAAACATGGGTCCTTCCTTCTACAAACTAACTTTACCTTCACTGTTTGGGATTAAAGGCATGTACCACCACCACACCTGGACCTAAGCTTTTCTTTACCTGAAACTTGCTCTATCCCAGGCTGGCCTTGAACTCAGACCTGCTTGCCTCTGTCTCCTGGATTAGTGTAGCGAACGTGTGCATAGACACCTCTTTAACACTTACTTCTTCAGCTCTATCGGATTTCCTGAGGAGCAGTCTCCTGGCCTGGTGATTGACAGGCCCAGCTGGGCTAACTCTTAAGGGAGGACCCGATAGTGTGTACTAATGATCTAATCTTGGCAGCAGGTCAGAATGGCCAGTCTCCATTCAGGGCCAATGGGTTTTGTTGTTGTTCTGTTTCGTTGTGTTTCATTCAGGAGGCTTAAGGGGTTGAGGGGTGGGGGGTTGCGATGTTTCCCATTTGGGTATTACCAGAGAATTGGGAGGTGAAATCCCAATCTTCCTGGAAGCAGAGGTCCATCCTCGATGGCTTCTAAGGCTACTAATCCCTGCCTCGTTCCCTGGCAATATATTAAAGAGTAGCAACCAAAGCATCTGCTCAGTTAAGTAGCAGTAGTAACAGCTGCACAGGCGCAGTCCAGCATGGACTGTCTTGTTCCGTGGCTTTCGATTCACTGAGACGTCCTCCATTTATTGCAGCAGCATTTATATTTTTCACATGCTAACATTTGTCTCTTCCCTCTAAGACAGAGATTTTTTTTTCCCTCTGAATCAGCACGTGGAAAACAGTGATGGGTAGCCTCTTGACTATTAAGTATAAACCAAGCTTTCCAGGACTTGTTTCAAATGTCACTTTGTCCTGAGCGCTTTTCACGTTGTTATTAATAAAAAAAAAAAAACTAAGAGCAATTGTGTCTGTTGGCCCCTTGCCACATACCAGGTGTTCTTTGCTTCATCCACTCAGGCTCCCGACAGCCTCTGGAGCAGTTATTATTATCCTTTGTTCTGTAGTCGGGGAGAGCTAAGGTCACACACAGAAGCTCTTCCAAATTTGCTTGCCTCTTTTCTGGAAGATTCTAAAGAGAATTTATGAAGGTTTGGGGGACAATAAAATAGGAAAGATGCTGCATCCCCAGGATACTTACCAGGACAACCACAGTGCAAGGTTAGAAAATGGGCAACTTTTGAAATGTCTGTGTTTTCTATGAGCTATTTATGCGTCTGGAGGTGAGTCAAGAATGACACAACCAGTTGCAGAATGTGTGAGACCTATAATCAACGCTACAGGCCTCAGCAGAAGTGGGTTAAACTGGGAAAGGCTTAGATTTAGACTCCGTTCTTTCCAGCATGAGCAATACCAGAGCCCCAAGCTGCCTGCCAGCCGCGGGCTGAAAGCGTGTGATGTCAGAACCAACCTCCCAAGCCAGCTCAACCTTACCCCGGACTAATTTCGAAGCATATGTGTTTATCAGGTAGTATTATTAGCTTTGCTTTCACAGGATAAACCAAGGTTTCAGACAGAAGAGAGCTGGGGGCGGGTTAACTATGGTTCTCTGTTCCTCCCTCCTACTCTCCCTCTCCTTCACCCTGCCTGAAAACCATCCCGATAATAACCCTAACTACCATTTATAGGCCTCACACAGTCTTTCATGTACCTCATCTAGCGTTGTGGGCTAGTTCCTACCGGCGCTTCCCAGTACTTTTGAGATGAAGTTCTACTAAATTACCAATATTTCCCTTGAACTTGTGATCCTCCTAGGGAGCTGTGTGTTTTCCATGTGAGCTATCACACCTGCCTATCAGCTATCTTAAATTGAGAAATGGCTCAATCTAAGAGGGAGGGAGAGGGGGAGGGGGAAAGGGAGGGACAAGGGGAGAATGACTTCAAATCACAGGAGGACCGGAAGTGAGTCATGCCTCCATTGATCCACCATGGCAGAACAGACCCAGAACTGAGTACAGATTTTCTGCGTTTTCCAATTTAGGATCCCAAAGGAAAACTCCTCAACAACAAGGCACTGTGTGATTATTCTTTGCTCTGCATGATTGGTTTGACATTTGTATTAAAATTAATGACTTGGGGGCTAAGAGATGTCTCAGTGGTAATGTGCTTGCCACATAAGCATAAGGGCACCCAAGTTTGGTCCCCAGAGCTCATGAAGAAGCCATCTGTGGCAGGGTGCACCTGTGATCACAGTGTGTGGAGGCGGAGACAGGAGGATCCCAGGAACTTGCTGGCCAGGCAGCCTAGGCAAGTCAGCAAGCACCATGCCCATTGAGAGACCCCCCTATTCAATTCCATTCTGTTGCTATGGGAAAATACCTGGCCAGGGGAGGAAAGGGTTTATTTAGCTAACACTTTCAGGTCACAGTCTACCACTGAGGAAAATCAGACTAGGGTCACAGGCAGGAAACTGAACACACACACAGCCCCAGGAAGTACATTAAAAAAAAAAAACAAACCATGATGAGGGGCTGGAAAGACAGCTGAAAAGCATTGGCTGCTTTTCCAGGGGACCCTGGTTCAATTCCCAGCACCCACATGACAGCTCACAATTGTCTATAACTCCAGTTCCAGGGGCTCCAACACCCTCACACAAGGAAAACACCAATGTACATTAAATTTTAATTTAATTTAACTTAATTTTTAAAAAGGGGGAAAAAAAACCATAATGAACTCAGCTTGCAGACTCAATCTCTGGTTGTGCTTAGCAAGCTTTTTTTATACAGCCCAGGACCATCTGCCCAGGGAATGGCACCGCCCACAGTCGTCTGAGCCCTCCTGTATCAATTAGCAATCAAGACAACCCTCCTTCCCCAGTAGATATGATCACAGGCCAATCTGCTCTAGGCGATTTCTAAATCAAGGCCCTGCATTCAAATGACTCTGGGCCGTGTCAAGTTGAGTTAAAGTTAACAGGCTACCTTGTCTCAAACCGTAAGGGGGAGAGCAGCTGAGGAAGGCATCTGGTACCTGCTTCTGGCCTCAACATGCACACTCATATGTGTATATATGCATTCAAACATATGTGTATGCGTACGCGCATATGAAGGTCACAAGACAACTTTCTGAAGTTAGGGTTTTTTTTCCTTCTACTTTATGTGGGTCCTGGGAAGACTTGAGCAGCAATTGCCTTGTCCACGGAAGCCATATTGTCATCCCCACAGCTTTGTTACACTGAGCGTTCATTGAGGGCATCGCTATCAATCAGTTCCCATCTTTCCCCCAGATGTGTGCAGAGCATCAGAGGCACTAGGTGAGACGTACATCTTCCTACAGGCCCTGTTTGTGCCTGGGATTGATGTTCGCTGGTTGGCGATGGGCATCTGAGGGAGATGGCTTTCACAGAGCACACAGACGCTACTGGAGAGATGACAGTCATTCTGTCACTATATGAGCTCGTTCCCAACAGAATGGCTCACTTGAAGTGAAAAGGAAGAGAATGGGTTTTAAATTACTGCCACCGCTATTTAGGTCACTGTCCATCTACTCAAGAACCGATTATCCAGCGTAAGGACTCTTCTTGCTCCTGCATTTCCTCATTATCTCCCTAGTATTTGCATTCTTGGCTGTCATCTTCTACTCAGTGTATTAGAGGAAAAGAAAGAAGGTAATATTCAAAATAAAGTTGCAATAAATGACTGTCCAAGTACCTGCGTTGTGACAGACAGAAAGAGTAACTAGGAACCATAGAGAGGCCTGCTTGTACATTGAAGGACAAATGCTGGAATTGAGGATGTGGACACACACACACACACACACACACACACACACACACACACACGGGTATGTATAAAGTGAGAGGACAGTTAGACAGTTACTGTGGAGAGGAGGGAAGGAAGTAAAGGCAACAGAATGGAGAGTGACTCTCCCACTGGAAGCCCAGGAAGAAAAAGAGGAGATAAAATGAGACGAGACTTACAGGTGACAGCAGGCCTGTGGGCAGCAGGGTGTGGCAGTGTGTGCGTTCTGAGGGTTGTAAGTGAATACCAACAGATAGGGAGAGGGGAGTGTTTCCTGAGGGCTCTGTAGATGGTGACATGACGCCTGGGCTTACCTGAGTCTGTTCCAACTTTTGGTCAGTACGTCATCAATATTGTTGCTATAACAACCCTCTTCAGTCTCAAAAGTATCTGGCTCTGGGAACTACGAGATGCTCAGGAGATCAAAGCTCTTGCTATGCAAACATGATGACTTGTGTTCAATCCCAGCATCACAGGATGGGAGGAGAAAACAACACCCAAGAGTTGTCTCTGACCACCTCATGCCTGCTGTGGTATGTACATGCTCATAATTTATACACACACACACACACACACACACACACACACACACGTGTGTGAGTGTGTATATGTGTGTGTGAGAGAGAGAGAGAGACAGAGAAGAGGGAGAGGGAGGAGTAGGGAGAGTTGAAGTCTTAAGAGACGCAATGGCTCTGGTTTTCTTCGTTTACTTGCTCTACACTGTAGAGTCTACTGGAAGCCGGCTGACATGTTGTGGAGAGAGACCTACACATGGAGGGACCAAAGCATCCAGCCAACCAACATACCTGTGAGCGAGTTTTTACAAAAGTGAAGTGTCTAGCTTCAGCCACTTACTTGGCTGACAGAAGAACCACTAGCGTCCTGAATCTACTTCGCAAAAGCTCTGAGCCAGAATTATTCAGGCAGCTTCTCTCTCACCCTTATAGAACATTGGGAAAAATAAACATCATTGTTTTTACGTACTGAGTTAGAGGAGGGATTATTTAGTACAGTAATAGCTAGCTAATGTACCAACGCAACTGATTTTTTTTTTTAATTTTTTTGAGATTATAATGTAGTTACATCATTTTCCTTTTCCATTTCTTCCCTCCAAGCCTTCCCATGCCTCCCACTTTCCAACTCATGGCCTCTTTCTCTTTAATCATTGTTACATGTGTGCGTGTGCATGTGCATGCACGTGTGCAAATACAGCCTGCTCGGATGTGCATGCGCGCGTGCATTCATGTATGCATGTGTGTGTGCAGGCATGTGCATGCACGTGTGCAAATACAACCTGCTCAGTCTGTATAGTGTTACTTGGGTGTATGTTTTCAGGACTGACCACGTGGCATCCTATAGGCAGTTGGTGTGTCATCCACCATTTCTCCCACTCCCAGCATTCCTTACTTGCCTGTAGCTCTTTGTCTCGGCTTGAGGCCTCCTGAGTTTTCTTCTCCTTTCTTTACTAGCATGTGTATTGGTCCTGTCCTTATTCATATCATGTTTAGGCAGCCACGTTGATAAGACTCCATGGGTGTGGCTTCTGACATTTCTAAGAGGCACATCTCACAGCCAACTCCCTGCTCCTCTGCTTCTTACTCCCTCTTCTGCGATGACCCCTGACCCTTGGGTGCAGGAGTTACATTGCAGCTGGATCCATTGTCACAGGGTTCCATAGCTAGGCGTCACAGAAAACCACAAATTATTTTCTTTTTTTTTTTTTTTCAAAGATTTATCTATTTTTACCTATATGAGTGGCTTGCCAGCACGTACACATATGCACCACCTGCATGTGAGGTCAGAAGAGGGAGGGCATCAGATGCCCTAGAACTTGAGTTACAGGTGGTGTTTAACTGCCTTGTGGGTGCTGGGAACTGAATCAGGGTCTTACATTACAACTCATAACAATAATAAAATGTTATATTGTTGTGAAGCAGCAGCAAAAATAATTTCATGCTTGGGGGCGGGCTTTCACTACAGCATTAAGAACTGTATTAAAGGGTCACAGGGTTAGGAAAGTTGAGAACCTCTGCTCTAGATCCCCAACAAGGGATTGTCTAGTTCTGGTTGGCCCGTGAGTATGTTTGTGAGGGGTGAGGGGTTGGCTGGTGACGTCCATTGATGTGGAAAAACCTGGCCCACTATGGGCAGCATCATTCCCTGGGCTTGAGTACTAAAGCGAGCTAAGCAATAAGAAGCTAGGCACTCTTCTCTCTGCTCTTAACTGTGGATGTGACATGACTAGCTGCCTTCTACCTTGACTCTCTCCTGCTATGATTAACAGTATCCTGGAACTGTGAGCTAAAATAAACCCTTCGCCCCCCCCCCCCCCGCCACCCCCAAGTTATATTTGTTGCTGTATTTTATCAGAGAAAGCAGAAACAAGACCTGAACAGAGGGAGAGAGGTTCAGGATTGAGGTCCGGCTTCCTGAGACACTGGTGATCAGGCTGCTGACTATCATGTCTAGGAGAGAAGAGACTGTTGATTCTGGGTCACACTATGGAAGGCCAAATTCCCAGAGCACCCTGAAATACTATAGAAATTTGGCAACTTATTTGCTGTTTCAGATCCCTTATCTGGAAAGCGAGATTGGTGGTATTTTTAGCTGAGAATCTCTGAATTCCCACCCAGCAACGTCTTACATGGTTTCTTTTTATCCCATGACTGAAAAATGTGGCTGCTGGCGGGCATGTCAGTGGCTCAAAGACACCCTTTGGCTCCCAGGTTCCGTCTACTTTTCAACTTTTCTAACCATGCTGGCTCATTGCCTTGTGTTTCCAGGAGGGTTGCTACAACTCCAGCCCTCACATTTGTATCATGAGGGACAGAAAGAAATAGAGACAGGTGAAAGGGGTTGTTTTGTTTTTTCTCATGTGTGTATGTATCTATGTACATATGTCTCCACCGGAAATGGAGGTATAGGTGGGAATCAACTCAGGTCCCTTACTGTCTTAGCCTCTGAGCCATCTCCCCAGCTCCCAGCTGAGAGCTTTAAACTATGTTTGTCTCATCTTATCAGGGAAAATAAAAAGCATCTGTTTGTGATGGAAGCCACTTTAGCACTACTGGAGGCTGGAAAGATATTAACACCTTGACATCAAATAAAAGTTGAGTTCAGCTAAGAAGGACCAGAACTGGAGCAACACAAAGTGAACATTTGCTTTGATTGCCTGGGGCAATGAATAAACCATCTTTCAGCTGGCAGAGCCTGGCATACAGCGAGTGTTGAAGTTACAACAATCCAGGCACTGAAGCTTTATCGTGAGCGTGGCAGAAGAATAACTTTAAGACCCAATTAAGCTAAAGGGCCCAAAAGAAAGATGAAATTACTGCTTTAATGGAAAGCCAGGATTTGGCACTGCTTTTTAAATTACCTTTATTTTCCCTCTTTCTCACAATTACAAGAGTCTGTTTCCCTATTAGCTAGTTTTTGAATTGTTTTAAATTGTGCTCTTCATCATTTTAAAATATTCGCTGTGAGAATATAAACTTGTTTTTAAATCCCCTTGATGAGAACCCCACCTGCAGCAATTCGCCTCCCAATTAGCAGCCTGCACAGTGCACAGTCACCTGAGCTGACTGCTGGCCTTGATCCTTCACAATGTGTCTGCTTCAGACACAGCTCAGTGGCATGAAGAAGCAATATCGCCTACGGTTATAGCAAAACTAATTGCAGCATTGTAGTCACATGCCACTAGATGCTTCCAGAACTAAGGGGCAACACAGGAACCCAAAACTTTGTTACTCGTTGCCAAACAGTCTATGTGGATTAGATCATTAGTGAGGGCGTCTGTCATACACTTCCCGAAGCAAAGACAGCAATTCAGGGGCCAGGACACTGAGAGCTGTACAAGTACATAGTGTTAAGACAGGAGAGACAAGTTGTAGTAGACAGAGGTTTTAAAGAAAAGGAAGGTTCTAAAAGAATGGAAAATAGGGCTTAAGAGAGACACTTGCATGGCCACATTCATAGTAGTAGTGGCCACAAGAGGCACTGGTTGTAGCAGCCATCAAAGAATGCATGCTCAGCAAATGTGATCTAAAGGCACAGTGGGACAGCATTCAGGCTCAAAAGGAAGGACATGCTGGAGGATGCTGGGCTAAAGGAAGCACAACATGGCAAATGGAAAAGAGTCCTCTTAAGTGGACTCTTACGAGACAGATGCATGCAGGGGGCTGCAGGGTATTGCAGGGGGCTGCAGGGGGGGGGGCGTTTGCTTGGAACAGAGGAAGGGAAGATGGAAAGTTCTGGCTGTGTGAATACACTCAGGTCTCTATGCTGTATGCTAAAATACATTCTCTCTCTCTCTCTCATACACACACACACACACACCTGCACAAAACTCGTACCACCACTACCCACAAAGTCCTTGAAAGTCTGATCACAGAGGAAAAGAATAAAACACACTGGAACAGAGCCTTCTAGCTCTTCCCAGAAACAGTTAATACCTCTCAACTACCTCTGTGTTGTCTTGTTGTTCTGTGGTTTTTCTTTGTTTCCCTTTTTTTTAAATTTATTTTTTATTGATAATATTTATATTACATCTCAATTGTTATCCCATCCCTTGTATCCTCCCATTCCTCCCTCCCTCCTGCTTTCACCCTATTCCCCCTCCCCTACGACTGTGACTGAGGGGGACCTCCTCCTCCTGTATATAATCCTAGGGTATCAAGTCTCTTCTTGGTAGCCTGCTATCCTTCCTCTGAGTGCCACCGGACATCCTCATCAAGGGGACGTGGTTTGTTTCCCTTTTTATAGTAAATATGCACTCCATTTGTGACTGGTGTAAATTGGGCAGCTAAGGATGACTGGCCTGAGTTCCTCTGCCTCTTACCCCCAGCCCTGACTCCAGGTCAAGGTACCACTCCCCCATGAGGTTTGTTTCTGCTCAATAGCCTGAAACACCATGGCCCTTAGCTTTCACGCCCAGCATCTACAGTAACTGCAGGAGAGCGCTTACATTCTGAACTGGAAGGATTTGGCTCTGCTGCTGCTACTGCTGCTGCTGCTGCTGCTGCTGCTACTGCTGCTGCTGCTACTGCTGCTGGCTCCTGGGGTGTCAGGTGACAAACTGGAGCAGTCACTCTGTAAGCAGCTTCTGGGGCATCTAGAATCAGAGCTTTGCAGACAGCCTAACCCTTTGTTGTTTCTGATTGGCTCCTTTTACACTTCCATGGTTGTTTTTTGTTTTGTTTTGTTTTTTAAGAAAACAGGGTCCTTGAAGCGTTAGCAAAATGACTGAATTTTAATGGAATCTAATTGGCCCCCATGGTCATCTCAGAGAAGCTGTGGTCATAAAAGTTAATTAAATTAGGTTCATTTGCATATTCAAGACCATTCCTTATTTATTTATGTATTTATTTATTTCATTTTAAGGAGAAAATGTGTCTCAGCCTGGTGGGATTAGGATGCACAGCAGTGTCTTGGTGCCTTAGAACAGCGGCCTATTATTTTAATACCCTTGCCTCACGTTGCGTTCTCAGAGAGGGCTGTCACAACAGGTAAACTGTGTCTCACCTGGAGAGGTAGAACAGGCCCTTTGCAGGGAAAGATTTGCCATGCCAAGCCACGGAAATAGCTTTCTAGACAAAAGGCGGCTTCAGAACCTTCGTAGGGTTAGGGTAGCGACATTGACAGCCACAGGACTGGCCAACAGCGTGCGCATGTGTGAGCATGCTTGACCGCTTATTGGCAGCAGGAGTGCCGCTTCGTTTATTATGGGTCAGAGGAAGGGAACAATGGCCCCTAAGAGGATGTGTCTCGTCTGCCCCGCTGCCTGGGGCAAGCCTAAAATAACCGCCTGAAATGGAACTCTGGCCTCTTTTCTGTAGCCCCTGGGGAAGCTTTTCCACAACCACCCTCTATTATACGATCCATTTTTAACGCTTTAATATCATACCAGGATGCTTCCCCTGTGTTAAAACCCTCTTCCCACTGCTGCTGACTAACCGTTTTTTTCTCACGTGCAAACGGAGCAAACGTGGGGAATCCGCCCCATCACCGCCGCCGCTCACCTGCATTCCTGCCAGTGCCTGGGTCAGTCGATGGAGACTGATGTCTGCCCTACTTCCGCCAGCCAATCCTGCCTGTTGACACAAATAAAGGTTTATTCTCTTCATTCTCACCTCGTGAGAAGACAGGATTGATGTGTTCTTTTCAGTGATGCCAAGTTCTTGAGGAGCGAGCTGTAAAAGGGGAAGATGGAGCAGACGCTTCCCTTGCGCACCATGCACCAAGCACAGAGAGCTTACAAGGGAATCCAGACGACTGACTTACAGGAAGTATAAGTTACCAAGGGGCATCCTGCAACAAGCTGGGAGCACAAAGGCTCCTTCTAAATAAAGTAATATTTCACGTGAAACCTCAAGAGATGACTGGGGACGATCAAGGTGGGGAGGGGATAAAGACAGATGGCGATTGTGGACAGTTTGAGGGTCGGCAGTGCACTTTAGACGACAGGACAGGACCGACGTGGCGGTGATCAAGTTCCGGAGTGAGTCAGCGTCTGCACCTGCCCACTTGTGCCCGACAGCTTGGTCCTGCCTGTGGGGATTGAGAGCACTGAGCGCCAAGCTCCACCTCAGCATCCAGGCAGCCTGGATTGCTCCAGAGAGCTCAGGCATCAGTGTGGCCCAGGGCAATGGCTGCCATCTCTTTGCACGTATTTGGGTATCATGTGGCTTAGCAAGTCTGCTTTCGGGGTCTCCAACGCCTGGTCTGTCAAGTGAGGACGTTAGACACAGAGGTATAACTTACCTTCTAGAATCAGCAGTATTAGTCCCCGGTTGGTCACGTTATTACTGACTAACCTACATTCCGGAGTCTGGGAGGGTTTGTCAAACACCTGGAGGGCCTCTTTCCACTTGCTTGTTCTTTCCTGGTTACATAACGTAGCACTCACCATTTTGGCCCTTTCAAGGCGTAAGTTTCAATGACAACTCACAACTCGTGCAACTGTCTATGGCTAAAATAGTCTCACTTCCACTTCACTGTTATTTGAGTCTGGGCTAGGGCTGCAAATATTTACAACCCAACCCAGGAATCTGACCATTATCATGACTCTGAAAAAGTTTTAGTACACAATATTTTTTTTTTCAGAATTTCACACGTGCATACAGAGAGTTTTGATCATTTTCACCCCCACTTTCCCACTCAAACTTTTCCCAGCCCCTCCATATCTGCCTTCCAACTTTACAGTTTTTTTGTTTGTTTGTTTCTCTCTCTCTCTCTCTCTCTCTCTCTCTCTCTCTCTCTCTCTCTCTCTGGTTTTTTGAGACAGGGTTTCTCTGTGATAGCTTTGGCTGTCCTGGACTCACTTTGTAGACCAGGCTGGCCTCCGACTTAGAGAGGTCTGCCTGCCTCTGCCTCCCAAGTGCTGGGATTAAAAGCGTGCGCCACCACCACCTGGCTTGTTTGTTTTTAAATAACACATTGTCCAATTATTGCTGCCCACACACACACACGGATGTGGCCCTCATGACTTTTTTGTGTACCTTATGAGATACAGCTCTTACAGCAACTAACACTTCTGTCACCTACTGAGTGACAATGGAGGTGGAGGTGTCCAGTAAGTGACTGTTATACCCACCCCCTCAGCCTCTAACACAGTGGCTCTCAACCTTCCTAATGCCGCGACTCTTGAACACAGTTCCTCATGTTGTGGTGGCCCCAGTCACAAAATCACTTTGCTGCTATTTCATAATTCTAATGTTTCTACTGTTATGAATCGTAATGTAGATAATTTTGGAGACAGAGGGTTGCCAAAGGGGTCACAGGCCACAGGTCGAGAGCCACTGCTCTAAAAAGAAGTCACTTGGTTCAAGATCACAAGGCTTAATTCCCCAAACTTGTCACACCTGGCGTACCACACCAGGCCAGCCTCGTTGCTCATTGTCCCACAGGTAGGCAATGCCATGCCTATTTCACCCACACATAAACAGTAGGATCTGGCTTCCAACTCAAGTCAGCTTGGCTCTCCAAACTTTGTTGCATCTCTGTAACTAACTGCTTTCCCAGAAACAGCTGTCGGGGGCTCACTGGGATCTGGGAGGGACAAAAGCAAAGGAAGACACAGACTGAATTTAAGCTCCTCTACTTGGTTTGGCTGCTGTGTCACGTGCTTGCTCTTTCATTCCTTCATCACACTCATTTCCTATTGCTCTTGCCCACAGAACTGATGGCTTCCCTTGCTCCGCTTTCCCAGGGTGCTGCGCGGTTTCATCACTTAATTAAGAATTAATTCCAAGAATGTCAAGGGGCCCAGCAGTCAGGAAGGGTTGCTAGCCTGAGGAAGGGTTGAGCTCCCCTACCTCAGGGGGTGACAGAAGGCCAGGAATAATGAGGCTAGGGAAACTCCCAGCAACCAGAAGCCTTCTCGGCGAGTCTTAATAGGACCAAAAATAAATGTTGAGACCAGGAAACTGTCAGGCAAATTAATGTGAAGGGCGCAGGTTTTGTTTGCTCTCAACAGGTAAGAAATTCAAAGCATACAGCAGGAGACTGGGTTAAGAATAGCATGGCAGTAGTTAATTGCTGCTCACCGATACACCCAATTGCATGGTACCTCGGAGGGCTACAAGGAAGAGCTGAGAAGAGCAACCACAGAAGCTAAGCTATGCATGCTCCAGGACCTTTAAAGGCTCAAAATGCAAACAAAGTGGAACACTAATATATGTGTGTGTGTGCATATATAAAACATATAAAAACACTATTATATTATATATTATATATTATTTAATTATATTATAATTTTATATCTTATATTTATAGTATAAGTTTAATTTTATATAATAATTTTTAATTAAAATTAAATTTTATATTATAGATTTATGTTTATCATAATAAACACATAAATAGGTTGTATTATATATCATGTATATAATAATATGTCCAAAATTTGTGTGTGTGTGTGTGTGTGTGTGTGTGTGTGTGTCCAAACACTTAAAAACAAAAAAACAAGGGGCTAGAGAGATGGCTCAGTGGTTAAGAGCACTGACTGCTCTCCCAGAGGTCCTGAGTTCAATTCCCAGCAACCACATGGTGGCTCATAACCATTTATAGTGAGATCTGATGCCCTCTACTGGCCTGCGGGTATACATGTAGGCAGAGCACTGTATACATAATAATAAATAAATCTTTTAAAATAAAGTCTACCCCTTGGAGTAGTCAAACATCCTTACTTTGACTTGCATAGCCCACACGGTTTTGTCCCAAGCCTCATCTCTGCCACTACCAAGAGCACCCCCACAGAACAGTTTGAACGGTTCCACTTGCCAGTCTCTCTCCTTTACCTCCAGGTATGTACCTGTGATCCATCAGCACATGAACCATCTCCCAGTCCCACCTTGCCACCCCGTGTCAACCTTATCATCCTTATTGGCATCGTCAGCCTTCCTGTTACAAAATCTACTCTTCAAGAGCTGGATCTACATTGCCCTGGCTTGATGCTAGAACCACTGTTAAAAACTAATGAATGTTATGAACATTGGTGACCATCTGCATTGCAAACTACCCAAGAAGAGCATAAGTTCAAAGGTCATCCTTAACTATGAAGTGTGTTAGAGGCTACCTGGAGATAAAGGATGCCTTATCTTAATTAAGATTAATTAAAGATCAAAGGGGAGGGATTGTTTTAGGTGGCCTTAACCAGTTAAAAATTGATTCTATTTTTCTACACTTCTTAAATGCTTGTTTTATGGGCATGTATCACCATGCACACATGGCATTTGTGGTGCTGGGCAGAACATCATGCTTACTAAGAAAGCACTGCGCCCACTGAACTATAGTCAGAATACCAGCCTTTTTGACTACCATATTTTAACTTTTTAACACCTGGCTATCTGTGCCCTGCCTGCAAATAGACACATGCCCAAGACTGTTGCACAGGTGTGCATTGGAAGAGGGGTTGACTTATACAGTGAGTATATTCCAAACCCTATATTTTAACCAGAAAAGTTGGGGGTCATCTTATATGCCTAGTTATCTTATACACTGGAAAAATATGGTAATTTAAATTTAACTGGCCAGGGACATTACAGGATCAAAAAAATAAACCTTCAAAGCAGTTCTTAGGGTTGTGTTTTATTAAATAAATGAGAGTTGTTAGGATCTCCATTTTGACCACCTCAGCCAGGGATGCTCCGCCCCCTATCCTCCTCCCCCAACCCCCACCCCAACAAAAGGGAATCCTGGAGGATGTCTTTCAGCCTAGCCAACTGGACATGCCATAAAGTCATCAAGCCATCACAGGTCACATCACAGAACAACTTTGTCCTGTCTTAACCCTGAAGGAAAGAAGCTAACAACAAAACCCAGCAACGTTCCTGAGTGAGAAGGGCTGCTTTGCTTGCAGAAGCCTTGGTGGGAAGGACAAGGCAGCTCACCTTACCCTTAAACAACAAGCTTCAAGCCAAGGGTTCTCCTAAGTAAGACTCTTGATTGCGAATGAAATGATTGTCATCAGGCCTATAGCAGGTCTTTGGTTTTTCCCTGCTACCATTCTGTATTGTTTTACACACACACACACACAGAGAGAGAGAGAGAGAGGAGAGAGAGAGAGAGAGAGAGAGAGAGAGAGAGAGAGAGAGAGAGAGAGAGAGTTCTGTGCAGTTTGCTGCACAAAATTAGGAGTGGCACACCGATGACTATAGAAATCTGAGCATGACATGCCTTAAAGATTCAGTGATTGACTCCTGTGCCTTTTAGCTTAGACTACACCAAATGCCTCCAGGGGAAAGATGGGGGGGGGGGGTTGGCTCAGAATTTGCTCTCTGGCTTTCCAGTGATTGGGTTATGCTGTGGGCTATGGTAAATTCTTGCAGTACTAAAAATAGATGAAGGGCAGATCAGTCACCCTGGGGAATTTTATCTGCTTCATTCATACATCCAAAGACGCCACTTGCATAAAGCCAAAATAAGTGCAGCCAAAAGGTCACTGAGGATGGCGGACAAAGGTGACGGTCCGGATTAAGACCTGGATGGAAGACAAGCTCGCACACTGCCGATGACAAAGATGAAGGCCAGCCACTATTGCAAGGACATGAGCAAGAGCTGGCTCTGTATGGCTGATAAATAGCTTGAGATTTCTGATAGTTTCTAAGGGACAAATTTAGAATTATGCTTTTAAAGAGAGCCACAGCCTCCAGCTGTCCCCCCTGTACACACTCTGGCACAGCCCCTTGTCACAGTCTCTGGAGGATTTATACTTCACTCTGGCAGAGCCCTCTCACCAGCCCTCCTAGATTCTGGCTCCCCCCTAGAACACCAGGCCGAGCACCAGAAAGGCAGTCAAGAACCACAGGAAAGTGTGACTCAAGCAACTCAGGAGCAAAGATACCCGAAAGGTCTCAGGAGTTCCCCCTGGCAGAGCTTACCACCAACTTATTTCATTATGTGAGTGGTTTTAAAGGAAAACACTTAGCATAAGGTCGGGAAAAGGTCAGTTTCTTGTCCTGAGTCTCTAGAGAAACTGAGGAAGACTGACCAGAGGTTGGTCTATCGAGGCTGGAAATCCAAGCCCCTGGTCAAGCATGCAGTGTTTTAAAAGACAAACAAACCCAATTGCACCATCTGTATAATTTGCAAGAATTCTTGCTAAATCAGCTAGCCAAATGCAGAGCCGATTTGGCTTCCATACAACACCGCTATGTCGCCGGGAAGTATTTTAAGTGGATAATGGGTACTTTCTTCTCTTGATGACTACATTCAAATAACATCTTCTGTCTATAAGATGCAAAGTTCCCAGTCAAGGGCCTTAGGAACCACTAGCCCTTAACTTAGGATTTTAATCTTCTTAGATGAAAATAACAGAGCTGTCTCCTACAGTGAGATTTAAGAAAGCAACTGGTGAGGGAAGGGTGGATACACTTTACACTCACACATACCCGTACACAACGGCACATGCACAGAAACACCCAAACACACAGTGCCTACGAGTTCTGAAATACACAGTTTTCACTCACCCCTGCTTCCTAGTGTGACAGTCAGGGTTCTTCTTTATTTAATTATAGTTTTTCCTCTAAAATGATGCTGAGATCAGAAGTGGCCTTTTATTTCATGAAAAAATACACATAAGAAATATAGTCGTCTACACACAGAGAGAAGCCCCAAAGCCCGTGGAAACCCACTCTGTAAGAAACCCAACCTACATTACCCCAGCTCCATAGCTTCCAGTTGGAAGTAGAAATGCAATACTTGTGGGATCCTTTAGTTTACTGAGTTTTCCTTTCCCCCAAGGTCTTTAGAGCCTTGCTGCTTACCGTACATCCCACAGGCAACAGCCACTATCTGCACCTTTTTTGTTGTTGTTGTTTTGTTTTTTTTTTGTTTGTTTGTTTTTTGTTTTGGTTTGCTTTGTTTTGGTTGGGTTGGGTTGTGAAGGAGCATGCCACAGCACACATGCCATGACACTCATCTGGCAGTCACAGAACAACTTTCAGGAATCAGGTTTTTTCTACGCTGTGAGTTTTAGGTATCAAACTCAGATCATCAGCTTTAGGGGGTCAAGCACCTTATCCATCAGGGCACCTCACTGGCTGCAACATGCAGTTTAAAAACAAACACAAAAACCAGAGGCCCTGGGAAGTTCTTCGTGCTTGCAAGGACTTTGTTGGTGGCAGCATCTCCCCAGCTCCATAGAGAGGGTATTTTCTGAGTGCTAACGGGCCCTGATTATGTGGCAGATGTTTGGTTCTCAGGACAGGGGTTGCACTGCTAATAAGAGGTAGATCTAAGTTTGAACCCATCTGGTTTCTGGGCCCCTATTTCCCATCAGTGGGGGTGCTAAGCCAGGAACTTCTTCTCAGCAAGGGTCCCGTTGACATTTGGGACCTGGCAATTTTTGTGAAGCCAGTCGGTGTCCTGCATGGTGACAGGTGTCCTAGGCCATTGCCCACTACATTCCTCCATTATCACAACAGCCTGGGAACCTCTTATCCACTCGCAGACAGCTGTGATGTCGTACTGACCACGTGATAAAAACTGTGGCATGCACAGTCGTCCTGAGAAATCCATTTTCTCAGCTTGTTTCTTCCTTCCAGCGTCGAAAATACTCCCAAAGTCCTTTGAGATCTTACATTATGTTTCATTTCAGCAGCAGGCTATAACTATTTAGGACATGCTCTGTAGCGACAGAAGACAAGGCTCCTGCCTTCTAGCGGAGGACCATCTGGCTAAAGAATTAGGACTTAGTATGTGCAATGGTGAAGAGATGCTTCAAGGCTTCCTGTGGTAAAATCCAGAACGGCCGCCAAAGTCCTGGATTCCTACAATGACTTTGTGCCACTTACTAACTGAGCCGACTGGAGCTCTTCCAGTTTCTGCTTCTTCCTCTGTAAAGTGGGGGTGCTATTCAACAGTAAACATTCATGTCAGGCTAGTACCTAAAGCGTGACGTGTGCTTCTTAAATATCGGCCATCCTCACCCACCTCTGCCTCCTCTCACTCAGGGAGGAAAGCTGATTAAAAGGAGAAGTGAGAAGACGTACATTGGTGGGGAGATGGCACGCTGGGCAGGGAGCACAGCGTGAAAAAGAGCTTGGTGTCAGGAGGGAACCTACCTGTGGAAGAAACTACAATGTCTGGATAGAGGAAAGAGTGTGTGTGTGTGTGTGTGTGTGTGTGTGTGTGTGTGTGTGTGTGTGTGTGGTGGCATGAGTGCGTTCAGGTCCACATGTGTGCCTGTGTGTGCTGAGGCCAGAGGCCAATGTTAAATGTTTCCTTGATTGTCTCTTCTTTCTTTTCTTTTCTTTTTTTTTTTTTTTTTAAGATTTATTTATTTATTTTATGTATATGGGCTGTATATGGGCACACTATCTTCCTGTACACCAGAAGAGGGCATCTAGATCTCATTATAGATGGTTGTGAGCCACCATGTGGTTGCTGGGACTTGAACTCAGTACCTCTGGAAGAGCAGCCTCTTAACTGCTGAGCCATCTCTCCAGCCCTACTTTATTTTCTGAGACAGGATCTCACTGAGCCTGGAGCTCCTCAATTCCGCTAAGCTGGCAGACTAATGAGATCCAGGGATCCACCGGTCTCCACCCCCCACCCCCTACCCCGCCAGTGCTGGGCTTGCAACACCACGCTATGGTATGTGTGTGCCCGGGATGTAAATTCAGCTCCTTGTGCATTTACAGAGGCCAGTTGATAACTGTTTCATCTCCTATCACCAGTGTCTTTAAGAAGTCCAAAGAAACACAGATAGTGAGGTGCTCTTGTTATTTTTGTTTTTGTTTTTGTTTTTCAAGACAGGGTTTCTCTGTGTAGCCTTTGTTGTCCTGGACTCACTTTGTAGACCAGGCTGGCCTTGAACTCACAGAGATCTGCCTGCCTCTGCCTCCCAAGTGCTGGATTTACAGGCGAGCACCACTGTGTCCAGCTTTTTAAAAAATATTTATTTCTATTTCCACCCAGATGTGTGTGTCTGTGTGTCTGTGTGTCTGTGTGTCCTTGGAGACTAGAAGAATATCAGATATCTGATAGCTGGTGCTGGAGTTACCAGTCAGTTGAGAGCTGACTGACAAGAGCTCTGGGAACAAAACTTGGGTCCCATGGAGAGCAAGATATGTTCTCAACCAAAAAGCCTTCTTTTTACTCCCAGTCCCCCTCTTTCAATGGAAATATTTTGATTTTTTAAAGCTCTAACGCCATCTAACTTATTGTCAATTTTATTAATGTATTTAAGTCCAGACTTAAGATATTTAGTCCTTCTATTTTACAAAGTGCACAATTTCATCATGAAAGGAACCAAATGTGCCTTAAAATGTCTTTACAAGCATGTTAAAGTTGTTCTCCGCAGCATTCTTGTTTCTACTGCTCATTAGGAAAAGTACTGTAACACCCAGCAGAATAGGCTAATTAACAAATCAATTAATTAAGGCCCTATCAACACTCCTCTTGCCATCTTCAATCACATCTTTGTTGTAAATAAGCCTTCTTGCCTACACTCAAGTCATCAGCTCCCCACATGTAAATAATAACACCCTTGGATTTCAGCTGATTAAATACCAGGGAACAAGTGTGGCCCACTGTGATCTAGCCAGGATATTGCAAACAAAGAGCCATGCTGTCTTAACCAAGTACGTTCAAGACAGCTGCACATAGGTTCTGAATTCATTCATTTCCCAGATCTACCTTCCCTCCTGAGGACATTAGCCCAGCATCTATTTATGTTATATACACAAAGAAATACTGTAGTAATTAAAGAAACCACCCATTTCCTTCCCGTTCAGTTCCAGGAAGCCACGTTATTTCTGTAGACCAATTTCTGTTTGCTGACAGTTTGCCTGAGCTTTCACAGAAAAAAAAAAAAGTACTAGAAGCTGTCTTCCCAGCGACAGCCAGGAAAACATCTCCAAGTCTCAGCTCCTTTGCACAGGAAAACACACACACACACACACACACACACACACACACACACACACACGTGTCTACTTAAGACACACAAGGTTAGGCCCTCACTAGGTTCTGGAAGATTTAAGTCCTACAGTCCTGAAAAGGGAAGTGTTTGAAAGAACTGTCTCTAAAGTTAGCTGTGTCCTTTGTCAAATTCACCTGTTATTTCGGTTCCTGT
The DNA here is from genome assembly GCF_903995435.1 of Acomys russatus. Taxonomy (NCBI): domain Eukaryota; kingdom Metazoa; phylum Chordata; class Mammalia; order Rodentia; family Muridae; genus Acomys; species Acomys russatus. The sequence continues at coordinate 27,155,983 of NC_067164.1, read as the reverse complement.
GGTTATCCCCTTTTCAATTGCTGTTTATTTTTGTGCCTCTTGCCATCTTTCCTCATGCCGCACTCTTTACAGTGAGTTTTAAAACAAACGAGCAAACCGTTTATTTTTATGTACATCTGCTCTTCGGTTTAGCTTCTCGGTGTGTGCCCCTCAACACACAACACTTGTCATCTTGTTTGTCTTTCTTCTTTGGTTTTGTTTGTGGCTTCTTCAATCATGTTTCTTCTCCAATCTAAAGAAGAATGAATGAGCTCATAGGATCTTCCGAAGCAGAGGTGCTCAACCTGTGGGTCCAGACCCCTTTGTGGGGGGCGCATATCCGACCTCCTGCACATCAGATATTTTCATTATCATTCATAATAGTAACAAGGTGACAGTTATGGAATAGCAGCAAAATGATTTTAGGGTTGGGGGAGGGGCGTCACCACACCATGAGGAACTGTATTAAAGGGTCCCAACATTAAGAAGGTTGAGAACCACTGCCCTAAAGAGACGCTTGTGTCTCCTAACCCATCATACTGTTGAAGCAATGGGCCCTAAAGGAGTGAGGGAGTTCCTCGGAATCTGCAGCTGGAAGAAGGAAAAGGCAGCAGCCAGAGGGGAACTTGTCTCCTAGAAAGACTCCACACAATTCTAACCACTTGTCAGACTGACTTAGAGGAGGAGACTGAAGCCCGGAAGATGGGTGAGTGGTGAGTGGGACCACACCTCGCCAGGGACCATGCGTGGAGAGGACCTAGACCCCCGCTCAGATATGGTCAATAGGCAGCACAGTCTCCATGTGAGCCCCATAATATGAGGAGCAAGGGCTGCCTCTGACATGGATCTTGTGGCCCACTCATTGATCGCTTCCTCTGGTGAGTCGGCCATGCCAGCCCTCAGAGGAAGAGGATGCAGGCAGTCCTAATGAGACCTGATAGGCTGGGGTCAGAAAGTAGGGGAGGAGGGCTCCCTTTTTCTGAGGACTAGGGGAGGTGGGAGAGGGAAGAGGGAGAGGGCAACAATCAGGATTTAAGTGAAGAAATTAAAAATAAACAAAGCTAATATAAAAATATTATACTGCAGGTCAGACTCGAGTCATGTATTTGATTTATTTCTTAGGGTGTGCTAGGTTTGGGGGTCCTTTTCTTTTCATACTGAGCAAGACTCTATGAGTGCCAGCTGCCCCTTCTGATCCATAAATTAAATTCAATTTTTTTCATAATACTCAGTACTTACTGTTGTACTTGTAGCTAATGTATCATTTGTCTAGTTTGTTTAGACCATTAACAGTCTTTCCCTCCCCAGACTATAAACTTTCACAAAGCGGCTCCCCTTCAGGTTTTCCTCCCCACTTTCCATCGCTGCTCTGTCACCAGCACAGAATGGTGCCTGGCAGTCATGTAGCAGTGGTGCACTCCTTTAATCCCAGGACCTGGCAGAGGCAGGTGGATGGCTGTGAGTGTGAGGCCAACCTGATCTACAGAGTTTCAGGACAGCAAGAGCTACACAGTGAAACCTTGTCTTGGGGAAAACAAAAAACAAAAAACAGAAGGTGCCTGCCATATATTAATTAGACAAAAAAATATGTACTGAGATATGTATATCTTACAAGTTTTTAATTAGAAAAATGAGTAAATGCATGTGGAGCGACTGAACTAACACCTTCTTTCTCCACATTGCACCTTCTCTTAATGTTACACCCAATTCTCACATCCCAGCCTTGGTGGCACGTTGACCAGAGACGTGCATGCCCCACCCCTGATTGGCTGTGCAGTCAGCATCTTTGGATCCTTCCTGGAACGCAGCCTGAGGCATAGTGAGGAGGCATGGGCTTTCCCTGCAACACTGTATTATTCTGTAATATTTTCCATTTAAAAGCGATCTCCTTACAAATGCTCTTGCTATTTGCATGTTATAAAACTTGATGTCTCTGGGCCCTGTGGTGATGGATTTTAACATACATACAGGAAGTTCTTCAAACATGAACAGAAGTTGGCAAAAGATTGCTTTTCTGTACACTTCACAGAAGCTGCTAATGCAAAGTTGGCTGCACCATATAAATTATTCAGATTATAAATCTAAAAACATTAGTTCATCATGATCAATAACCTCTAAGCGAGCTGGTGTGTGGGATTCAATTTGGGTAATATAATTAGTTTTGAAATATTCAAATTAAAGGTGACTCAGAGCCTCATAAAGAACAGAGGCGCCTGATTTGTAAATAAAAGAACACTGCATTCCGATCTTTGTCATAACAAATCCAAATTATCCTTTTTTTCCACTTAGATAAAAATCTCCGTTTTTTTTTTTTTCATTAAATCATACTTCTCTGATATTACAAAAGCCTTGATTATTGAAAAATGTCCAATGAATTATGGGAAATCAACCAAGGCCGTTTACTGATGAATTAAGCTGTGTCACCATATGAAAAAAAAAATAATTAAATCCTAAATGTCAGTATTGAATACTGTCCCCTCTACACTACAAAGAATTTCACTAAAACTGACGGATGTTCATTCTAATTAAAAGCTCCAGACTGTCATCCTTACTATGTGTCCAGCATAAGCTATATCATTTTCTAAAATGTATGTTTTATGTTCTGTTTTCACTAAGGAAATACAGTGCCTTCATATTTCAAATCATTTGCCAAGAAGAGTGATTTTTTTTTCCTTATCTAGATCATTAAAATTAGAGTAGATCAATCCTTGTTTCAATACAGCCTTTCAACATTCATACTGGGTCTCTTAGTTGGGGTTTTTATTGCTATGAAGTTGACAGAGGCAACTCTTATAAAAAAAAAAAATTTAATTGGGGCTGGCTTACAGTTTTGAAGGTTTAGTCAACTATCATCACGGTGGGTGGCACACGGGCAGACATGGCGCTGGAGAAGGAGCTGAGAGTTCTACATCTTGATCCAAAGGCAGCAGCAGGAGACTGTGTGCCACACTGGACATAGCTTGAGCATATAAGACCTCAAAGCCCGCCCCCACAGTGACTCATTTCCTCCAACAAGGCCACACCTCCTAATAGTGCCACTCTCTATTTGAATGCCACCAAGCATTCAAACACTTGAATCTAAGGGGACCATACCTATTCAAACTACCACACCGATGCTATTTGAACCAACTGGTTCTTTGGTGCGGGGCTGTCCTGTGCGTGGCAGGAGGGCTAGCCTTCTCCTACTTCATTGACTAGACCCTGATAACACCTCCCCAGTTGCCTTCCATCAGGGATGAGGGAAGGAAAACTATTGTCCCAATTGAGAGCCACTGTGTAGCCTTGGCAGTCCTGGACTCCTGAGTGCTAGGATTACAGGCGTGTGCCACCACAGCTGATTCTTCTTAAGCCTCAGAGTATAAATTGTCTGAAGCTCTGAATAAAACTGGCTGTTGCCTGAGACTTTAGTTTGCCTTATTTTTAGGCTCCACTCTCTTAAGTCCCACCACCGCTAGGGTGGTAAACACTAAGGTATGTTGACTTCAGAAGGCCTCAGGCATATCCCTAGAAAACATACTGCAATGCACGTATAGCCTGTGAGAGGTAAATGCAATGCACGCTCCATTAATTGAGACATGGTTAACAAATGAAAATAATAGCACATTTTGTAACATTCAATTAAAAACTAGTGCCGGGCGTGGTGGCGCACGCCTTTAATCCCAGCATTTGGGAGGCAGAGGCAGGCGGATTGCTGTGAGTTCGAGGCCAGCCTGGTCTACAAAGTGAGTCCAGGATGGCCAAGGCTACACAGAGAAACCCTGTCTCAAAAAAACCAAAAAATAAAAACTAGTAATTTCAATTCTCAGTATTTCATTTGTATTTTGGAGCTAAAATTTTTAATCTTTCACTGCTATTCTAGATTTGACAACACTCCTAGACAGTGGTACCATCCCTAGTGGATATGACTTGGGAATTATTCTGGGTATTTTATTATTCACTTTACTGATGATGTGTTTACAGAAGACTCCATCCCCAGTCAACCTTTACCTTTATTAGTATGCCTAACCATTTCCCCAGATGATCATTTAGATCAGAATTTTTTTTGTAATTCTTCAAAACTTAGAGAATTGAAAATGACTTATTCAGGCCTTCACCACTTGTAGAATAGCTGGAATCCCACCAGCTCACCTTTGATGATGGCCTGATAATAGTGTGATAAAATCATACCATTGTTTGAATTTCATCAGTGTCTACCACACTCATCCCATGTATGCTCAGCAAAAAGATGGCTGAGGTAAGCCCCTTGGCCAGTTCTCAACCGTCCTAGCACTGCGACCATTTAATACGGTTCCTCAAATGGTGGTGACACCCCCCCCCCAACCATAAAATTACTTTTGTTGCTACTTCATAACTGTAATTTTGCTGATGTTATGAATCGAAATGCAAAGATCTGTGCTTTCTGATGGTCTTCGGCAACCTCCAAAGGGGTGGTGACCCACAGGTTGAGAACCACTGCCTTTGGTGCTTCCCTCTGGACCTCTAGATTTTCTTACTAATTAGTGATCTTGGTTATCAATAGATATTTGGGACTATAGACAGCAGGCCGGTAAGGTTGCTCTGTTCTACAGCAGTGAGATCACATGAGGGAACTGATTCACAGTCACTATGACCCAGGTGGCTGGCATGTGACCAGAGTGGACAACTTATCATAAGGTAGGTGACATACGGCTTACAAATAAGACATATCAGCAGCTTTATCTAGCACGTTCTGCTTGGCACTTCTAAAGGAATTGGCTTCAGTCTCCCTTCTCAGTACAAACACGTGAAGGAGGCTTGCATTCAGTCTACCTGTCTCAGGCTAGCCATTACCTCTGGAATGAGCTCCTATATATCCACACCACCTGTGACTGCTCCCTAACAGGAAAGCGCTCTGCTTTAATCTCCACATGCCCTGCTCCCAACGTAGTTGTCTCAAAATCCATTTTTGCCAAGTTTCTTAAGGAAACTGATGGCACAAAATGAGACAATTACTTGCACTCACCAGCCCCCAGCCCCCACACCCCATACGACAACCCTGTGCATGCCCAGATTATGTGGTTTCTTGGTTTTTGCCTTTGCCTCGTGTGGTCTGCCTTCTTGGTAACAGAGTCCGTGGAGGGGCCTTCTCCTGTCTAGAAAGAGTGGGTGGCTTTGAGGCCAGTGGCTTAAGTGCAAGCTGACCAGAGCCTGTTTGAGGTCTGTCATGGACAGTCAGCCCAGAGCTCGCTTTTACTTTCATTTTAGCCATTGGTAACCACACTTGAGAGAGTAGAGTGTTTAGCAAGTCTAGTATTACTTTGAATTTCCTCACATGTCCTTGAGTGTCCTTTGGTAACTTGTATTAGAAGTGACTGGTCACAGAGCAGACATGTGGGGATCAAGGTCCCCAGCGTCCATCACTGTACCAAGTCCTTGCCTTTGTGAGGCCACAAGAGTGGAAGATTTTTGTCCTGACATCAAACATGGGGTATGTTTTCCAACAGTTCAGTTCTCCACTAAGTCCCGGAATTAACCTCAGACTGAACAGGTCAAAGGACCATTCGAAAAAGACTGTCCCCCACTTCAGAAGCCAGTCACACACAGAGGGTCTACAAACTCTGGGGTCTATGACCTCCTCCTCTTTGGCTCAGTGACTTACTGGAACAACCTGAAAAACTCAGGAAAGTGCTTTACTCACAGTAGCATATATATACATATATAGCTATAGTTATTATAATATTAAAATTAATATGTTTATATTATAGTGTTATGTATTCTATTATATAACGTATTTATAATATGTGCATAATATTTATAGTGTATAATTATATTTTATGTAATATATAATAGCTATATATTATATATAATATACATAATTATAATGTTATAATATTTATTATATATATATATAAAGATACTGTTCAGAAGCAGCCAGATGAGAGCAAGGAGAGCACCCATACCCCTTCTGCACCCACCCCTCTCCTGGCAGCATCCAACACTTCCATGCACTTAACCATGGCCACCAACCCCAAATGAAGAGGTTTCTTCAGTGCTTTTACCACTGGGTGTGGTCATGACCACTGGTGATTCACTGGGCTCCTTTCCCTCTCTGGAGATCAAGAAGCAGATCTGAAAGTACCCAACTTCTAAGAGAGACATGAGCTTTCTGGCCCCCAGCCCCACCCTGAAGCTACCTGTGTCCCTATCAAGAGTCACCTCAACAGAACAAAGATGCTCCCATCACCCTTACTTCTCCAGACATATTATAGAGGTTTGAGGAACACTGTACCAGGAGTAAAAGTAATGGCATTAATTATGTCATTACTATATCACCAATAATATGTATATTATCATTTTATAACGACCACTTAATAAACTACACCTGTCGACGATGCATTTAGATGCCAATTAGAGCACTTCCAATACTGGCTTTTAAAAAAGTTTGTTTCTTGTTTTTTTTTCCCCCCCAGCAGGAAGTTGGAGCTGGACTTTTGCTGGTGTTGGTTCTAACGTTGAAGCAAAGCAGAGCTCGGGAGCAGGGCTCTGATTCCCCTAGGCTCTTACTCACATGAGTGCCAGGTTCTCACCAGCCAGGGAATAAGCTGCAGATGGGAGCAGGCAGTCTCAACTGCTCTCTTCCTCCTGACAGAAGGAAGATAGTCACAGAAGCCCCAGTATCCATTCACTAATTAGATGATTCTAACAAATACTTACATCGTGGCTAACACATGTTACGTACTTTTTCTAGGTACATGAGACATATTAACGAACAAAACAACGATCTCTGTTCTCATAAGGTCAGTATTCTAACAGGCATGCGGAGGCAACAAGCATATAAGCACAATAAATTAGGTAATTGTACGCTGGGCTAAAAATTGACAAGTGCTATGCAAAAAGGAAAAAGAAATCACACATATGAGAATGTGGTAATAGAAACAGGATGTAAACCTAATACTGGCACCAGGAAAGGTGCGAGAAGGGGATTCTTGAGCCAAACCTTAAAGGAAGTGGGGCAGTCCTAAAGGGGTCTCACTCCAGGCAAAATAGCCTGTGCTAAGCGGGGAGGGGACAGCTCCCAGATGTTCCAAACCCAGCTGGAAGCCAGGCAGCTGCAAAGAGGACTCAGGCAGGTGGTGGAAATCGGCCCTGGTGAGCACTGGAGGACACTGGGACGGAACCTGAAGATGTGGTCATCTGGGTCATAGACGTGGACTTGGCCTTTCATCTCATTTCCCAGAATGAGCCGTGTGCTCAGCATCCTCTGGAGCAGGGGATGGCCTCTTGATGGCTGCGCACAAGCAGGATCTCTCAACAGAGAAGGGGAGGAAGCCGAAGGAAGAGGAGTGAGGGAAGATAACAAGGCAGCGACCACATGGGTGAAGCCTCCCAACATCACCCAGGGAAGTGACTTGAGGAATGTCCTAAGAATCAAAGGCTCTTAAAAAAAAAAAAAAAAATCTTCCCCTCTTCTAGTAGTTTTAGGTAGCTTAGAAAAGGATAGATTTCACTATCGGATTTTCATAGTTATAGCAAAACAACATTTAAAAACATCACAAGAACAATCCAGGCAGCCACCACTAAAATAAAAGCAGACCTTGATTTTTCTCCTTTTTTCTGATTATCTGGTCTCTGGGTGGTTTTGACACTTGCCTAATCCCTAAACGTCCTGGTTTGTTGCTGGTACCACAAAGCACACTTCTGTAAATTGAATGATAACCTGACGGCATGTACCATAATAATTTGTGCTGCACTCCAGCTCCCTCCGTTTGCATCCTGGCTTAACAATTCTGTGTTTCCATGTCTTCATCTGGACAGATACATATGATAACAGTAGCAGTACCTACTTCTAGAGGAAGGCCGTGGCAGTTAATACATCAAAGCCACTGACAGCACTACTCCCATCATGTGTGCTCACTTACTAATTAGCTATACTGAAGCAATTTGCCATGTTAACTGAAGATCCACCATGTTGCCCCTGCAGCCGAAACGTCCATCTTTAATATGAGTATTAAAGCACCATATCCCTGAACCCCGACTTGCAGGGAAATGTCGGGCTCCGCGTTCCAGCAGCACTCTACAGATGAAATTACTCTGCAGCTCTCACAACTCTGGGGACACACTCACCACACATTTTTTTTTAAGATGATGGGAATTGATTTTTATCTTTAATTTTTGCTTACAAATAATTCATCTGCTGTGAGCAAAATAACAAGTTCCGCAGGGAAAAACACAGGCGCCAGACCCTCCCACCCTGCCTTGAGTCAAAGGGAAAGAGATATATCTGCCACCAGCGAACTTAATGAGAAATAACCTTTGGATCATAGTTTCAAGTTAGGCTCTTTTTTTTTGTTTTTTTTAATTAAATCACATTAATTGCACCCATTAATAGTGTAGTTGTGTTATTTCCATATATGTGTGCGGTGCATGGATCAAATGCCGCCTCTTAATCTCCGCCCTCCCCGCCATGTTTATACTTTTCCAATCACTAATAGTCACTCCTCAGGCCGACTTTGCGTGAGCTTCCTTTCACGTTTGAGAAAAAGCATTCCATTCTCGTCCTTCTAAGTCTGGCTTGTTTTGCTTAATGTTATGTCCTATCCAGTTCTATTCATTTTACTACAAATGGCAGGATTTCATTCGTGTGTGTGTGTGTGTGTGTGTGTGTGTGTGTGTGCGTGCGTGCGTGCCTGTCTGTCTGTCTGTCTAAATAAAACCTCATTGTGTGTATTTCCCACATTGCCTTTATTCATTCGTCTGACCATAACCAGATCCCCACGCTGGTTCATTGCCTTCACTGGTGTGAATGGTGTCATTATAAACACAGACATGAGGGGTCTCTGGCACTTGGATACACATCTACAAGTGGCATTGCTGGTGCAATAATCAATCTCCATTGCCATCGTGGCAGGATTTAAAACTCACCCAGAAGGCACAGCTCTCAGCGTTATCTCTGGGATGGCGTTTCCAGAGGGTTGAACTAAGGGAAGATGTGAGAAAAATTATCGCCCAGGCTGCGATAAAGGATAAAGCGCCGATCCCAGCATGCCTGTCGCTCCTTCCTGAATGTCTCTGCGAAGTGGCCAGCCTTCTCCTGCTCCCGGCACCACTGGGTTCCACCAAGCTGCACTGCACCCTCAGGATGCACTACACCCTCATGAGCCAAAGGAAACTTTCCTAACCTGCTCTTTGTCAGATCTTTGATCACAGCCATGAGAAAGGTAGATGATTCGTCTGGATGATATGACAGCGACGGCCCTGTTTTTACTTCTTAGGTGCCCTCCCATATTGATCTCCGTAGTGGCGGCACTAACTTATGCTCACAGCAAGTGTGTAAGAGTTCTCTTTTCCTCTGAATCCTCTCACCATCTGGAGGGGAAGGCGAGACAGGGTGCACCTATGCAGTTCAAGCCTGCACAAAGACAATTTCTGGCAGTGAACTCACAATGCCTCGGCCCCTCTAAAGTGCCAAGAGTACAGCTGTACACACGATTCCAACCTTTTTTTTTTTTTTTAATTATAAATAATATTCATTCCTGTAGTGGAAGTTTTGATGTCATTGATAACGCAGTTATGTTATGCAAGCATGTTTTCGTTTTAATCCCAGGTGTGGGATATGAGGCTGAGTCAGATCATCCACGGCAACAGACTATTTGCCTCGAGTGGCTCTGAGAGGGACGTGGTCTTTGCCAGCTGCAGATATGGACCTGGGCCATAGATCTCCCAGAACCACTCACCGGTGAGATTTCCCAGGGATTGGGGAGCATTCAGTATAATCACCTGAACATTAATGACAATATGATTTTGATATTACAGCTCTCAGTTGTCAACCCTTATTAGTCCCTGGCCACTGGACTAAGCATTCTGTGCACTTATCATACATTTTAATAAATCCTAATAAATAGTTATCATCCTCAAGAAAATCCAATGAGATTACTATTTTTGCCACTAAAGAAGGAAAAAAAATCAAAATTTCCATGGTTAAGTAACTGGCCAAGAAGCCCACTATTAGTAAGTTTAAGTTTGAACCTGAACCATTGAGTTACTCTGTTTTCACTAGTCTTAACTGTCACAACCTGCATGACCCAGGGCTTGAACTAACTGGGGTGAATGAAGAAGCAACATCAGACACACATGGAAAAGCTGAGATCAATCCAATGGTTTATACACTCTGATGGAGCCAGATCAGCAGTGGCCTTCCAGTGGCCAGGGGAAGGCTTTGCCATCTCTAAGGGTCTGAGGCATTGGGATCCTTGGCATGGCTGTGCTCATGTCAATATACACACTTGGGGCTTCATCAGTTCCCAACCCTTAACTTGTTCATTTAACCATGCAACAAATATTTACCACATATCAAATACTGCCCCATGAAAAACTGTGCTGGCTCCTCAGGTTGGCACTCTAGAAAATCATGCAAGAGGAGGAAGGATCTTCAGTTGAAAAATGCCTCCATAAGATCAGGCTGTAGACAAGCCGCTAAGGCATTTATTTTTTTAAATTAATGATTAATGTGAGAATATGTCAGTGTGGAGAGCCATGCTAGTAGAAATCACTATGCTTAGAGCTGTGGCTGACAGCTGAGCCGAAGCTGCTTTTTTCCATTCTGTGACCTTTGAGCTGTTTTCCGCAAAACCAGCAATGTTCTAAACAAAGGTGTAAGAGCTTGCGGTGTTTTGCTATATAAGCTGCACTTGCTTAAATAAAGTTGAGTGAGCCTTGATCAGGACTTATCTTGGCTCCATTCTTTGCATCTCTGTCCCCTCAGTCCCCACTCCTTCTTTCAGGGACCCTGTTCGACTTGCTCCGAGGGATGGAACACCTCACCCACTGTGGGTGGTGCTACCCCTGGGTGCTTAACAAAGCAGGCTGAGCAAGTTGTGAGGATCAAGCCAGTAAGCAGCACTCCTCCAGGACCACTGCATCAGCTCCTGCCTCCAAGTTCCTGCCCTGAGTTCTGCACTAACTTCCCTGGATGTTGGACCACAGGCTATAAGCTGAAAAAAACCCTTTCCTCCCCAAGTTGCTTTTGGTCACGGCGTTTTATTACAGCAACAGAAACCTTAACTAAGACGAAGATGAATATAGTCTATGACCTCTGTCTTCAAGTAGTTCTCAATAGGAAGAAGCAGTAAGTTAATTAACAAATTTCTATGATGTATTCAAGAAAGAGATAGAACCTTCCCCCTAGTGTCGGTTACCGAGTCCGTGGCCGCACGCACACATACCACTGATCTGCAAATACAGCCTTGAAAAAGTAGCTGCTTTAATTTGAGCATCTAGTCTTTCAGCAGCTGATCTAATCCCATTTTGTGGGCTAGCTTAGTTAGAGTTTTATTGCTCTGAAGAGACACCTTGGTCACGGCAACTCTTAGAAAATGTTTCATTGGGTCCGGTTTCCAGTTCAGTCCATTAATATTAATATCCTGGTGGGAAGTACGGCCGCAGGCAGGCAGACATGGTGCTGGAGAGGTACCCGAGATCAGCAGGCAGCAGGAAGAAAGAGAGAGCCACTGTCCTGGCTCGAGCCTCTGAGACCTCAAAGTCCACCCCCAGTGACATACTTCCTCCAACAAAGCCACACCTACTCCAACAAGGCCACACCTCCCAATAGTGCAACTGTTTGGGCCTATGGAGGCCATTTTCATTCAAACCACCACATGGGCTTATGTAAAAAGCGAGTGAAATCCAAAATCCTGGACAGAGTCCCAAGATATTCTTTTGAATATCCTTAGAGCAAAGTGTTTCTGTCCTGCCCGTCACAAGGACAGTCTGACTTTCAGTTTCACCGAACAATGTAAATGTCACTGAAAGCCAGTGCTCCTCGGGGTTCAGTCTCAGGGCACTTCCATCAAAACAGAGGGTAGCGGAGACAAAGGAGTAAGGTCAGCCATTTCTCTTACCTCCTTGCCTTGTGTCCTTCCTACACTGCCCGGCTTCTCTACAGCTGGAGCCAGGAAAGACACAGCCAGGTTTCTTGTCTGTCAGGACTCATATGAGCCTTAATGCTCTCTGGCCTTGGGGGTCTGGGAGCTGAGTATTCCTGTGAGGTGCCGTGCTGTAGTAAATAATAATAATAATAATAATAATAATAATAATAATAATAATAATAATAATAATAAATGTTTATTATTAAAATCCTTTCATTATTATGGCACTATCAAACTATAAAAAACACAGATACCTGTTGTATTTAAATAAGCCTGTTTTCACCTGGGGCTGGGAAAATATTACCCACTTAATCTACCTTGTTATCTCTCAGCCCCACATCCTATGCCATTTGCTTTAATCATTCCTATCTGGGCTGATTCCCGTCCAATCTCTCCATAAATATTTGCACATGGTCTTTGTCTGGGTCGCTGCTCTCCACGCCATTTTGAGTTCACTCCACTCAGCCCACTCACTACTCCTTTCTCCTCTAGTTTCTGTCTCTTTCCATAACCCTTGTCGCCCAAAGCCCATGAGCCTTAGCTCCGCCCTCACCTCTGTCCTGCCCAGATGGAGGCCTTTTCTTCAGCCAATCAGGGATAATTTCTTAGGCAGCATTACAACCCTCACTTTGGGGTAAGTGTCTGCAGACCTCGGGTAGCAAACTAACAATAACAATAACAATAACAATAACAATAACAATAACAATAACAATCAAATACAGAGCACCCGACCTTGCTGTTACAGAGCTAGGGAGGAAACCTCCAAAGCACCGGATCGGACAGCCTGGACAGCCTCCGTGCAATGGCCCTCCCCTGGCTTTTAACCCTCCCCTTCTCCATACCATCCCTCTTGACGGGTTCACACCTTTTCCTCCTCTGGCTTGAGCAGGGTTCAGAAATAGCTCTAGGCACTCAGGCCTGAGGGGGAAGCCTTTATCAAACCTCCTCCCCTCACAGCCCAGGGATCCACTGGAAAGAGGTTGTAGGAAGATTGGTAGCGCCTAAGGTGGTGGCCGACTCCAAGGAAACAGCGGGGTCTTCCAGAGACAACGGGGCTCATGTGAACACCCATAACTTCGGACGCACACACAAGACCTCCTCCATAGGCCCAAACCAGACAAAAGTCCAGCTCAGAGAAGGCAAAGTGGACATAAAAGTCACACTCTTAACCAGGAAGCTCTCTGTAACTAGTACCTGCTGGGAAAGGGGGAATCAGGTTTCTCCAATGAAGTGTTTCTGAGTGCTACCAACCACACTCCAGGGCTGGCACCCTGCCCAGGGGTAGCTCCCAGAGACAACACAGACTTCATGGTTTTCTTGTGCACTTTGTGTTTTGGCTTAGTATTTTTTGACTATTGGGTTTATTTGTTCTTATTTTTTTCATTAGGGCAGGTTGTTTGCTCAAAGAGAGGAAAAAAGATCATAAAGTTGGGTGAGTACAAAGTCTGGGGAGGGGAAAGGATATGATCGAAATATATTATACAAAAATGTTTTAATAAAAAACCTACAACTATTTTCAAAAGGCTCTCGGCTATTTCCCTACATTGATTCTCACGTCTGGGTCGTAACATTTGCAAGTTGTTATGAATCTAAAGTCAGGTAACTTCCCATGAGGAGAGGCTCTCCTCCAGTCAGTCAGTGGGTGGCCTCAGGTGTCTTACCAGCAGAATCACTTGTGTTCTCAATGCCTGTGGGACTTCTTGTTTTGTCTCAGGTGTCCCTCTGGTTATCAATTGTAAAAGGAACTTTCATTCCCCTGGCTCAATTGCTGTCTGGGGGGCTTACTATCTCCTTCTGCTAACCTAGGCCTAATCCTGGAATCTTCTAGCCCCCATACAATCTAACCTAGGCCTAGAATGTTCTTAGCTTCTGAGACTTACTGCTGAATAAGCTCACCCTTACTTCTTTCTGGGCTCTGGGCTGGCTGGTTCAACTCAGCTGTTCTGGCTGGAACTCCTCTCCCAGCTGACTTATTTAATCTGGCTTCTCTCTCAGCCCAGAATTGCTCTGCTTGGCCTCAAACTAACTCAGCAATCTGCTCTAAGCTTCTGCCTTCTTCTTATTTTCTGGCTCATACTGTCTTCACCTGAGTTCTCTCTGCAACCCATCTCTCTATTTATTATTACTGTCCTGGTAAAATTTGCCTCCTCTCTCTATAAAACTGCCTCTTAAGTAGCTTCCCTTTCCTCTCCGTTCTTGTAAGAGTTGGGCGTATCCTAGTCTGTCAAATCTTCTCTGATTCGTCACCTTTTCTGCCACTCAATTAGACATCACTTTCAAACATGGGTCCTTCCTTCTACAAACTAACTTTACCTTTGTTTGGGATTAAAGGCGTGTACCACCATGCCTGGACCTAAGCTTTTCTTTACCTGATACTTGCTCTATAGCAGGCTGGCCTTGAACTCAGATCTGCTTGTCTCCTGGATTAAAGGCATGTTTGTGTTCCAGCTGGATCACCCAGACCTAGAAGGCCTTTGGATGTGATCTCTTGCCAGAACAGCCATGTTCTGAATAAGCATTCCTCTACCATCAATCCCTGTGGGACTTCTGGTTTTGCCGCAGGTGTTCCTCTTGAAGATCCCTTCCTGGATTCAAGGACAGAGGGAAGTCCCTCCTTCTGTCCCACCCTTGTGGGTAGCAGAAGAGACACACATAGCACAGGTTGTTCTTCCAGTCTCTTCTTTCCCTGAAGTAAATCATGAGCTCACAGAAGCCAGCTGGTAGCTCTCCTTTGCAACCCCAGCACTTGTGGTCTATCATCTGCCCTTGAAAAGTGGCTTTACTAAGCCGGGCGTGGTGGTGCACACCTTTAATCCCAGCACTTGGGAGGCAGAGGCAGGCAGATCGCTGTGAGTTCGAGGCCAGTCTGGTTGACAAAGTGAGTCCAGGACAGCCAAGGCTACACAGAGAAACCCTGTCTCAAAATAAACAAAACGGAACAACAAACAAAATAACAAAGATGAAGACTGACGCTCTGAACTGCTTCTAAGGCAGGCGAAAGGCTGATTTGTCCAAAAGGGTGACGCTTGCTTTCCAGCCTCCATCTCGGACCCTGCAGCCACCGTGATGTTGATGCCTAGGAAGAACCGGATTGCCTTTTATGAACTCCTTTTTAAAGGAAGGAATGATGATTGCCAAGAAAGATGCCCATATGCCCAAACACCCGGAGCTGGCAGATAAGAATGTGCCCAACATTCAAGTTATGAAGGCCACATGCAGTCTCTCAAGTCTCAAGGCTACGTGAAGGAGCTGTTTGCCTGGACACATTCTATTGGTACCTTACGAATGAGGGCATCCAGTATCTCCAAGATTACCTCCACCTCCCTCCAGAGATCGTGCCCAACACCTTGTGCCACAGCCATCCTGAGACTGGCAGGCCTCGGCCCAAAGGTCCAAAGGGTGAGCGGCCTGCAAGAGTCACCAGAGGGGAGGCAGACAGAGACACCTACAGAAGGAGTGCTGTGCCTCCTGGTGCTGACAAGAGAGCCAAGAATGAGAGATGGCTCAGTGGTTAAGAATGCCGCCTGCTCTTCCAGAGGTCCTGAGTTTAATTCCCAGCAACCACACAGTGGCTCACAACCATCTGTAATGTGATCTGATACCCTCTTCTGCAGATAAAGCACTCATATGCAATAAAAGAAAGAAAGAAAGAAAGAAAGAAAGAAAGAAAGAAAGAAAGAAAGAAAGCCAAGCCAAGGCTGGGGCTTGCTCAGTGACAGAATTCCAGTTTAGAGGCAGCTTTGGTCATGGACATGGTCAGGCACCACAGTGAAGTTGAAGATTGTGTTGCCTTGAATAAACTTTAAAGAAGGGGGGGGGAAAGTAAAGCTACATGCATAGCACACTCTAGGGTGTGCTGAGGACACGCAATGTGTGCTAGGGAATGCTGGGAGATGAGCCTTGAAGTCCGAGTGCCATGCTAAAGAGTTTGTCCTTGGGCTGGACATGCAGCCCAGTGGCAGAGCACTTACCCAGCATGCCCTGGCTCTGTTTCCAGCATCACAAAATAAAACAAATTTGGCTTTTACTGAGCTCTACAGGGAGCCTCAGAGGAAGGAGATCTAGCAAAAGGGACCTCTGTGAAAGAAGGTCTCACAACTGGGGGGAAAGGGAAACAGAAGTTAAGGCAAAAGCAAGTACAGTGTGGGCACGAAGCGTCTGTATTCATCCACATGCCTCTGTATCCCTCTGATTGTCTGTATATATTTTATCTTCTGGACCATCATGAGTCTAGAGACAACACACACACTTACTGAAGTCTTAGTAAGGTCATTTCTTATTTTTAGAAATCTATTTTTTTGTACTAACACACACACACACATACATACACACACACACACACACACACACACACACACACACCTCAGACTAATAATCTCAACACAGGACTTCATGGGCTCTGAGACGAAGCTTTGGGCTCTTGTTTCTCACTGTAATTACACTTATCAAAACATTATTTGGGACCCACATTCTAAATCAGAACAGGTGGTTAAGTTGGCCTCACAGTGACAGCTTTCTAAGTTTCATATCATTGTTAACATCTGTATGCAGCTCACTAATTCTTTGCTCGTACATTTTGTTTTTTGGTTTGTTTTGGTTTGGTTTTTGAGCAATTATTTGGACGCATTCCTACCCGTGAAGCTAGCTGTTTGCCCACAGAACTACTTATGCATGTGGATCCACATTATTTTCATGGAAATATTTAAATTGCCATCTCCTGGGTGTGGGGTGAGAACAACTTAAAAGCTCTGAGAGAAAATAGTAGTTAAACTTCTCTTTGGAAGGTCATTCAATATGCTCTGCAGGCCAAGGGGCTCTTTCCCCATTTTTGTCCCAGACTTGAATCTCCTTAATTGGATTCCCTGTCACATACGATGTCGGCTTCACCCAACATTACGATAAGCAAATTCATATTTTCAGTGGGATTCCCAGATTTTTCTTAATTATAGTAAGTCCCAGTGCTCAGATTTCAGTAAAGAACAGAAGTGTATTGCATAACCATCTCCGAATGTCCTTCCTCTCCCAGATCAGTATGGATTGCAAAGCCCTTCACTGCCTGACCAAACCACCTAAAAGAAGGTCACCAAGTCTGCCACCATCTTAAAGACACCCCATGACTAGGCTTGGGCGCTGTGTCCTTGACACCCTCACCTCACAGCACGTCCTAAAGCTCAAAGTCAGTCATCTCAGTGTCTCCTGAGCCCCAAGCCAGGCCAGCACACAGTAGGTCTTCAGCAAAGTTCATTATTTTATTGACATTCATGCAAGGATAGGCAGACCTGTTAGGAAGCCTGTCACAGACTTCCTGAGGATGTTGTGTTGTTGTTGTTGTTGTTGTTTTATTGAGCTTTCTTCCAATTAGCAATTGTTTTATTACTCCTACAATTAGAAGCTTCCCCCCTCCCAGGAAGGTTGGAGCAGAAACACAGCTTTTTTCAATGAGGCTTGTGGGTTGATCTTCTCTGGATTGAGAGACACTTAGCAATAGTAAAGTAGACAAATAGGGGGACAGTTTCAGAGAAAATTTGCATATGGCACAGTCACTGTGGGGAATACACAACTGAATGGAATGGGGGCAGGGAGGGACTGAATGAAGCATCCTTCGGAAGGAAAATAAAAGCCAGACCATAGGTATGTCTATCGCTGGCGTCACCACCCATGGCCAGCAGACCCCATCTTCCTCCCCATCTCTATGTAGACCCAAGCAGATGTCAGGGGTCTTTCAAGGCTTTGGCATCACACAGGGGCTGCTTTGCCTTTTTAGATTTTTGCAGTGACCAACTAGTGAGTTCTGGGCCTCTCCAGTGTAGACAGCTAGTGTTGGACTCCCCAAACCTCCAATCACGTAATACACACACTCTCTTGGTTCTGTTCCTCTAGAAAACTCTAATACAGGCAGCAATAATAACAACAACAATAGCGTTTTCTTAAACAATGGGCAGCATTTCTTGAGGCTACTAATTTGGATGCAACCAAGGATCAACAGGATGTCTTATAAAACCTCTGCTTTGGGGAGAAGAATCTACACAGAGTGAAAGGGAATCACTTCCAACTTGCTAGAAGTGACATTATTTAAAGGGTCTGAATAATCGATCCTCCAATAACTACTAGTACTTTAAAAACAGAATATGTTACCATTCGTTAATATGTTGAAAATATTCATCTTAATATATGTATTTGTTTTAGGAGGACCTTATAGCATAGGGTATAATTAGACTCTTTACATACTCCCTGGTCCTCTTGTATAACCAGAGTGTGTTTATGGCTATTGTATATGAAACTTGGGTACAGTTTTATGACTTTTTCCTTCTGCTTTAGAGAATTATCATTGTAACCCTGACAAGTTATTGATCACACCTATACTTTATTTGATACTAAATTCCCGGTCACCATTTAATTTTAATGGCATCATTGTCACAGAGTAGAAAAAATGTTCCATTTTGTGAAAGACATGGTTTCTAAGGATACAATGTGGCCAGCGAAGGGAGAATTATAAAATCCAAGACCCTGCACGTTACAGCTGTGGCCCCAGCGATAACACTTCCTGTCTTAGGAAGGAGACCAACTAACAGATTGTAAGATGGATAATCAACAGCCGCTTTCTAGAGAAAATAGACTTTAATCTGTTATTTGACAGGAAAGAAATAGAGTAAAGATATGAAGCCACAGTAGGTGAGGATAGCTGAACAGACGAATGGAGTGTTTGACCTAGGCCAGTCCACTCTGCTCTACTTAGTCCAGAAGCTCCCACCGGGTAGCTGAACATCTGGGGCACAAAAGTGAACGCTGCTGTTGTCCTTTATGATATAACGAGTAATTATTATTGTCCTGACCCAGGCGCCATCCTGGGATGACATCTACAGGCAATTGTACTTAGTCTTTATTCTCAAAAGGCTCTCAGTCCAATGGGGGAGCGGGGGAGACAGAACGGCAGATGGTACAGCAAGGTAAATCTTAGAAAATGACACACACACACACACACAAAAAGAAAGTACAAAATCTGCATGGGTAGGCACAAGAGAGGGACACACACACACAAGTGTGAAAGTGTAAAAGGAAGCCCTGTGGCCTCCCTCAAGCAAGGGCAGCCTCAGCTTATCCTACAGGGTTTCATGTAGCCCAGGCTAGCTTCAAACTCACTGTGTAGCTGAGAAAGAGCTTGAATTCCTGATTCTCCTGTTTCTACCTCTTTGTTCCCATGGTTACAGGCCTGCGCCAGCACTCCCGCCATCCCTTCAAGTTTTAAGTGGTACGCCAGAATGCTCCAGAGTTCGGTCCAGCGGTAGCTTGTTGTTTGTTTGTTTTGTTGTTGTTGTTTTGTTTTCTGTTTTTGGAGACAGGGTTTCTCTGTGTAAACCCTTGGCTGTCCTGGACTCGCTTTGTAGACCAGGCTAGCGTCAAACTCACAGTGCCTACCTCTGCCTCCCCAAGTACTGGGATTTCAGGCCTGCACCACTACTCCTGGCTTGGTGGTCCCTCTTTGTTCCTAATCTATTTGTATATTTAGGTGATCTCATTTAACATTAGGATATCTAGACTCCAAATGTCATCAATGTGCATGAGTCTGTATGAACTCTAGCCCTACCCTCTTCCCTGGATATATTATATTCATAGTGATGTAGCCAAAAATCTACTAGATCACCTACCTATGCCTACCACCATATATAAAAATGTACATTCACAGTTCATACACACACACACACACACACACACACACACACACACACACACTACCACCACCACCCCCTCTGTGACAGTATTTCCATAACTCAATAGCTAACTACATCCATCCAATACTTGCAGTTTTTCGAGCTGAAAGCCTTGATTTTTAGATGTGCTTCTCTTTCTTTCACATGTTGTCTACAGCCAAGATCTGATCTTATTTGGTCCCTATCTCTGCCATTCCCCAAATCCATACCTCTGCAGCCCCTCACCTGGGCAGCAGTCTACCTGGCCTCCGGGCCTCCCCTGCATCCTCTACACAGTGGTCTCCAGGCCTCCCCTGCATCCTCTACACAGTGGCCTCTGGGCCTCCCCTGCATCCTCTACACAGTGGCCTCTGGGCCTCCCCTGCATCCTCTACACAGTGGCCTCCGGGCCTCCCCTGCATCCTCTACACAGTGGCCTCGGGCCTCCCCTGCATCCTCTACACAGTGGCCTCTGGGCCTCCCTGCGTCCTACACAGTGGCCTCGGGCCTCCCTGCATCCTCTACACAGTGGCCTCTGGGCCTCCCCTGCGTCCTCTACACAGTGGCCTCTGGGCCTCCCCTGCATCCTCTACACAGTGGCCTCCGGGCCTCCCCTGCATCCTCTACACAGTGGCCTCTGGGCCTCCCCTGCATCCTCTACACAGTGGCCTCCGGGCCTCCCCTGCATCCTCTACACAGTGGCCTCTGGGCCTCCCCTGCATCCTCTACACAGTGGCCTCCGGGCCTCCCCTGCATCCTCTACACAGTGGCCTCCAGGCCTCCCCTGCATCCTCTACACAGTGGCCTCCAGGCCTCCCCTGCATCCTCTACACAGTGGCCTCCGGGCCTCCCCTGCATCCTCTACACAGTGGCCTCTGGGCCTCCCTGCATCCTCTACACAGTGGCCTCCGGGCCTCCCCTGCATCCTCTACACAGTGGCCTCCGGGCCTCCCCTGCATCCTCTACACAGTGGCCTCCAAGGCCTCCCCTGCATTCCTCTACACAGTGCCTCCAGGCCTCCCCTGCATCCTCTACACAGTGGCCTCCGGGCCTCCCCTGCGTCCTCTACACAGTGGCCTCTGGGCCTCCCCTGCATCTTCTACACAGTGGCCTCTGGGCCTCCCCTGCATCCTCTACACAGTGGCCTATGGGCCTCCCCTGCGTCCTCTACACAGTGGCCTCTGGGCCTCCCCTGCATCCTCTACACAGTGGCCTCTGGGCCTCCCCTGCATCTTCTACACAGTGGCCTCTGGGCCTCCCCTGCATCCTCTACAGGGTAGACTAGGAAGCCTATAACACTCTGAATAAAACCCAGAGGCAAACCTATGATTTTAAAAGGCCAGACATGAGCTTCCTGTCCTTGATCCTCTGTCCTGTTGTTGTTGTTGTTGTTGTTGTTGTTGCTGTTGTTGGTACTGAGGATGAAGCCAGGGCCTCATGTTCTCTGGGCAAACACACTACCGTGGATCTCTATCTCCACCTGACGCTCTGACCTTACTCTCTTATCTATCTAAAACCCCTGCACTGCCGCTGCATCACACAGATGTCACACTTCAACCGGTGCACATGGCTTCCCCAAAACCTTTGCTGCCTTCCAGCTGCCTAGAACAGTGATTCTCAGCCTGAGTCATGACGCCTGAGGGGGTGGGGGATGTCGAATGGTCTTTCCTAAGACCATCAAGAAACATAGATATTTACATGGTGATCCATAACAGTATCAGAATCACAGTTATGAAGGAGCGATGAAAATAATTTTATGGCTGGGGGTCACCACAACATCAGGAACTGTATTAAAGGGTTGCAGCATTAGGAAGCTTGAGAACCACTGGTCTAGAATATTCTTCCCTGAAATAAGTTTAGTTCCCTTCAAGTTCTGCTCAAATGTCGCCTTACCAGGAATGTCCTTGGCTACTCTGTATAAAAATGCACATCCTCTTTTTTTTCCAGTGGTACCTTGAATTGAACACTGGACCTCAAGCATGCCAGATTCTATCAAATAAACTACATTCCCAATCACAAAAAAACAGTATTATTATTGCTGTGGTTGTTTTACATCTGCTTCCCAAGTGCTGGGATTAAAGCATATACCACAACCACTACATGGCAAAAAAAATTATTACTATATTTTTAATGTCTGTTTTGTTTGGTATACTCAGGAATCACACCCAATGCCTCCCAAGTGTTCTACCCATGTAAGCTACACCCCTAGTTTCTTCAACTTATTTTGGCTTTGGCCATGGTGAACTTTGAGGTGCGGTGTGAGAGTCAAATGCAGATGTTCAGATTCCAGAGAATGAATGAGCCTAGAGCTCTGGTTAAGTGGTCACAACTGAAGACAAAACCCACAAATTTTCAGCTTATCTTAACAGTTGCTAAGTAACATCATCAGAGCGGAGGGATTGTCACGCTCATGTGCTGTTTCTGAAACGTTATCTGCCTCCCGGCTTTAATCCCAGCACTTGGGAGGCAGAGGCAGGTGGATCTCCGTGAGGCCAGCCTGGACTACAGAGCGAGTTCCAGGATAGCCAGAGCGGTTGCACAGAGAAACCCTGTCTCGGAAAACCAAAAACATTTTTAAAAAAAAATTTTTTTAATGCACATCCCCATCTCGGTTTTTCTTTTTCCCCTTTACCTGGCTTGCTTGCCCCTACCCCTACCCCCCACCCCCAGTCCCTGCCTGCCTGAGCTATCTATCACACATTTCGTGTACTCAGTGTGTTCCACCTAGCCAGGGACTTGCATGCTTTGCTCCAAGCTTTCCACAGGCACCAAAATAGAGATTGGCATGATATTTGAAAATACTTGTTGAATAAACAAATGAACAGACTTAAGATAGCTCGAGACACTGTGTTCCCTGAAGGCTGACCACATGGCCGCTGACTGTAGCTGGAGATTGTTCGGCTGGAAGTGCCCTACTTTGGCAAAAAAAAAAAAAAAAAAAACTAATGACACCCAGACATTCTGGTGAGAACTGGCAATGCACCTGGAGACAATTGTCCTCCCTGGTACCCAGACCTGATTGCCTGTGCTTGAATGATTACATGCACGTCAGCCTGTTCTTTTTCAAGAAATGTCCATGTGAAAATGGCCATCAAGTAAGCCAGGTGTGGTGGTACACCCCTGTAATCCTAGCACTCAGGAGACAGGGGCTAGAGGATTGACTACAAAGTGTGTTTCAGAACAACCAGCTCTACATTTTTTTTTTCAATTGCAAGAATTCAGGAAATGGAGAGACCTGGGGGCCGAGGGGGGGGGCGGGGTAGGCAATGGGGGGGGAATAAAAAAGAATGTTTGAGTCTGAAGTAACTGAATCTACAAAATCAAAATGTTGCGATCAGAATTTGTACACCCAATGCAAAGTTCAAAAAGTGGGGTCGGGGTATGTACAGCTGGGAGGCAGAGTTGGAAAATCAGATGCCAGGAAATAGCCACACCTGCGGTCGCACCTATGACCTAGCTCCAAGGCTTCGAGCTATATGCAACCCGTTAGGAACTACTCCCTGGACATTAAAATTTAGATAAAGGGCTGGGCATGGTGGCACTTACCTTTAATCTTATCCCTTGGGACGCAGAAGCAGGTATATCTCTGTGAAAGTGAGGCTTGTCTGAGGTGGGAGGTGGGGCGAGAGAAGGGAGGCCACAAAGATACTTATATCACAAGCCTGTCATAAGTCAAGGCAGGAACCTGAAGGCAGGAACTAAAGCACACCACAGAGGAATTCCACTTACCGGCTTGCTCCCCAAGGCTTGCTCCGCGTGTTTTCTCATACAGCCCAGAGCCTCATGTCCAGGGTTAGCACCACGCACAGTGGGCTGGACCCTCCCATATCAAGCAGATATACCATGCCACTGGCCAAATGTCACAGAGGCGCTTCCTTGGTTGAGGTTCGCCTTTGCCAGGTGTGTCAAGTTGATACCAAGGTCAGCCATCACACGGGCTTAGCATTCAAACCACATTTCGAGCAGAAGCCACAGAGCTAAGTATAATATTGCATTAGTCTTTCACGTCTCTTCCATCTTCTGCATTTTCTACCGTATCAGTGTAATTTAAGGCCTTCCTCAATGAGTTCACTATATTCCCTGGGTTTTTTCCTGCATATTCAGTTTTCAAGATACGATTTGGTTTAAAAAAAAAAAAAATAATAAGTTGCTACAGGGGCCAGACAGATGGCTCAGCAGTTAGGAGCACTGACTGTTCTTCCAGAGGACCCAGGATGGATTCTCAACACCTACATGGTAGCTCACAACCATCTGTAACTCCAGTCCCAAGGGCTCTCACACTCTCCTCTGGCCTCCTGAAATACTGTATGCATGTTGTACACAGACAAACATGCAGGCAAAAACACCCATATACTTAAAATAAATGGAAGCTAATAAAACTTTTACTATAAAATTTGTTTGCAAATTAAACTGCACAAGTATCCAACATATCAGAAGGCAATGGTTTGTGTGATAATTTAGTATGGTCAGAGCCCTGTTCATCAAATGGAAGTTTCTGGTATGATAATTTAATTCATTAATATGCATCTTGAGTATCTGGACCATTGCTTGTGTGTTAACATTTTCTTGTCCTTTTAACCTCAGATGTCCTTAAAAGTCAGTCACTGACTCTCTGGTTTTCATCTGTAGTAGAGCCACACAGAACAAACTCGAGAAGTTTGAGCAAGCATATGTTGAAAAGAAGTTGAACTTTCTTCCATTGAAAAACTTCTTCATCCAGATTGTGCCTTTCAGGGTATTTGTGCTGCGCACTTTTTTTTTTTTTTTTTTTTTTTTTTTTTGTAACTTGACACAAGTTTGAGTTGTCTGCAAAGAGGAGCCTCAGTTGACAAAATGCCTCCATCAGATGGTCCATAGGCACGTCGGAGGGGCATTTCCTTGACTGTTGATTGACATGGGGGGGGGGGGGTCCAGTTCACTGTGAGCAGTGCCATCCCTGGGCAGGTGGTTCTGGGTTCTATAAGAAAGCAAGTTGAGCAAGCCCTGGACAGCAAGTCAGTAAGCAGCATTCCATAAAACAGTATTCTTTTCATATGAACATTTTTCAAATATGCCTTTTGATAAATTGTATCAATTACAATATTTTATGCTCAGGATACAGCTAGAATGATATGAAAGGACTTCTCAAGGAGGAAGGGCGAGGAAAGTAAATGACTCATGCAATGAGTCGAGTGAAAACCGATGCAAATGTTGAGGGTCAGCATGTCCTAACAGGGGATATGAATGTGACAGACATTTCCTGATGGTCTCGACTATTCGGTGTAAAGAACAAAGCATAGTGGCTACCATGTGTTCCCATTTGGGTTTGGGGGATGGCTTCGCTCTGTTAGAACTCAGTAATGACTCAAGGGCCTGCTAACGTGTCCTAGTCGTCACTTCTTTATGGTCCTAAGTATCTCTTCTAAGTAATTCGTCCACTTATTTTAATGCCACATTTAATTTTCATCCCTCTCATGGGAAGAGAAAGATAAAAGAAAGTGGGAGGAAACGTGAACAGAATGCACTCTTCTATACATGTATAAAATTGTCAAAGAACAAGTTGAATCAATATAAAAAGAAAGAGAGAAAGAAAGAAAGAGAAACATAATCTGTGATATTTCCACAGCTCCTTGGGGCCTCTTCATAGACTTTAAAGTACCTCTCAGAAAAGCTCAGTCATTTAGGAAAGATGATGGATGAAAGTAGAGATGTCTGAGGAGTTAATCCGAATGGTGTCAGGAACCACAGACTCTCTCAGCACACCTCACAGGCTGCCGTGGAAATACTTAACTGAAGGAGATCCGGTTCTGATGCTATGGAGCAAACCATCCCATCCGCTGCTCGCTGTCCTTAACTGGGCATGAATGCAGCCCATCACTGAGGCG
This sequence comes from Acomys russatus, assembly GCF_903995435.1. Taxonomy (NCBI): domain Eukaryota; kingdom Metazoa; phylum Chordata; class Mammalia; order Rodentia; family Muridae; genus Acomys; species Acomys russatus. Next base: position 27,130,570 of record NC_067164.1, on the reverse strand, counting down.
TGCCAGAGGAGATTTTCTTCCTGCCTCTGGTTTTGGAGGGCACACTGTTCTGCATTCCCAGGGGAGGGGGCAGACTCAGGAAGCCTGGGTCATCAGTCACAGCATACCCGGTGACCAAAAACAGCTAAATCAAATTTACAACATATGTCTCTACAACCTCAAATAACCACCAGTGATCCCATGACCTCCTGTCTTTAAACAAATACCAAACAAGGAGATTCAATTATTCAGTCAGTCTAATAAGGAATCAGTTTAGGCTGAAACTCGGTGCTCAGTTTATGTAATTTTCTACTGTGGGGCATACAGAACGTCTCACACAAGCTCGTAGCTACAAATCAAGAAAGGTTCCCTACCCTTCTTCATAGTTAAATTGGCATTTGGATAAAATTGTGACTAAAACAAAAAAAATGTCTCATGGAGAGAAAAAGCCAATCGTATCTGAGAAACAGTGTTTGTGCACTTGTTATTTCATATGCTCTTTTGTAGTTGTAGGTGCCATGGTAGGTACTGGGAGTAGAAAATGGAATGAATGGCCCTTGGCCTCAGGAGTTCAGAGCTGTGTGTGCACACAGACATCCAGCTGCCCAAGTCATTAGCAACACAGCGTGATGAATACTAGGATGAAAAGAAGAAGGCACAGTATGGCTCTAAGCTGTCTACAGCTAAAGTGTTGCCAAAGATAGCACTGCAGCAATTTGGGTTCCAGTTGGTCTGAGTCTTTCTTGGTAGACTAGACAAGACCCAAGCAAACTAAGATGGTTGGTCACACGATTTGCAATGCAAACAGCTCCCTCTCCCCTAAACAGAACACATTGCTTTCTTTGCAAAAAACAAGCCAAGTTCCTTCCAATAAGCTTCCCCAAACAAAATATTAAAATGACGACTTGGTAATGCAGAAAACAAAAGATGCCTCTCAAGTTTTCCCAGACACGAGTAAAGAGTCAGCCTCACGTGTTAGAAGTCACATGTAACTTCCCCAGCCCTTCACTCCAGCCAACAATTTAACATGTGCAAACATCTGTCCACTCAGCAGTTCACTAGTATACCAGATAGTGTATTAGGATAAAAGAAGCTCTGCTGCTGCATCACAGTGGTTTATAAGAACAAACGTGTATTTCCACTGAAAGTCATCTGGGACTGTGCTGGCCTCCTCACTCTAGGATGCCATCATGCCAAACATTGTCCTCTAGGTAGGAGAGAAAGAAAAACATTCTTCCTGGCTCTGGTGTGGTATTGTTGCTATCCACCAGCAAATCTTAAGTCAATGACAGATAGTCTGACTGTTTTTGCTGTCACAGCAGCATAACCTGACCTAAGCTGACTGATGGGGAAACCTAAAGATATAGAAATAGAATGCAAGGGAAATGAATGACAGGTTAAGAGTACTTACTGTCCCATAGAGGGTGATGTGAATACATAAAGACACACCCCAGAACACCCATCTCTCTCCTTAGATTGCTCAATAAACCACCTTAGTTTAAAAAAACCAAAGTCACAAAGGTAGTTGAGGTTAATATGTGGGTACATCTAAGAAGCCAGTGCTCCCGGTTGAACCTTTGTACAAACAAGAAAGATTTTTACAGAGAAATGCCTTTTTGCATATACAGACCGAAGCTCTGGCCCCACCCATACAGATCTCTGACAGGGCCAGACACTGAAGTTGGCCTGCAAAGGCCTCCCTGCTACAGAGAAAGCCAGCCCATGTTGCGACACTCGTGGTTTTCCAGGGCACTTTTTAAAGCCACTGGATCATTTAGAACATGTGTCCCTTGAGTTTTATAACACTTTAACTCAATTCTGTCACCCATTTCATCATAGGCTTCCTGTCCGTGCTAAAGATAGTCATAAGCAAATTCCGTGGTCGGCATCTCAGAAAAGGAAACATATGCAAAGTCCAACGATAGCCACTTCTTTTCCTGAGAGTAGAAGGCCTCCATTTCCTATAACGTACTTGTCCAACTGCAAAGCAACCTTTGGCAGTTGAAAATGGCGCATTTGAAGAGAAATCTCTCAGAAGAACTGGGTGGGCGGGCAGGAGGCCTGACTGCAGAGTGGGCTTCTGGCAGAGATCACTGAGCAAGAATTTCAATATCGGGGTTGGTGATTTAGCTCAGTGGTAGAGCGCTTGCCTAGCAAGTGCAAGGCCCTGGGTTCAGTCCTCAGCTCTGGGAAAAAAAAAAAAAGAATTTCAATATGGCTCATTTTTTAAAAATGTTTTAATGATGATGTCATCATTGAGCCTGGTGAGCATGTGCAATTGCAACAATCAGAAAGCTCAGTGGTCATTTATTTAAGCAAAATAAAATGTTTTGTCTAATCTAGTGGATAAATGGGACCTTTTCCAAAAGCCTATAAAGGTTTAATTGAGCGACAGTCATCCCGGTCCTGCTTGAAGATGAGTGCCCTGTGTGGGTTTTATAGTGAATGAGCCCTTCCTTGAAACAACGTGGCAATTGCTCAGCAGCCGTCACATGTATTAAAACACGTTCTCTAAAGCTCAGTTTGGTTCCTCTCACTCCTTATGACCTTGGGAATGAAATTTCAGCAGAAACTCCTGAGGCCCACGGACAGGAAATTGTCCATTGATGAAAATCCAGGATGGCAGCGAAGGACCAGACTGCAGCTGAAGTTATGTGGGATGGGGGGAGCCGGAAATAAGCATGGAGGGGGAAGGCTCCTGGGGATACAGGGAGCGTCTCCAGGACAACTGTACTCTCAGGAAGTAATTACCTTTTCCTGACGGAACACCTTGGAGGTTTATTAACACTCTCTTCGGTTCGAGAGCAGAGACCTTGGCAGACTCCAGATAGTGGACGCTGTAGAGGAGAGTTTTCTAGACAGGGCTCCCAGATGCGGCCGAAGTGCACAGAGCACTGTATGAATCTTACCAGTCTGTGAGGCCCCAAAAACTGCTGGAAAGGAACTCATATACCCTAACCCAGAAGCTGCAGAACCGTATGGTTTCCTAGGAAGACTTGAAGGAACCAGAAACTGTTCTAACTTTAAAAAAAAAAAAAAAACTGAACCATTGGTTGCTTTGATGAGTGTTTAGTCAAAAGTGTATGACATATGTAGCTCTGGCACTTGGCTAGCCCACGACTAGCCAAGAGCTCAGCATATCAAATCATATGACTACTTTCAGAATTAATTAATTATGGCAAATGTTGTGAAAGAAAAACATAACAGAGTAGGAAAGCATCTGCAGGTGAGTTGGGGTGCAGGGGAGGTCTCAATCTGGTCTTCCAAATAGACCTATAGATTCAATCTCTTATTGTCTTTTCTCTGCCTCTGCCCATTGCTAAGTATCAAATGCAGGGCCGATCTACCACTGAACTATACGCCGAGACCCTCTCCACTTCTCAGCTTTGGTGTTTCAAACAGCTTCTCACTCTATAGCACTGACTGGCCTGGAACTCACAATGTAGACCAGGCTGGCCTTGAACTTGTACCAACCCTCCTTCCTTTGCCTCCCAGGGGATAACATCACATGTGTGCACCACCATGCCTCGAAATGTGAGCAGCGTTCAAATACAGAAATTACCAAACCAATTCTAAAACCATGTAGGAGAGCTGGGGGGCCTGAGTTTGGAGCCTTAGCACCCAGATAAAAAAGCCAAGTACTGTGCCATAAACCTATAACCCCCGGGCTGAGGAGGTGGACACAGGAGGATCCTAAGCCAACTCATCCTGTCAAGCCAGTGAGCACAGGCTCAGTAAGAAACCCTGTCTCCAAAAATAAACTGAAGAGTGATGGAGGAAGACACCAGATGTTGGCCTCTGGCCTACACATACACACACACACACACACACACACACACATCATTCTTCACACACAGTAATGTTTAACTTTTAAAAGTAAGGCCAGAAGCAAACAACAACAACAAAAAGTGTCAAAAGTAATCTATAGCATTTAAATCCAGTTGCCTTTGAGAAAGCGGGAGAGGTTGGTCATCAATGGGACAAGGGGAGCTTTAAGAGTATTGGCCATAATAAAACATTCAGTGCGCATGCAAAAAAAAAAAAAGAGTATTGGCCATACTTAAAGCAGTAAAATTATCTGTGCACAACCAAAAGAGAGCAGATGGAGAAGAGGGAAGGCAGCAGGTACTCACAGGCCATCAAAGCACAGGTAAAACCAAAACTCAGAACATAAACATAACTTGTTAAGTATTACGTGTCTGACACCGGGCTGCACGTCCCAAACAGGTCATTTTAGCCTCATATTTGATACCTAAGTTACCTAATAGTTTTGCCCTCATTTTGCAAACAAGGAAGCTAAATCTTAGCGGTGTGGCCAACTTTCCTGAGAGGACGCAGAGAAACCGATAGTGATGCCAACACGTCTTCCAGGAGACTGGCCCCAGGCTCACAATCACGTGAACAGAACTCACTATGCAGAAGCATGGAATGTATTTTCATGGATTTGGGCATTCTTTTCTTACCTTCCAGTCAGGTTCCAGAAAGTTTTATAATAGGGAGTTGCACAGTTTTAAGTTAGTTTCTGGCATTTGATCATTTTTGACGCTTTTATGAGTCATGAGTTTGACCTCCTGTTGCCTTTCTAGCCAGTTACTGTGGGTGATTAGGAGATACACTGCTGTGTCTACATCTTGGTGCTGACTGCTAAGCTGTCTCGTTAGCTTTCTAGTTGACTCTCTTGATTGTTGCAGGCAGTTGAGGCGAGGCACAGAAATGCTGGCCGCCTCCTCACCTCAAAGGTTCAGAATATGGGCTAGGGGGTGGGGTGGGGGCGGGGTTTAAACTGTTCCTGTAGGGGGAAATGCTGTATTGTGAGCACAAGGCTGTGAAACATCTTGACAGATTCCAGAAATCAGGAGCTGCCTGACACAGCTGTAAAGTGAGGCACAAATGAGGGGGTGGAAAGGTGATGACAGGAAAGGGAAGACGGCTCCTGAAGAATGACAGGCCATTAAGGGACTTCAAGCAAGGATGTGCTTATAAAATTCCCATGACAGATAAAACACTAGGGTCGGCCGGCCGTGGGGAGGGGGGCTGTTGGAGGGATGGTAAGCAACAAAGGAAAGAGAATGGTGGGGGCTTCCTAAGCCGTCTATGGAGTGAGAAGAAAGAGTGTGACTCTGAGAAGGAATCCCCGTCCCTTCCGCTTCCTTCTGGTTGTGACTTCAAGCCAGTCATCTGTCACGGTAGACTAAAAAGTACCAACTGGGTATGAATGTGGGGCTTAGTAAGCGACTGTGTGCACAGCGCAAGCCTGAAGGTGTAGCTCGGGAGTTGGGTGCTTACCTAGTGTGCACGAGGCCCCTGAGCTCCATCCCCAGCTCTGGGACGGGGTGAGCAGTTCTTTATTACTGAGCTTGGCACAGTAAAGACGAACGTGAAGTTGAGACCATGGATCCTAGGAACGCATAGGCATCCAACTTCTCTGAAGGATGAGAGAACACAAATCTTGATATCTCGCACTTTTAAGGCAGGACTCGGGGTCCCAGATCCTACGCTTTCTAATTTTTCTTCTCCCTATTCACCCCTTACCAATATGCACACCCCTATGACTGATACAACTATGCAACCCAGCATAACTAAGCTACACGCTTCAGTTTTATAACAACTCAACAGCAACAACAGAAGCCCAATTCTAAAAATGACCTGAGGACTTGAATAGTTCAGCCCCCAATGGTGTTTTGATCAACAAACCCATCATCCTTGGCACTGTAGAAATATAAGTCAAAGCTACAACAAAGTCACACTCTCTAGGACGGCAGCCATTGGAAGTAGAAAATAAAAAACACTGGCAAGGATGTGGAGAAGTTGTAGGCCTCCTACGTTGCTGGTAAAAATTTCAAGCTCAACATCTACACTGGAAAAGAGCTCAGTGTTCCTCAAAACACTATATGTATTACCTTAGTAATCCTGGGTGAACACTCAAAAGAGTTTTTAAAAATGTACACACACCTATGTTTGTAGGAACAGCTGTTATAATAGCTAGGATGTTTGAAATGGTCCAGGTGCCCACCAGGATGGCTACATTAACAAACAGAGGAGAAAAGAATGAAGTTCTAATGCTTGCTACGGCACGAATGACCCTCAAGAGTGCCGTGCTAAGTCAAAGAAGCCATGTACAACAGGCTGTACGGTACCCAGGCCCACTTCTGTTCAATGGCCTACATAACTAATTCCATAAAAAACAGAACACATATTTGTCCTTACGGGGGAAGTGGGACTGGAAGGCAATTTGGTAAAGATGCAGTTTCCTTCTGGAGTGAGGGACACATTGAACTAATTATCTAATTAGTGATCGCTGCACATTGTGAACGTGCTCAATGCTACTGAAACGTTCATTTTTAAACAGCTAATTTTATGTCACTTCAATTAGTCAAAATAAGCGTCTTCCCAGAAAGTAGATGTGATTTGCCGCTAAAGTTCATAGGCAATGAATAAAAAATGGCTTGCTTTAAAGCACCATCAACAATTACAGCTACAATTTTGAATACCAGCTCAATAGTAACCCCAACTAAGAGAGTGCAGTGTTCAGCTGGTGTACAGCAGCGACGCCCTTTACTAGTTAAATTATATGGGAGTCAGGTTTTCCTTCATGTCTTGTCTTCTCATAGTCCCATACACTCGCAGCCCTGGGCAGGCTCCAGAAGACCGTCTCTAGGTAGTTTTTCTTCTTCTGAATCACTCAGTTGTCTTAGGCTGTGTTATCTCCTTAAAAGTCCTCCAAAGGACAGACCTAGGTCCTCTGCACATATGAAACAGCTGTACAGCTGCATCCCCATGTGGGACTCCTAAAGCAGAGTGGGGCTGTGTCTGACTGCATTGTCTACCTGTAGATCCCTTTCCCCTAACTGGGCTGCCTTGTCTTACTGCAACTTGATAGGCCAAGGCTGGTTGCTATCCATGGGAGGCCTCCCGTTTACTGAGGAGAAGGGGAGGAGGGCTAGGTGGTGGGGGAGGTAGGGAAGGGACTGGGAGGAGAGAAGGGAGGGGAAGCTTCAATCAGGTATAAAGTAAATAAATAACTTAATCAATTTAATAAAAAAAAAAAGTCCTCCCAAGGGCCAGCCAAGATGGCTCACTGGCTAAAGGCACTTGATGTCAAATCTAACAACCTTAATTCAATTCACTCCAGGCCCCACCTGGTAGAAAGAGAGAACTGACTGCTGTAAATTGCCCTCTGACCTCCACTTACATGCTGTGGCTCACACGTACACACACACACAAATAACAAAATGATGTTTTTGTTTGTTGTTTTTTATTATTTAATTAGTTTATTCAGATTACAACTCAATTGCTATCCCATCACTTGTATCCTCCTGTTCCTCCCTCCACCCTGCTTTCACCCTGTTGCCCTCCCCTAGGTCTACAAAACGATGTTTTAAAAGACTAAGACTTCCCAGCTGGTCCCATGAAAAATACCATCCTCTTACGCCTTAGCGATGAACTGCACGCGGTTGGGACTTGCACCTCTCTTGTTCACCCAGTGTGCTAGGCACATCAGACAGCGAAGAACATCAGGGCTTTAGCTCCCGGCAGACCACACTTCTTTGTCTTCTGTTTTGACTGCTGACAAATGCAGTAGCGTTTGCATAAAATGTCAGAGAGGTAAATTATCTTAATTTTAACTGCATAATTATCCTGCGAGTGTAGGAAAGCAGGCTGCCTAGGAACTAGCTAACATGTCTCTCTCCATTGCCAGTCTCCTCTCCAGACAAAACATCCTCCTGCCTCCTGTATCCAGAATACACAGGATCTCCCTCAAGCTTTTCCACCTGCCATTCCTCCAAGGCTGCCTGGAGGGGAAAGTTCTAGAATATTATAATCACGTACCATAGTTTGAGAGGCAATATAACGTTTTTGTTTGTCTCTTTCTACTCAGAATCCAAATTGCTTGGCTACATTAAGAAAAGGCAAGCGTCTAAATCCCTCTCTGAGAGCTGTCGGGCAGCCATGGATAAGACACACTCGGCTCTGTGGGTCTCTGTGCTGGCTAGTTTCATGCCAACTTGACCAAGGTAGAGTCACTGTAGAAGGCAAGCCTGTAGGAAATTTTCTTAATTAGTGATCGATAGGGAAGGGCTCAGCACATTGTAGGCGATGCCATCCCTGCACTGATGGTCCTGGGTTCCACAAGAAAGCAGGCAGAGCAAAACATGAGGAGCAAGCCAGTAAATAGCACCCTTCTGTGGCCTCTGCATCAGCTCCTGCCCCCAGGGTCCTGCCCTGTTTGAGTTCCTGTCCTGACTTCCTTCAGTGATGGACCATGATGTGGAAGTGTGAGCCAAATAAACCCTTTCCTCGACAGCTTGCTTTGTTCATGGTGTCTCATCCCAGCAATAGTGGCCCTGACAAAGACAGCCTCATCATTGATTACCCTTGGCAGCATGTGGCTGAACTGCACCAAGATTTGTACCCTGACATTACAAAGTATGCAGTTCCATGATTAGGACCTGTATGGCACAGCCATGAAGCCACCAACCTCCTGCTCTGCTCCACCATCCCTAGGGTGTGTCCTATCTTCATAGCCAAAGATGGCTGTGGAAGCTCCACTCATTTCACCTAGATCCCACATCCTAGGACAATAGAAAAGCCTGGAATGTTGCCTTCTGACTTCTTTCTGGTGGCAAACAGCAACACCACCCTCTCCTTGGTTGTTCTCTGGTTTTGTTAGTTAAATTAGCACGTGTACATCTGGCTTTTACTACTACTTCTTCTTCTCCTTCTTCTTCTCCTTCTTCTTCTTCTTCTTCTTCTTCTTCTTCTTCTTCTTTTCCCTATAAAATTGTAGCCCTGTTTCAGGGAAGGTGGAGTCTTTCTTTCTCTTCTCTCCATTTGGTCAAAGTGTGAATGAATCCAACTTTCTTTAAGGCAGTGGCTCTCAACCTGCAGGTCTCAACCCCTTTGTGGAGAAATCACTGCTTCACAGGGGCCATCTAAGACCACTGGAAAACATGGGTGTTTGCATCACGATTCATAACAGTAGCAAAATCGCAGTTATTAAATAGCAGTGAAATAAATTTTCTTTTGGCTTTTTTTGAGGCAGCATTTTTCTATGTAGCCTTGGCTGTCCTGGATTTGTTTTGTAGACCAGGCTGGCCCCAAACTCACAAAGATCCATCTGCCTTTGCCTCTAAGTGCTGGGATTAAAGGCATGTGCAGTGAGGAACTGTATTAAAAGGGTTGCAGCATTTGGATGGTTGAGAAGCCCTACTTTAAGGAGCGGGAGGGAGGGAGAGGGGGGGAAGTATTAAACACTCTACTGTCTGTTTTTGCTTTTAGTCAAAGTAACTCGGTGTTACCCAGCCTGACTTCCCATGAGATGTTGCCAAGGAAATGTTGCCAGTACTAGAAAGTGAGGTGGGATCCTTTTATTGTTCGACATAAGCAACACACTAACCTAAGCTTAAGACTCCAGAAAGAGTCTACAGGTAATAATTACAGGCGAGAGAGATCCCGAAAGAAAAAGATGTTTTGACACCATCAAGACTCACTCCCTGCAGGCATCTGTTCAGTGTCAAAGTCACCTCGTGAGAAGAATACTAATTTGCCACTTAACTGCGTGCACTTCAGCAAGCTCTTTGACATCTCGGAACATCGATGTATTAGCCTTACATTTCTTAGTGTTTCCTTGCTCTATGTGTCTGTGAGGAGGGTGGGTGGGCACACACGTACCATGGTCAGGTGTCAGAGGACTGCTTGTGGGAATTGGTTCTCTCCTTCTACCATGTGGGCACCAAGCATCGAACTCAGGACCTCAGGCTTGGCAGCAAGCCCAAGCCCCTTTACCCACTGAGACATCTCATTGGCCGTGTTTACCATTCTTACCATTTATTTATTATTTATTTGGTTGTTGCTTGGTTTGGTTTTTCTGAGACAGGGTTTCTCTGTGTATCCTTGGCTGTCCTGGGACTCATTCTGTAGACCAGAATAGGCTGGCCTCAAACTCACTGAGATCCGCCTGCCTCTGCCTCCCAAGTTCTGGGATTAAAGGCATGCATCACCATGCCTTTTTTTAAACTTATTTATTTATTTATTTATTTTTGAGACAGGGTTTTACTACGCAGCTTTGGCTGTCCTAGAATTTACTAGGTAGATCTGGCTGGTCTCAAACTCATAGAGATCTACCTGCCTCTGCCTTCTTCTGCAACCTGCCACCTGACTCTGCCTTCTTCTGCCACCTGCCTCTGCCTTCTTCTGCCACCTGCCACCTGCCACCTGCCTCTGCCTTCTTCTGCCACCTGCCACCTGCCTCTGCCTTCTGCCACCTGCCACCTGCCTCTGCCCAGAGTGCTGAGCTTAAAAGTGTGTGTCACCACGTCCAGTGTAGTTTATCATTCTTTAAAGGCAGAAATGACAATTATATCAAAGGGCTATCGGATACATTAAATTATTGATGTATATTTAGAGACTGACTGGGGCTCCCACCTATAACCCCAGCACTGGAAAGGCTGAAGCGGAGGATCAAGAACTATATGAGCCACAGGGTAAGACTCAGCGGTGGGGGGTGGAGAATGAACCCCCTTTTCTTACTCACTTCATACAATTGTCTAAAGAAGAAAGGCAAGCTGTGCTATATATATATATATATATATATATATATATATATAATAACCTCCAAAAATTTAAAAACATAACACTTCTGAGTTGTTAGATAAAACAAGCCCGCATTAATCTGACCCATGTTTAACAAATGTTGCCAATTTTGCCTCTGTTTTTCTAATCTATAGTTCCTTATCACAAACATGCCCCATGCTTCGATAACATACATGGGTCCCCACAGAAAACTAAACCAGTTGAAATGATAGGTATCAAGTGATGCATTTTCCAAGTTCTGTCGGAGTCCCAGGAGGCCTAGAAGCTATTTTCCCAGCAGAATAATTTTTTTTTTTTTTTGATAGCTTTTCAGAGAAGGCCAACTCTGCAGAAGACACTGTAAAGATTCAAAGACAAGCAGGCTATGATCTGAGCTCAGACAGCTATCTTCTGCTTCTCAGGCATGCACAGCCAGCCCCTCCCCATCGGGTCTAAGAAACAATACAAAATCCTAGGGAAAAACTATGGGTTGTTTTCTAAATTATGTAGACAAATTGCTTGCCCTAAAAGATAACAAAACAAAATAAAGATTTTTTTTTCTTCACTTCCTCTTGTGCTGTCTGTCGTTTGAATTCAGCAAGAAATTATTTAATTAATTTAATGACCCTTTTCTAAATAGCCACCCTAGCTACTTCTATAGGAGGCCATGGCACAGAGGCTCTGGAGAGATGCTTACAAATTGAGGTGCTTCATAGTTTATACCAAGCCAGATGACATTTAAACAACTCAAGGGAAATACTTTTTTTTTTTTACACTGTACTAACTTTCCTGTCCTAAGAATTTGTGTTTAGTGCACAAGGTAAATTCTAGGCAAAATTATTTTTCCTGAGAAAAAGAATGCCTACTCTGAAATTTGACCTTATAAACAATACCAGCATACAATGAGCCAAACACTTGCAAGTGAGTGTTACTCCCTGATGTCCTGAATCCCCTGGGAAGAAGGAAGTCCTGTCATTTCCCTTGCACCTCCAGGGAGCTATTTATAGTCCAGCATGCTAATGAAAACTTTAGTGACTTGGGAAAGTTAATGTGCCTTTCAAAGAGAATAATTCAGAATCAAATTCAAGATGTACACACACATGTCTGCAGACACGTTCACTCAGCTTACGACCATCTCTCCTTCAGTATGAAACAATTCTATGCGCTATATTTATTTTGGTTTTCACATTACCCGGTGAATAACTGGCAACATGGCAAATACTGAGGTTCTAAGAATATCTTAAGGGAAATTCCAGACCCAAATGTCGTAGGTAATTACAGTCTAAAAAGAAAAAAAGAAAGAAAGTCACAGAATTCTTCTCCTTAAAAATTTAATGAGACTCAAAGGTTATGTAAGGAAGTGGTGGAAAAAAAAAACGATAGAATGGGGGTTGGGGCAGAGAATCTGAAGTAAGTTTAAATGTCAGGTATGTATATCTGACTAAAATGATGACTTGGCTAGCTATCAGAGTAAGTTTGCATCGTAGTTTGCAAGGCCTTTGTGGGGGTTGTTTTGTTTTAGGGATCTTGGTGATCTTTGCTCCCCTGCAGATGGCTCTGACTCCTGGAGAGTCCTCTGAAATCCTTCTCTTTGAAAGGTCAGGTAGATGCAGTCAGAATTATGTCTTTGGGTTGTGTTGTTGTTGTTGTTTTGTCTTTTCAAGACAGGGTCTCTCTGTATAGGCCTGGCTGCCCTGGAACTCCTCTGTAGACCAGGCTGGTCTCGAACTCACAAAGATCCGTCTGCCTCTGCCTCCTGAGTGCTGGGTTTATCGGCACACTTCATGACACCCATCTGTAACTGGAATTCTGAAGGCGGGCAAAGCTGATTCCAATTATACAGATGTGGAAACGGAGTCCAGAGAAACTTGGAAAAAAAAAAAAAAACCTATTGTGGAAGGGTCCAGAAACTGTGCGGATGGTGCCACCCTGGGCGGTGGAGCTAGGGTGTATAAGAAAGCAAACTGAGGCCCAGCTGCGGTGTTGTTGCACACCTTTAATCCCAGCACTTGGGAGGCAAAAGCAGGCAGATTTCTGTGAGTTTGAGGCCAGCCTGGTCTACAAAGCTGCCTCCAGGACAGCCAAGGCTACACACTGAAACCCTGTCTCAGAGAAGAAATGGGAGGAGATGGAAACGGAGTGAGCCAAGAAGATCAAGGCAAGAAACAGCATTCCCCCATGGTCTCTACTTCAGTTCCTGCCTCTGGGTTCCTCCCTTGAGTTCCTGCCCTGGTGTCCTGTTGCCTTGGGTCATGGTGCATATCACAGCAACAGCAAAGCAAACTGGAACACTAACAAGAACAGATGTGCAGAGAAGTGTTTCAAAGCCTGGGCTGGAATTCAGCTTTACTATTTACTAGATGGCTTTGGCTCCTCCCCCTACCAGTTCTAAACTTCGCCAAAGCCTTGTTTTCCCATGTTACAAAAGGGACCGAAGGATCCAACATCAGGAGGTTGCCCCTGAGGTGAAGTCTATGAAATGGAAATTTCCAAACACAAATCAAACCCTGCCCTTTCCTTCCCTCTGACTTTCAGCTCTAAATTTAGTATAAATCAGCACTCACTAGACAGAAAAATGCTTACTCCTTCACCTCAAAATGTTGGCCTTTCTTCTTCTTCCTTTTTCTTTGTTTATCTACTCATTTTATTTATCTGTCTCATTTTGTAACCCAGGCTCGCCACAAACCCATTACTCAAAGAGCTGAAGGCAAGAAGATTATGAGTTCAAAGTCAGCCTAGACCTCAAAGCAAGATGACAGACAGAGAAAGAGAGACAGACAGAAAGAGAGACAGACAGACAGACAGAGACAGGAATCTTAAGATGACAACATCCCCAAAATGCTAGTTTCAGTTCTACGTCTGAATGGCATTTCTTTGAATGGCTTCTCTGTTCATTCGTACAAGTACACAAATACAGCCCCCTTTTCAAGCGTGGTACCTACTGATGAGGGGTATACTTCCTAATTGTGTGACATCTAAGTGCTGCCTCAGCTGAACATCTTTCCCCACTAAGGAGTCATAGTTCACTCAGTGAGCAACCACAGGCACAGCTAAGACACTGTGAGGTAATGTACCAATCTGTTTCCATAGGAGCAATCTGTCTTGCTTGAGGTGTTAAAAACTAGTTCACAGAGGCAGTGACATTTGAGTTGGGCCACAAAGGATGAGTTAGTTTCTCCAAGAACTGGTAAGCATGCTAACATCAGGGTCACGTGACGAGGAGAATATGCTATTATATCTCCCACCAAAGGAAGGCGACATCAGAGAAACATCTCTCCTTTCCCACTGGTCCAGATTATTAAAGGCCTAACAGCATTGATTACTCTGAGGCTTACTCCACTGACAGCATTCGGTGGTGGCTTTACAAAGACAGTGTGTGGAGCTGAACTCTCCCAACACCGCCACGGTCCATCACTCAGGGTTCTGAGCAATCCAAGCATCTCCTCTGTGGGCTCATATGTAATGAATGAACACTACATTGAAGATTATTGTGGAGGGCAAGCCTTTCTTTGCATAGATAAGATCTGTGGCTTTTAAAATATTAATGTATCCGTGCAAGTCACTTGACTTGAATTTTACAGTGAACCTGGGAAATGAAATGTCAAAGTTGGACAAATGTTAACTGACCTCTCCTTTTTTTTTTTTTAAAGATTATTTATAACAGCTAACACTCAAGATTAACCAATCTGCACAACTCATCCTGAATTTCAGTGTGCATAGCACTGAGAAGAAGGGAAACAAAATGGCAGAGAAGACTTAAGGGAAAAAAAATCACAAGAGTTAACAATTCCGTACTTGTACTGTGTGTGACCTCTGTTTCCCTACCTTTTTGTCCTCCACCAATCACTTTCTACAAACAGGAAGAAGTCTGTTCACTGCCTATGACATCTGCTTTTTCTCTGTCTTATGTGGCACCTGTCCTTTGTCACCCACCATGTCAAGCAGGCACTATGATCTCAGCCATAGCTGATGCCATGGGCTGCCCAGTATTGTGTGTCACTGTGGGGCCTTTGGCAGTGCTGAACCTCACCCAAATAGGTTACTCATGTGGTTTTCACACATGCAAGGCAAGTTACTCTGAAAGCTGTTGTCATACAGAGGGGAAATGGGTACAGATAACAAGTAGCCTTGTTTGATCTTCACATCAACAGTCTAAGAGTCATAATCTAAACCCACACTTGTCACCAGTGCACCGCATAGCTGAGCCTTTCTCATGGCTTTATGAGGGTTCAGTTTGATCCCTATGCATATAAGATGTTTTTATTCTCTCAGAAGCTCAAAACCACCATGGAGCTCGGCCGTTGCCCTGCAGTATTTACTGAGTGGTACCCGGTCAGGAAACTGGGTTTACCACTCACTTCACCCTACCCCCTGCATGGAAAGGAACTCACAGGCCTGCCTCTACAGAATCAGAGAAAGAGAGTTGGGGAGCTCTGTTGTTGTAATGCTGGGGTGGGGCAATCAGTTGTGCAACTGCCTCTCCTAAACGGTGGGTTCTACAGTTGGAAACCCCCATGGACTGTCTGGCCAGAACGTGGTTAGAATTAGGTGCCACATCTCACACGGCATGGTGAGCCAAATGGCATTTGTCACACTACTTGGGCTTGATGCCACCACAGGGATGCAAGAGATCAGCTAGAGAAAATGGATTAGTCTTACAAGGGTCACCAGGGCTTACGGAGCCTGCAGTGGCACGAGTCCCTCGCTAAACAGGCACGTTGAGACCCATCCTCTCCTATGAAACGCTAGGACGAGAATGCGTCACTGTGGGATTGTCACACAAACTGAATGACAACACGTGCCAAGCAAGTCCACGGTTACTGTTGCTCCCTCGCCCATGCTTGCTCCTCGGAGTTTAAAAGCTTGGGTAAATACCCTGTAGAAACAGCGAGGGAGCGTTTCATAATGTCAAACTCAACCCAGAAAGGAAACTGTTTGCAGAGCTCTGTCCCCACTGGATTATCTAGCAAACCTGAAATGTATTAACCTTTTTAGTCGGTCTTCCGGTACCAGTGTAAGGCAACTTTTTTGCATAATCAAGAAACCTCCCTCCTGGCAGCCCGAATAAAAGGAGGCCAGGTGTTCAGGATTAAAAATGCATCACCCCACCCCTGGCTTTCTGGAGATGGCATCGGGCACTTGCTCTTACATAATGCATGGCATTTCTAGAAAAGGGAGGGTAGAGAGAGACATGAACAGAAATGATAAAGGGAGCGTCAGGAAAATAAGGAGCTGGTGGGAACTCTGGCAAAGGAAGGATAAAGGGCCAGTCTATCTGTGGCCAGCTGCTGGGCTGCTGCTTCCCGTTCCTTAAAAAATAGTCCGTCTTCCCTCCCACAGTGAGTTGAGTAGAGCATATCTGAGGTCCTGCAAAACATCTGGGTGTATATTTGGAGGCACCAACTTATTTGTCTCTGTGATAAAACTGGACTGGCCTTTAATTACAAGACACACAACCACCGATGTCTCCAGAAACATTTAAAAAAAAAAAAAAAAAGCCCACCCAGAATATCAAGGTTCTTTTCTCAAATGCATGTATAACAAATAAAAGAGGTTGTTTCCTTAAAGTAAAACTGAATCATTTCTGTCAACGACAACAATTGAAACTGGTATTATTCCAATGGGTGCCCGGCTCAGGCTCAGCTCTTAACACTCATTCATAGGACCTTTAGTGCAATGACTTAATGACGCTTGGGAGATTGAATGAGTAAGCTGGCGGCCACACACCTAATGGTAAAGTCAGAACCCTGGTCTGCCTCCAGCCCCCAGAACACTCTTTGCCTCTGCCCCATTATCTGCCGTGGGAATTCTGAGTGGATGTCACTTCCGGGCCCAAGCAGCCCATGGGAAAGGCAGGAGCTAATGGGTAGCATCAACTGCTACACAAAGAAGAGTGAGGTTGCAAACTAGTCCTTCAGACTCTGCACACAGCAATCGCGTGGTGCCCCGAGAAGCCTTTCTCAGACTCAAATATTCCTGTGGAGAGCCTGCTGTAATTTCAGAGTTTAATCATATGAAATTGGACCTAGAATCCCGAAACAAACCCATTTCAGAACTACAATACCCTGGAAGTGAGCACTTCCATCAGAACAGAGCCCATTACAGCCACATCCGTCTCCGTGTGCAGGAAATAGGTGCTTTCGTGCTGGAACAAACACAAAATACCTGTAGGTTTTCATCCAGTATAATCTCCTAAACTCCTTCTATCCAATTTCCCAATTTTGTCAGGTATCTGAAACTGAAAGAAAGCTTCTTCTTAGCCCAGTTTCTCATCCACCTTAACCCTGCAACAAAAGTATTCTTAGTCTTTATCAGCGACCTATTTCTTACACAGAATTTTACCACAAGGTCAAAAAAAAAAAAAAAAAAAAAAATCAAGGAAATGCTCCAGGAACAAAAAGACTTCTCTCTCTCTCTCTCTCTCTCTCTCTCTCTCTCTCTCTCTCTCTCTCTCTCTCTCTCTCCCTTCCTTTGCAGTTTTTGCACAAAGTATATTTATAAGGGAGATAATTTAAAAATTACAAAGTTACAGAGACGAGCTGCTGATACTCAGGATCTATTTGAACAGTTGCTAAAGACAACACAGCAACAGCATCCTCTTATGTCGATAGCAATTGCACGTACCCCAATTTGAGAAAGCTTTATAGTTTTTGTGGCACAAAAGAGTATTTTCTATCCTCGGGCCAATGTAAACACACTCTCAGCTAAAAATACTTATTGTGCACTCATGCGTTTTCTGTTTATAGACATTCTCTAAGATGCCATTGGGGTCCTAGAATAAACAACGATTACAGAGACCTCTGCCTTCAAGAATCCTTTGGTCTCTCACTGACTGAAAGGAAAAAGTTAATTCAAACTGGGATAGATGCAAGGACTTCCTATTGGGACTCTAGGTGAGAGAAGTATGGGAGAATGGAGAACTAGAAGGATCCAGAGGGTCCTAGAAACCTACAAAAAGAACATCATGATGGGCAGATCTGGACGGGGGGGGGGGGGTCTGCTCAAACTACTGCACCAACCAAGGACAATACATGTAGTAAACATCAAACCCCTTCTCAGATCTAGTCAATGGACAGGACATTCTCCACAGTTGTGTGGAGAGCAGGGACTGACTCTGACATGAACTCTGGTGCCCCATATTTGACCATTCCCCCTTGGTGGGGAGGCTTGGTGGCACGCAGAGGAAGGATAAGCAGGCTACCAAGATGAGACTTAATAGCCTATGACTATATGGTGCGGGGGGGAGGTCCCTGTCAGTCACAGACCTAGGGGAGGGGAATAGGGTGAAAGTGGGAGGGAGGGAGGAACGGGAGGATACAAGTAAGGGGGAAACAATTGGGCTGTAATCTGAATAAACTAAATAAATAAATAAATAAAACTGCTCCAGGCTCCCCAAAGTGGATATTCATTGATGATTAAGAAGATGATAACCTTCATTATCAAGTTGGCAAGATTTAGAATCACCTAGAAAGCAAACCAAGGGCACCCCTGGCCATCTGGCAATGTGGTTCAGACAGGCTACCCCAAATGTGGCAGCACCACTGGAGGGGCTCTTGCCGGCCCAAGCATGGCAAACATGGCACCTACAGTTAGTTTCTGCCTTGCCAAAAACTGTTAGATTACATTCTTAAAGCTAGCCACCAAAGCCAAACGCCTGATTTGGTCACTTCCTCCTCCCAGTGTTGACTGCCAAGGTCCAGATATCAAAGCATGGTAGCCCAGCAATCAAAAGCCCCCTTTGGGCTACTTTAATTAACCTGTCCAATCAAAATTAAACAGCTCATCCTAACACGCCCCCCCCCCTTTTTTTTCCTTTATAAGCTGCCATTTGCCCAGGAACCGTGTCTGTCTTGTCTATCCTTGCCGCCCCGCCCCCTCCTTCCTTGACCCTTCTCTTTTGTTCTCTATTGTCTTTCTCTTTGTCTCTTATTCCTTGCCCTTTGTCCTGCTGGAGCAAATAAATCTCCTCTGTGTTGAGAACTTGATCTTAAGTGTCTTGTGCTGATACCAGCCCTTTCAACCAACCCATGGGCTGTGGTCCCAGGCTTAGTAAAAAGGAGAAAGCCGCCTGAACACCACTAGCAGCCACCTCTCTTCTTCTTGTCGAAGGATGGATACAGTGTGACCCACTGCCTCGGCTCTTGCCTCCACACCTTCCCTGCCACGACCCGCCTTCCCTGTTTTGAACTACTAGCCTGAATAAACAGTTCCTTCCTTAAGTTGCTTTGGTCAGGTGTTTATCGGGACAGCGAGAAAAGTAACAAGTACACTGCTTAAATAACATTGCGACCCCAATTCATCACTGCACCAAAAATGGTGAACACTTCCCAAGCAAGAGAGATGTCCTTCCTCGGCATTAGAGGAGCAAGAGGAATTTCTGTACCAGACTCTTAAATTACTTTAAAGAACCAAAGGCTCTTCCGTACCTTTGGTTTCGGGCTTGCTAGAGCTCACAGCGCGCATGTCCGTGCGTGCATGCGTGTGTGGGCGTGGGCGTGAGCGTGAGTCCACAAGCGTGAGCGTGCGCGTAATGTTCATCCCTGTGCTAAGTTTCTCTCCGAAAATATATTTTATCAGATAACTTCTGTTATGTCTGTCTTAATCTCTGCTATTTTACTAAAAATTTAACTTTAAAAAGAGCAGACGACATTGCTGTATTTTACCCACTTCCCAGAAGGATTGTTAGGATTTATGCAAATATGCCCCACTCCCAGCTTTTTTTTATTACAGCCTCCCAGAAGGACAAAAGTTCTATTTCAGACTTCCTCCTGAACAATGGTATTTTCTGATCTTACACCTACCTCAAAGGAGACCTTTTAACAAGGTCCTCCTGGGTAAAAGAATATCCACTCAAAAAAAAAAAAAAAAAAAAAAATTGTAAATTTTAGTTCTAGAATAAGAACCGGCTGACAGCTAAGGATTAACAATCATCACAGTTTTCAAAAACTATTCTAACTTCGACCCTAGGAGAGCACTCAGCACGCCGACAACAACCAAGTGCAATCCCTAACACCTACATAAAAAACAAAACAGGGCGTGGTGGCATGGGCTCTAGTCTCACTTCTGGGGAGGGACAGAGGGATCCCTGGGATCCCTGAAGCTCACTAACTGGTCATCCTATCGTAACGGGTGAGGTCCAGGCCAGCGAGAGATCCTGTCTCAGAACAAGAAGGAAAAAGGCAACTGTGGAACACCTTAAGTTGACCTCTATCTTCTATACACACTTACACATGTGTGTAATACACATGCACCTGCACACACACACACACACACACACACACACACACACATGGATGTACACCCACACATATAAATAATCATAACTTGGTGTCACCAGATACCCACTGTGGAAGTTCTTCCAAAAGTGAGGAATGTCTTAGGAAAAGCCATATAGCAACAGTTGAAAATGCAACTGAAATACAAAAAGGTTGTGTCCTAAAAGTAATAGTAATACTGGATGGAGTTAGGATGACTCTAGAGATCAAATAAGATTTGCGGAGGGCAAAGGAGAAGGGAGAATAGAAGACAGACAGCAGAGAAAATTGCAGTGTGCACTTAAGATAAGAGAGTGCATAAGAAACTGATGGAGAGCCATGCTAGGGAGGCAGATTTTCAGTTAGTGCACAGCTAGCCTGGTTCAAATGTTGAAAAGCAGTAAGAATTGTTGGACAAATGAGATGTAGCTCAGCGACATGCATGAGGCTCTGAGATCCATCCTCAGTGGTGGTCGTGGGGGTGGAATGCAGAGGGACACAGAATTGTTGAAGGTCTGGTTATGACACACGCAGTCACTAACTCACTGTAAGACAGCGGCAGTAGACGCCATAGGGCCCACCCACCAGTGCC
Source organism: Acomys russatus (assembly GCF_903995435.1). Lineage (NCBI taxonomy): Eukaryota > Metazoa > Chordata > Mammalia > Rodentia > Muridae > Acomys > Acomys russatus. The sequence goes on along the minus strand of NC_067164.1, from coordinate 27,110,173 downwards.
CTTTCTCACTTTGCATCCTTCCTTTCCAAGCTGAGAGAAACCAGCATACATCTTTGCATACATCCATCTTAGTAACTCTGTATGCTTCCATGGAGACAGACTGAAGAATCAAAGGGCGAAGGATGAGTGGTCCAGCCAGTCATAGGTCCGAGCTCCAGGGCATGTCACAAGTCTCGTCAACGAGGCATGAAGAGAAGTTACCTCTGTGCTTCAGGGCACTGTGCACTCAGCCTTCGGGGCAGGCACACAGGAGGAAATGGCCTCTCCTTCCCTCGAATGACCGCATCTCATGGGAGGACCAAGAGCCGCTACAGCCATCTTACAGTAGGAGCTGACCAGTGAGCTGACGGTGCCGGAACCAGTACGAGGAAGAAGTTTCTTCCTTTGATGTCATCACTGAACTGCTAATGAACTGTCATGAACCCTATCATGCTACTGTCACATGTTTCTTACATGAGAGAAAAATACATGCTTCAGGTTGTTGTGTTAAGATTTCTATTGTTTGAAACCAAAATCATCCTTACTGACCATCCAGGCTTGGCTCAAAGCAGCTTACCCTCACACCATCATTTCCCTCACTAGAAGCTGAAAATAGGGTGGTTGTTTTTTTCCTGAAAAGCTTTTATTTGCTTATTTATTGTGTGTTTGTGTGTATGCATTTATGACCATGTGCCAGGACACCTATGTAAAGGATAAAAGACAGTCTTTAGGAGTCGGTTCCCTCTTCCCACCACGTGGATTCAAGGAACCGAGCTCCAATCATCTGTCTTGGTAGCCTCTACTGAGCCATCTTACCAGCCCAAGAATAGTCTTCCAAACCTCATAGCCATGGTTTTGTCGACTTAGACAGAAAGAGATGTGCAGCCATCTGTTGGGAAAGAAGGAACATCTAGACAGAAGCTTAAACAGAACCACAGCAAGAGGGTCTCTGAAGTATGAGACTTACAGCCTGGGCGGTAACTGAAACTGCTGAGCCCAATGGCGCAGGTTGTCAAAAATGTCACTATAACGGTGCCACATTGTTTTATGCTTGGAACATTCTGCAGAGGCTGCCATCGTGGCTCCTTTTATAGGAAGCTAAGGCACAGATGGCAAAGAATGTCCCCAAATCTTAGAGGTCACCAAGGTTTTAGCAAGGACACATTTTCAGACCAAGAATGAAGACTGAAAGGTCCAACACCCTGACACCCTTCTGAGGAGACTCAAGGATTTTGAGTTTCTGAAAAGTTATGGGAAGTAAAGAGTAAAGACTGGAAGAAGTTTGGGGGGAGATAAAGACTACATCTGCCAGAAGTTTAGTAGTCAGAAAGGGGGTGACAGTGTTCCAAGGGAGCAAAGGGTTTGAAGAGAAAATGGTTAATTTTATTTCTTGGTCGTAAGGTGGAAAATAGCTGTGCACACTGGTAGACAGAGCGAAAGGGGACAACAGAAAAGGAGCAGAGAGTGGCTGGGGAGCCTACTGAGACACCAAGAACAGAGGACCCAGGAGAAGACAGGTTCCCGTAGCTTCTCTCGGCTCAGGCTGCTCCCTGAAATCCAGCTGAAGTAGAGGCTCTGGGAGCCAACTGATGGCCAGTTTGAGTTGATGTAATTACTGCTACAGGCCCTAAATAATGAATAAACCTTATTTCTCTTATGCCTTTTTTTTAATAGCCCTGTATAAAAGAACCTTTGGAAAAAGACCAATTTGTCTTTCCAGAGCTTATTTTTTAAATGCATAATTAATACAGAAAAGAATCGCTGCACAGCAAAAACTAACCCCTGTCTCATTCTCCTACTGAAGTATGGCCTGCCAAGGAAAAGAGAGGAAAGTTTTGTTGTTGTTGTTGTTTGTTTTTTGTTTTTTGTTTTTTGTTTTTGTTTTTTGTTCTGTTCTGTTTTGGTTTTGCCTGTTTTGATTTGAGGCTTTGTTTGGTTGGTTTGGTAGACATTGTCCCACACAGCTCAGGCTGGCCTCAAACTCACCACATAGCCTGAGTGTGGCCTCTAACTCCTGATCCCCTTGCTTCCACCCTTCACCCCACCCCCACCTCACCCCCCCCCCCCCCCCCCCCCCCCACCCCCACCCCCACCCCACCTCACCCCCACCCCCACCAAGTGCACTGGGTTTAGGCAGTGCTGAGGGTCACACTCATGGCTTCTTGCAAGCTACGCAAGTCCTCTACCCACTGAGCTACATCCCTCCCCAGGGAAAACTGTTGTAAATAAACAAACTGGGGCTGGAGAGGTGGTTCTGTGGACAAACCGCTTGCTCCGTAAGTGTGAGCGCTAATGCTCAGTGCAGCCAGGCTGTCATGACGGCCACCTGTGATTCCTGCACTTAGGGGCAGGAGATTCCCAGGACAAGCTGAAAGTAGTGAGGTCCAGATTCATTGGGAGACCTCACTTCACTAAACGAAGCAGACAGCTACCGAAGAAAACCTCTGACATCAACTTTGGGCCTACATGTGCACATGTGTCTACAGATACATACAGAGATACATACATTCCATAAATACATGCAATAAACAAATGAAGTAGAAAATACATGTGGTGGCACATGCCCGTAATCCTAGAATTTGGAAGGCCAAGGCAGGAAAATCACAAGTTCAAGGCCAGATTAGGCCAAATAAACTCCGTCTTAAAAAGTGAATAAATAAAAAAATAAAAAAATAAAAAAATATATAAAAAAAAATTAAAAAAATTTTTAAAAAAGTGAATAAATAGGGAGGTGGAGAAATGGCAAGTTGGCTAAGGGCACCGGCTATCCTTCCGGAGGACCGAGGTTCAATTCCCAGCACACACATGGTGGCTCACTCTCACACAGACATGCACGCAGGGAAAGAAGTAATGCACATGAAGTAAAAATAAATACCTCTTTAAGAAGGTAGGTAAACAAATAATTAAAATGGGCTTATATTGTGTGTAATTCACCCTGTGAGTTTACCTAGACATACATTCAAGGAAGTTTAAATAGAATAAAAATAATTAAGGTTTAATAAGAGCTTACTATATTAGTCTATGCCAAGCACTTCTTACGCATAATCATGTTGAATCTCTATAACACCGTCTGCAGTAAATGTCATTCATCTCATTTCACATAAAGGAAGCTGAGGCTCGGGGAAGGCGTCACCCCAAGGGCATTTAAGTGCACAAATTTATAGCAGGTTTCAATATCCAACCCTTACATGTGTACACTGAGGTTGTCACTGTTCCAGAAAGAGGCATCTCCTTGTCTCATGGCACCCACTCCTATGACATACTCAAAACCACTCATGACATGCTAGCAGTGGTTCTCAATCTTCCTGACACTGCAGCTCTTTCATATTGTTTCCCATGTTCTGGACACACACACACACACAAACCACAAAATTATTTTGTTGCTACTTCATAATAGTAATTTTGATAATGCTATGAAACATTATATAAATATCTGATATGCAGGTTATCTGATATGCAGGTTATCCGATATGCAACCCCCAAGAGGGTCATGACCCACAGGTTGAGAACGAAAGCCTAGCCTTTCATCCCATGTGCTCAGGTGCCTGCAGAGACCTTTAGAAAATAAAGTCAAAGGAAGATTCTTTAATTTCAAAAATGGCTTAAAGGATCATGTGGTGTATCCATCGGCTATGAGGTAAATCCCCAATTCCCTGAAAGGAGTAAAGTATAGTATAAATTTCCAAGGAGGAGCATGTTGCCTCTAGCATATAAGCTTGGTACATGGAGTTTAAAAACCCTCTGAGTTGAAACCGAGTGCCGTTTTTGAGATGTCAAAGTAGGATACGTTTAGTAATTTCCCTCTTTTTAACAGTGGTGTAGTTGATGGTTCTGATGTAAAGACTGTGTCTGTTGCACGGCCTCATTCACTCCCAGCTTCCTTCCATGAGCACACCGATGTAGACCTTTAAAAGGTTTTCTAAATCCACAAGCAATAACCAGAATTATGGGCTCTGGCAAGACAGTAGCAGTACTCTGCTTGGTAGGGAGGAGAAACATCACAGGAAATGCTTTTTGGCACCTTGAGATACAACTTAGTGGTACAGAGCCACAGGCAAGGGCTTGTCTTCAATCTCCAGCTACACATACACACACACACACACACACACACACACACACACACACACACACACCAGCTGTCTTGCCATCAAGATCTGAGTCATCATTTGCAGGGCCCAGTGACAAAGGAAATTTTAAGATTCTTTGTTTAAAAAAAAAATCATCAAATGCTTGCGAGATGGCTCAGTAGATAAAATTCTTTGCAGCACAAGCCTGACAGCCTGAGCTCAATCCCCAGACTCTTTAGTTGGAGGAGAGCATCATCTCTTAATAGCTGTCCTCTGATGTCCCCCCATACAGCGCACTATGGCATGCACACACCCTCGCACAAACATAATAACAACAATAACAATAAACAACATTTTATTAGAGTGTTGAGGACATAGCTCAGTGGTGGAGTACCTGAGTACTAATGTATAGGAGATCCTAGGTTTCTTTCACAGCATTGAAAAATAAGTTGCTGATTTTGAGTCAGGCGTGGAGTTACATCCTTGTCATTCCAGCATTCCAAAGCCTGAAGTGGGAGGATCTCAAGTGCAAGGTCATCCTGGGCTATATAGCAAGACTCAGTCTGAAAAACCAACACAACAAAACCCTAGGAGGACTTTCAAGACGGCAACAGAAAAACATTAAGTGAAGGCCAGAGCCCCTCTTGATGAGAAACCCTGAGTAACTGCATGAGCCAGCCTCTGGGCCTTCATTTCCCTGTGCTAACAGTGTGATATCACCAACTTCATCCATTTATTTATTTATTGGAATATCTATTTTTAACCTAGCCTTTTCCAGGAGCCTGAGGACTAGCACATCTGCAGGAATTCCAACTTCCTCTGTCAGAGCAAAGAATATAACCGCTCTCCTAGCGTGTGGGGAAACGAGACAGTTATCTACCTTGTAAGGATTCATGGCGGTCAGTGATACACACACAGACTTCTTCCTAGCCTGGAAAGTGCCACCACCTCTCAGCTAGGGCTTCCTTCAAGTCAAGAGCATGACACCTACCCTGACAATCTCAGTTTTCCAGTCCTTCCATTCTTGTCACTGGGCAAATGAAATTGCTTTATGGGAGTACCTGCATGTATGTGTACAGGTGGGGAGGAATGAACAGAGGTCAACCAGAGGTCAGCATCAGGACCGTGCCCACTTCCTTCATGCCAATATCCTTCATTGGCATGAAGAACATGTTAGAGAGCCCTGAGATCCTCCATCTGTGCCTCCCCAGAACTGAGGATTACAGGTGCATGTCACAGCAGTGAACATTTTTGCCTGGGTTCTGAAGATGAGATTAAACTCAGATCTTCATGCTTGCAAAGCAAGTGCTGGGCCTTCTAAGCCCCCTCCAGCCTTCCAATGAATGTTTTGCTTTATTTCGTGTGTGTGGTGTAACATGTGAATGTGTGTTCACATATTAGGAGTGCACATGTGTGGATGATGCACACATACCAGGGGAGGCCAGAGACTGACATCAGGTGTCTTCTTCTATTGCTCTCTACCTTATTCTTAGAGGCAAGGTCTCTCCCTTCGACTCAGAGCTCACCAATTCTGATAGTCTAGTTAACTACCCAGTTATCCCCTATTGCTACCTCACACGCACTGGGATTACAGATGGGCTACCATGCCCACCCGGCATGTATGTGGGTTCTGGAATCTGAATTCCAGCACTCACACTTGGCACAGAAAATACTTTGCCCAGTGAACTATCTCTCAAGACCCCAAGTGAATTTTCTGATGTGCATTTTCCTTTGTAGTGTCTCTAGATTTGATTCCTAGATTACATTGGGGGCTCTTAAACATTAGTTTTGTAACATGAGGTTACTGATGTTAATATCTATTGAACATTCAGAGAAATGCTGAAGTGTGCTTTCTTAATGAACAGCCTTGCCTTTGATATTGAAATATCAAATGGATAGATCACTCATAAGTGTCTCTTTTTCTTTTTTTCAAAAAATGCACAGCGCTCAATATAGACTTCACCCTTATGGCCTTCCTGGGAGGCTAGAGCAAGACCAAAATCTATGAGAGTCTCACGTGTTCACTTTGTCCTCTCGAACCCTTTTTGAGTTGATGGGATAGAATGCCATGTGCTTTATTTCATTGTTCCTGTTTATTGTAACCTAGACACTTCCCTTTAAGTCTCATGCCTCCAATCCCAGCTGACTGGTAGACTGAGGCAAGAGGATCTCAAACTCAATGTCAGCCTGGACCCATAAGAAGCTATAGTTTAAACAATATTTTTTCAGCAGTCTTGGATTCCCAGGAGTTGCTTAAACGTAAAGTAACCATAGCCTTTGCAACAACTAGCAGATAAACAGTCTCAAAACACAATAGTATCTGCACCAATCGGCTAACTTTCTCATGTTTTTAATTATCTGCATTTGGACTTGAGTTATGGGCGTCTAGGACAAAGCTAGACATCCCTATAATCAGATAATGGATAAAGATCAGCTGTCAGCTACTAAAGCAAAAAGGAGACAGAATCTTGATCCCAAAAGAAGATCCAAAACAAAAGGAAAGGGAAGAAGGTGCCATAGGCTAGAATCCCAGGAAGTCCACAAGGCAGGACACATACTTGAGCAAGAGAAAATAATGTAGCCTGTGATAGCCCAAGCCAATAATGCATATATGAATAGCCTGCTGCACAGTGCAGAGCTTATGCGACGCCATCAACTGCTATCTAAGAGGGAGACAGAGAGAAGCTTCAGTGGGAAGCTAGGATTCAAAGATGAAAGTGATCTCTCCTGGTCACATTGCCAAGAGAGGGCCTGTGGACCAAGGCAGAGTCATGGTTACCACAGGAACGAAGGGTTAGAGCACAGAGTAGGAGCATTAGCGACCTGGTACTGCACAGAGTAGGAGCATTAGCGACCTGGCACTGCTTATGAACGGGATTGGCACAGGAACTGGACTTGATTGACACTTGGTGCATTAGCGCCAACTCAGCTCATCAACTCAGTTGTTAAAATTTAAGGAATTTTGAATGGCAGCTATTAAACATGACTAATACTAAAATCTATCATAAAAATTGTAGCTAACAATTTATTGTTTGAAAAAATTAATACAGACGCCATTAAAAAATAAATAAATAAAGCCACAGCCAACCAAAATGCAGAGATGTGGAGTCCCACGGACCCATCTATGACATAGCCCCTGCACATAAGGGGCAGCGATCAGAGCAGAAGGGAGAGAGGAAGAGTGTAAGAGCCAAAGGACCAAGGAGTTTCCTGTGAGATGGCACAATAAAGCCTTACCTATATAGCTGCCTACACATGAGCTGATCAAAGATGACACCAATAGGCATGCTGACATGGCAGAAAACCCAGGAGGCCTTAGCTCTACACAATGAACTACAGGCAGCTAACACAGACTGAGGGCAGGAGCACTCATCCGTCCTCTGAAGGGAAGACCACAGCAACACCAAATGGTCAACCCTGAAACATACATACACAGAGCACTACACAGACTGAGCTGCGCGTGTTTGTACATTTAACATACATAAACACATATACATGTGTGTGCTTGTATAATAATAAATTTTTTAAAAGGAGGCCAGGAATTTGAAACAGAACAAGGAGGAATACATGGGAGGCTTTGGAAGGAGGAAAGAGAAGTGGGGGAATGATATATTATCTCAAAAAAAAAAAAAACCAACTTATTTTTTAAAACTAACAAACATTCAAAATTCTTTTTAGAATGATACAACCTAAAATAATAGGCAAGTGAGAACTTGTCACCTATCCCAAAGGGGGTGAGGGTGTTGTTTGTATCATCTTCTGTAACTACCACACCCCTGTTTCTGAAACCCACGGATCATCATCTACGCCTTCCTTCTGCCCACCCCATTAGTTACTTAATCATCACAAAGCTCTAGAAACAGCGAGCGTTTCAGCCATCTGCAGTGACATTCAGCTATACCTCCTCTCCGGGCCACCCAATACCTAAAGCCCACAATAAAAATGAATGGCTAGGAAAACAAAACAGAAAGCAAGGACTTCAAAGCCTCAGGTCCATTTCTTCCATTATTATACTTAATAACGTTAAAACTACTGCGTGAATTTGTTAGAAAGGTTTTGTTTATGTTTATCTAACAAACAGCTGACAGCCGACGCCAGGCTGCCAACCGTACTCTGAGAAACATGTCTGATAAGAAACATGTCTGAGTTGAAGATAGCAAATGCCAAAAGTGCATTAATAACCCCAGCCTACTAACCATGGTAGCTCACCCACACAATGCACTGTCATCTCTCGTGATCACGTGGCCTCCTGGGAGCTGGGCTTGCTGCTGCCTCCCAGTGTCATAGGGCACCACCATAGAGCACATTACTAGCCTGGGGAAGATTTGCCTGCAAAATATAGATTCTCCTGGCTGGGTATTGTTTTCTTATCATTTTAAAGTCTAAAAAAATAACAGTAATTATTTGTAGTCATCATATGTCAGGGGTTATTCTTTCTTTACCTACATGTGTGTCTATGTGAGGGTGTCAGATCTCCACAGAGACAGCCATGTGGGTTCTGGGAATTGAACCCAGGTCCTCTGGATGAACAGACAGGGCTTTTAACTGCTGAGCCATCTCTCCAGCACTCCCCAGTTCTTTCTTTAGTTCAACTCTGTAGGCTTTCATCAATTCTTCTGTAAGCAACGACCTCCAAAATGGCCTCCCTGTCTTCCCAGTCTTACACCCCTGCAATCCACCTCCACTTTAGAGCCAATTAGATCATTTTTTTCATTCATTAATTTATTTAATCACTTTACAGCCTGATCACAGCCGACTCCCTCCTCTCCTCCCAGTCCTAACCTGATGCCTCCCCTTCCCCTTTTCCTTCTCAGAGAAAGGGAGGCGTGCCCCCCATGCATACCAACCCACCCTGGCACCTCAAGTTGCAACAGGACTAAGCGCATCCTTTCTCACTGATGACAGGGAAGGTGGCCTCACTAGGGGAAAGGGATCTAAAGGCAACAGAGTCAGAGACAGTTCCTACTCCAGTTGCTAGGGGACCCACATGATGATGACCAAGCTGCACATCTGCTACCCATGTGCTGGATCTTGTCATCCCAAATTGAATTATGTTATTCAACATCTGAAGACTTTTTCTGTCTGAAAGATTTTCTATTGCTTTTAGGAAATAATCTAGAACTTGCTATCTGGTGCCTGTCTCCTTCTTTACATAAGCGTATCCACATCTCATGCCCCCCACCTCACCACAGAGTTCCTCACACACATACATTATGCACCCTGAGTGGATATGTTTCTTTTGCTCATCTCACTAAGGGTGGTGCCATCCCTGGGCAGGTGGTCCTCAGTGGTATAAGAAAGCAGGCTGAACAAGCCATAGAGAGCAAGCCAGGAAAGAGTGTTTCCCCCATGGCCTCCGCTTTCATTCCTGCCGCCAGGTTCCTGCCTTGATTGAGTTCCTGCCCTGGCTCTCTTCAAGATGGGCCTACATGCCATAAACTGAAATAAACCCTTTCTTCTCTGAGCTGCTTTTGGTCATGGTGGTTGTCAAGCAACAGAAAACAGACTAGGACAATAGCAAACCAGGATGCAGAAAAGGAAGGGCCAGAACTAGAGATCAGGAACAACCTCCAAAAGCCTGTCGCCACTGACCAGGTAGGCTATTCTTCCTCAGCTTTCCACAGTTTCCCAAAACACAACCAGATGAGAAACAAGAACTCAGAACATGAGCCTAGCAATTGGGATATGTCTCCGTGATTGAGAGCACTGTCTGTTCTTCCAGAGGACCTGGCTTTGATTCTTAGCACCCACGTGGCGGCTCACAGACATCTATCTACAGAAATTCCAGTTCCAGGGGACCTCCCACCCTCTTCTGGCCTCCAAGAGCACTTTACACACATAGTACACAGACATGCATGCAGGTGAAACACATCCGTAATAATAAATATGTCTCAAAAGAGAGCCCGTGAGAAACACTGCAGGTCCGTAGCATAACACAGAACCTTGCATCCATTTTTGTTCACTGAATGGCACATGCCGACACACATTCCTTCCTGTGACCAAGCTTCAGACTTCTGCTTACACTAAGTTCTCTACTTGAAGCACCTTTGCCCATCTTTTCTCTGGAGAAGGAGGAGGAAGAAGAAGAAGAGAAAGGAGAAAAAGCTACCTACATCATTTTCAAGTTTCAGTTCAAGGGCCATGTTCCCTGTGAAACTTTATCTGACTCCATCTCTCCACCCAAGCCCTGCCAGAGAAAACCGATATTTGCTCTCTTGTGTAGACACTGTAGCCTGCACATCGGTCAATAGCTGTAATGTTCATGGTGCTCATGTCCACATCTCTCACTGCATCTTTAGGTTTCTCTTACCCAGATACCACACACAGGCACCTTTACATTTCTTCCGCAGTCTCCACAGTAGCCAGCATACGGAAAGCCTTTGTCACTATAAGATAGGAAAGAAGATGGAAGAAAGGGGAGGAAGTGGCCAGGGGGAGGGGGTGGGAGGAGGGGGAATGTAGAAGCAAATGAGAAGAAAATAAAATTGAAAATGCATAAAAAAAAAAACAGGAGAAAGCCGGACGTGGTGGCGCACGCCTTTAATCCTAGCACTTGAGAGGCAAAGGCAGGCGGATCGCTGTGAGTTCAAGGCCAGCCTGGTCTACAAAGTAAGTCCAGGACAGCTAAGGCTACACAGAGAAACCCTGTCTCAAAAAATAAAAAACAAACAAACAAAAATCAAGTGAAAAAGTGACTGGAGTGTATGTCCAGCAAAGGAATCTGGGGGTTGATTCTGGTTGTAATCAAGCTTTTAAATAGGGTCTCAGCAAAAAAAAAAAAACCCTAATTAGACTTGGGAAGACGGGCCCAGCAGGAGTATGAAGAGCAGTTATAAAATCCTGCACCTACCCAGACAAGAAGATGGAGAATGGATAAAAAAAATTAAAAAAAAAAAAAAAAGTGACTGACTGCAGTGATGCATCAGGAACGAATTAGCAAACCTTCCTTGATTGATAGAAATGTGGATGGCTTTGAGGCGTCTGTTTCTTGTTAACCTTAGTGTATAGAGATAATTATCTCATATGTGAAAACTGCTATAGAATAGCTCAGTGGTCAGATCTGGGCTTCTGCTTTCTGGACAAGAAGTGACGTCAGTGACACTTATCTCAGGGTGTGATGACCATTCAGTAAGATTGCTCATGGGAAGTGCCTAGCATAGGCGAACATAGTAAGTCCTTGCTAAGGTTCACTACTGTTTTCCTCCTGAAAATTTCTTGAGTCATTGACGCCAACAGTTGGTGAGAGGAGTAAGAGCAAGGGCAGAGCTTGGAGGGAGAATGGCACCGCAGGGCCTTGCCTTCTGCTCCGTGTCTATTTCAGAGGTTTACATGGTGCTCCTATCAGGGAATCAGCAACCATACAGCTTCTCCTACTCCAGGCCCTAGGGGGCAGAGCACTCTCCTCCTGTCTCCCCAAGTCTATTCTCCAATACCTCAGTCCCAAAAGACAGCCTCCTCCTGCACTCACGTCTGCTTCCTTTTACCCAGGGCACAGAACTTTCAAGTGTCCCTCATCATAAGAACTGTTTACCTGTTGCCTGCTCTTGCTTTTCTAGAACAGATTTCTTTTAAAAAAAAAAAAAAAACATGTGTATCTATGTTTGTACTATACTGATGGGCTGTAAAAATGGCTCCGTGGTGAGAGCATATGCTGCTCTTTCAGAGGACCAGAGTTTGGTCCGCAGCACCCATATTTGGAAGTTCATAAGTGCCTGTAACCCCAGTTCTTTTGTGGTCCTGGGCCACCTGCATGCTAATGGTACACATACAGACAAGCAGGCATGCACATAAGTTAAATACATCTTCTAAAAATAGATAAATAAATAAAATACATGCATACTGAGCCAAGTATGGTGGCTCACACCTGTGATCCCAGCAGTCAGGAGGCTGAGGCAGGAGGACTGCGAAAAGTTTGAGGCCAGCCTGGGCAACATGTGTTTCTAGCTTAGTCTACGCTGTACAGTGAGACCGAGGGAGAAAAAAAAAAAAACATAAACACCCTGTAAACGTTAAGTCTCATTTGTAGAAAATCATTGTTAAAAGTCTGAAAATTCTACAATCAGAAATAGTTCTTGCTGACGATATATTGAGAAATATTTTTTGCCAGCAATCTTTTTCTGTGTCAACCCATACACATAAATGTCTACTTTATAAATGCTTTTTCATTTCAAGTTCTATCCTGAGTATTTTTGGCATGTTATCTTTTTAAATCCCTTTACCACAATGTTAAAGGATGTTTAAACAGCCCTATTATCTGATGATTCACAATTCAACTTATTGAGTCATCCCTACTGCTGGATCGCTTTGCCGTGGTTTTGTTAAGATAAACAGCACAGAGGAAAACACTCCTCCTCCAGGCCAGATAGTTTGCTTAGGATAAGTCGCCGGAAGCGGGACTCTTCTATCAGAGGGCACCTCCAGCTTAAAAGTCTTTAGTGCATGCCACTGAGAATGCTTTCTAGAGAGCTGTACCAGAGCGCACCCCTCCCCACCATCTTTGTGGTTTTGTTGTCACTTTTTAAAAGAATTTTTTTCTTCTAGTAGTCAAGCATAGTATTTCATTGCTTCGTTCTATATTTTGATGATTAAAAGTGAGCCGGGCAGTGGTGGCACACGCCTATAAATAACCCCAGCACTCGGGAGGCAGAGGCAGGCGGATCACTGTGAGTCCGAGGCCAGCCTGGTCTACAAAGTGAGTCCAGGACAGCCAAGGCTACACAGAGGGACCCTGTTTTGAGGGCGGGGGAGGGAAACAAAGTGAAGTTGGAGAGGACAGGGCTGTGGCTAAATGGCAGAGCACTTGCCACGGGTGGGTGAGGTCCGTGTTGCACCCCCCAGAACCATGGGGGAGGACAGAAAATTAACGTTTTCGTACGCACACATATATTTCTATATTTCTTGCGGGTGCGTTTACTCATGATCTTTGTCCATTTAGCCGTTAGACTGCTTACATTTTTTTTTTTCTCACTGGTTTTTATGAGTTCTTTGTATGTGAAGGTGGTAGGTCTGGTGCGGTAACGTTTATTGGAAGTACTTCCTCGGCTCTGTACTCACTTGCTTCTAAGCTTCAGAGTTTGTGGGGAGTGTCAGGGAGTGTAGAGTCATTTTTCTTATTTTCAGTTGCTTACATCTTTGAGTAATGTCCTCTGGGATTTGTTTCATTGCTATTAGACTCAGGGGGCCCTTCTCCATCCATATTAGCAGTTTTGCCCTCATGATCCTTCCAGAAAGCAAAAATTAAAAGTCTCCTTCTCATTGAGCCATGGTGGCGCAAGCCTTTAATCCCAGCACTCAGGAGGCAGAGGCAGGCGGATAGCTGTGAGTTCAAGACCAGCCTGGTCTACAGAGCGAGTTCAGGACAGCCAGGGCTACGCAGAGAAACCCTGTCTCAAAAAAAAAAAAAAAAAAAAAAAAAAAAAGAAAAGAAAAGAAAAGAAAAAGAAAAACAGAAAAGAAGTCTCTTCCTCCCAAATTCGTCAAGCAGGAAGTAACACAGACAGTCACACAGATAAACATGGAAAGGAAGACTGTTTGACCTAGCTAAGAAAAGGTCAAGTTGAGGTCAGGGGCTACGATCAACTAAAACATCTTATTGCTTGGTGTAACAGTCATTTTTTTTTTTTTTTAAATCTGAGCCATTTAAAACATGCACAAAAATGTGCTGTTTCCGGAAACCCTTGAAATAGGAATGTGATGGCTGAAGCCAGCTCATCTGTCTCTTCTTCCTGACTCTGGAAGCTATAAAACAGTGACATGGCTCAGCAGGTAAAGGCCCTAGTGGCCAAGCCCCAATACTTGAGTCCGATTCCCAGAACCACGTGATGGAAGGAGAGAGCCCTGACCCTGCAAGCTGCCCTCTGACCTCCATACTCACACCTTAACACACACACACAAACACATACACAGCCAGCAAATCAAGTGGTTTTTTTGTTTTGTTTTGTTTTGTTTTAATTAAGGAAATTCTCTTCAGTTTTGGTCTTATTGCCATCTTTGCTGGTTTTTAGAAAACATCTTTAAAAAAATAAATAAGTGAACTATAAGAAGAAATGTCCAACCTGGGTGCAACAGCAACAACCGCTGATCAGTGACAGCAACCAAACAGAGGTTTCCAAACATTGATCAGCCAGCTAGCATGGTCATCTCATGTTAAAGAAGCAACAGGGGTCTCAACCTGTGGGTCCAGCCCCTACAGGAGCTGTATACTACTGTATTCTGACCTTGACAGAAGAGAGTGTATGTACACACTACATACTCACACACACTACACACACACATATACACATGTACTAAATAAATCAAGGTAAGTTTTGTTTTGTTCTGTTTGTTTTTCAAGACAGGGTTTCTCTGTCCCACAGTTAGGACCAAATCCTAAATACACAGTATCACCACAGAGCACCAGAGCTAATGCCACAGGTTTTGGCCTGGTGCCTCTTCTGCATCCATACTTTGACACTCTGGAACATTAGGTAAAATAAGCTTTGGACACAGCACTGACATATTGTGGCAGCCAGTCTGGTAACCAAGACAGGTACAAAGTGACTAACATGAGGGCAGGTAGCATATACAGTCTGTATACACCGGGCAACAGGGATCCAAGTCCTTAGTGAGAGAGAGGAAGAGAGTGAACAGTTTCTTTTTGCCCCTCATGTCATGCGCAATTCTAAACTTAGAAACCACCATTATCTGGAATTTTCCATCTCGTGCTTTTTGGACTATGACTACATGCAAGTGAACCTGGGAAGACAGAACTGTACGCAAGGGGAAGGGGGCGTTGCTGAGGTATTCACCACTTAAAAAACGCAAAGCTCAGGCCAGCAAGGTGACTCAGAGGTAAGAGCACTGAACCCAGAGGCTAATGGCCTGAGGCATCTCAAAGCACACACACATGCACACACACACACACACACACACACACACACACACACTTACCTAATTAGGAGAGGTTTTTGACTGTGTCTCTCTGTGCATGTGTGGGGGTGTTCTCTGTTCACACATATTTTTTTTTACATATTCATGTGGAGGTCAGAGGACTAATAAATTGTTGAAAATTATTCTTCCGTGATTTTTTTATAATTATTTTATTTATTTATTGCAGGCACATTATTGGGGTTTCTTATATCTCTTACGCCCTTCTCCACTCCAATCCCTTCCAACACCCCAATACCAGGTAGGAGAGAAAGGTTAGTGGGGAGGAGGGTCATAGGTCTCTTAGCTACTTCCTGCTGGTTAGGGATGTAGTTCCTTGGGGCAAGTCCAATCTTCATTTCAGGAAATATCCAACTTCTTGTCAAACTGCATCTATAGCAAGCAACCAGGAGCAGAAAGGGGGTTGGAGAGAGCACACTCACACACCATCTCTCTCCTGGCTCTGGCATTTATTTCCTCTCCAGAGTCCTCAGAATTAAACTATCTACAGCTGGCAAAGACCACGCCCCTCTCAGAGCCCACACAAGACAAATAGTCTGCTGCTGTGGACAATCTGAATCAGCCCCATATCCTACACCTGGGGTTAAAACAAAAACATGTTTATACAACATAACTGAGTTTTTAAAGACACCGAAACTTCCACTACAATTTATTATATTGTTTGTTTATACTTGAGATAATTCATAGGCCCAGTTCTCCCAGAACTCATTCTGCAGACCAGGCTGGCCTCGGACTCACAGAAATCCACCCGCCTCTGCCTCCCAAGTGCTGGGATTAAAGGAATGTGCCAGTGTGCCAGGCTAATTTTATAAATATGTCCTTGACACTTGCATCTTTATTGGAAATGTATTCTTGTAAGTTGGGCAACATAGAATGGCTTTATTCGTTCCCTAATGGATAACCAACTTCAATACTCCTTCTTTTTCTTCATTAATTTGAAGCACTCTGGGCTGGAGAGATGGCTCAGAGGTTAAGGGCACTGACTGCTCCTCCAGAGGTCCTGAGTTCAAGTCCCAGCAACCACATGGTGGCTCACAACCATCTATAATGTGATCTGATGCCTTCTTCTGGCCTGCATGTACACCTGCACTGTATACACAATAATAAATAAATAAATAAAGATTAAAAAAATTTAAAAAAAAAAAAAAAAAAAATTTGAAGCACTCAAAACCCTGAAATTGCATCAAGTTTCCATGTCATCTTGAAAAGGATCAATTGCTCTCAGATGCATTGTTCTACCTTAGAATGCAATATTCTGTTTGCTCAGATATAATATTTTGCAGCTTTCACTAGTTTTTCTTTATTTGAGCCATGCTTACCTCTTGTTGTGTTCTCAAACGTTTCCTCCAAATCACTCGTTCAGTTTACTAAAGTGATAAATTAGAATAGTCTGAGGCGTTGAACCTCATCATTGGCCACAAGGTTCCAATCCAATGAATTTTCTGAGGTAAATCAAGCATATAAATTTACATTTCAATGTACATGTATACTATAAATTAGACACCCGGATATTAACACTCAAGGTTGGGGCGATGGCGCCCGCAGTTAAAAGCAAATGTTGCTCTTTCAGAGGACCCCAGCTTGATCTCCAGCACCCACGTGGTGGCAACTCCAGCTCCAGGAGTCTCAGTGCCCTCTTCTGGATCTCTCAGGTGCTGCACATACATGCAGGCAAAATACCCATAAATGTAAAATAAATAAAGCTTAAAATGATAACATTGTATTATATCTATAAAATTGAAGAAATGTGGAATTTTTAAATACAGCCGCACTCGCTTATATTCCCTTCTATTTTTAAAGTTCTTTTTTAAATAATAAAATAAAATATAATGAGATAAAAGAAAAACTGATGTTGGGCTTCAGAGCTGGGACAAGCAGGTACGGTGCCTTTTTATCCAAAGCAGTCCTGGTTGCAGGTTTCCAGGTTCTCCCAGCATCCCTCAGTACCAACCTGTACATGGCCAGACTGGCATACCTCGCTCTCTACCTTGAACCTCAGCCCCTCCCCTGGAAAGTCTTCATTATATAGCCCAAACAGTTTTGGTTCTCTCTCCCTCTCTCTCTCTCTCTCTCTCTCTCTCTCTCTCTCTCTCTCTCTCTCTCTCTCTCTCTCTCCCTCCCTCCCTCCCTCCCTCCCTCCCTCCCTCCCTCCCTCTCTCTCTCCCTCCCTCCCTCCCTCTCTCTCTCTTTCTCTCTCTCCCCCTCCCTCCCTCCCTCCCTCTCTCTCTCTTTCTCTCTCTCCCCCTCCCTCCCTCCCTCTCTCTCTCTCTTTCTTTCTCTCTCTCTCTCTCTCTCTCTCTCCCTCCCTCTCTCCTCCTCCTCCTCCCCTGCTCCCAATGTTTTGTCTCTCCCTGCATGGCACCATCCCTGGCCCCAGGTCAAGAGCTCCTCCCAATAAACCTGCATTTAAATACTTTAATGTGTCTTGAATTAGTTCATGTCATCAAGTAGAAGAAGGCTTATCAACTAACACATTGAAATTAGAAGAAAGAGGAGGAGGAGGAGCAACAAGATACTGTGTACCTAAAAAGAACAAGTTGACTTATAAAATAGCCATCCAACAATCCTCCCCAGAAAGTCATATGCTCAACTGAGCCGCAAGTTGAAATCAAAGTTCTGAGAACCAATCATTAAGGGAAATGCCAGAGGAGCTAGGAAAACAGTGAAAACTTAAGAATGAGGTGGCCAGCTGAGCCTGAAGTAGGGTGTGATGCCCAAAAACTACATGGGGGGAAAAAAAGAAACAGTTAGCTTGTTTTCTTTCCCTATTTCTCTCTTGGTGGTGGTTGAGGTTTGAGTGTTTTGTTGTGATTGTTTTGTTTTGTTTTGTTTTACTTTTTTCTCTTCATCTCATGGTCTTTTTTCCTTGGAGTCCCTCTTGTGTTAGGATCACCTTCCCACATTTTTTGTGCCTGTCGTCTGCATATCTTATCTGTATTTTCTTCTATTAAATCCCCCGTTCGAGTTTTGGTTTTGGTGGGGTTTTTGTTGTTTGTTTGTTTTTGAGACAGAGTTTCTCTCTGTAGCACTACCTGTCCTAGACTCGCTTTGTAGACCAGGCTGGCCTTGAACTCACAGAGAATCCCCCTGCCTCTGCCTCCCAAGTGCTGGGATTTCAGGTGTGCGCCACCACACCTGGCTGGTTTAGTGTGTTTTATATTGTTTTGTGTTGGTTGCTCACTCACTCGCTTGTTTGATTTTTGAGACAGACTGTCATGTAGTCCAGGCTAGCTTAGAACTCCCTTTGATAACCTTGAACTGATGATCCTCCTGCCTTCTGGGACTGTGGTAAGGGGGAAAGCATGGCAGGAAACATGTGGTAGAGCAAAATGTATGGCCCACCTCGTGCCGTACAGGAAGCACATAGGACTAGAAAAAGGATCCTATTGTACCCTTCAAGGGCATGGCCCTGATGACCTCACCTCCTCCCATCTCCGCAAGGTACCACAGTCCCTGCATAGCACTTAACTTAAACAAGCCTTAAACATTTAAGTCCAAAACATAACACACAGCCATCAAGCACTGGTTTTGTTTTGTTTTGTTTTGTTTTTTTAATCGTTACTTTCGTTTTCCCACCATGACCACCTTATAATTTTCAAAATATTTTTGGTGAACACTGGTAATCAACTCAAATTCCATTAACAGTAATCTTTTTTTGTTCTATTTTATTTCATTTTTTTAACATGACAAAATAAAATATAAGATAAGATGAAGCCCATTCCATGGAGGCTGGACAAGGCAACCCAACCGAAAGGGAAAGAGCCCCAGGAGTAATTAGTGACAAGCTGATTCCTGGTGCTCCCCCTGCGTTGCCCCTGTCTGTGTCCTCAGACAGCCCCGTGTCATCAGGAAAGGCCTGTGTGGCCGTGTTCCTGGCAGAAATGACGATTGCGTTACTATCAAGGTTAGATCACAAGATAAACTGCCACTTCCCTTTTACTTACTTGCTCAAGTAGCTGTTAGGAGGGGCTATACATGGAAAAGAACCAAGCTTCCTGTCACAACCCGAGGAACCGTGAGACATATCCCAGTATGCAATGTTGGAGGGTGGTCTGTGGCAGCCACTGCCCCCCTCCCGCCATCCCCCTCCCAGACCGCTGCTGCCTGCATCCCATAAAGCTTGCAGACGACTGTAGCCTTGGTCAATATATTGACTGTGGCCCTGTAGCTGATCCCCAACAGAGCCAGCCAGCCGAACTGCTCCCCCAGTTCCTCACAGAAATTGTGAGGGTTAAAGATTGTTCATTTTCACTAAATTTCCTAATATAGAGACAGACAACTAATATATTTGACTTTTTGAATTAAGAAAAATTATGTATAACCACTAGAAAGCATTTCTTTCTAAAGTCCACCAGTAATAAATTTGACAATACCATATCCAAAAGTGAAACCTTTTTTATTTCTGGAACTTTCTTCTTAATTTGCCAGTGTTCCTGTTGTTTTTTTTTTTTTTTTTTTTTTTTTTTTCTTTCCGCATATAGTATATACAGACTAAAATTAATAATTTACTACATTAAAAAAAGAATAAGAATCTAACTGTATAAAGCAAGGCTTTGATAAGGCCTAGTGGTTCCCACATAATCCTTGGGAGGCAGAGGAAGGACAATCAGGAGTTAAAGGTCATTCCAGGCTATATAGAATATTTGAGGCTAACCTGAGCTACATAGCAAAAGTAATTAATTTGTTAAATCAAGGCTCTTGTAACAAAGTAGACAAGTAGCATCATCTTTAAAAAAAAAGCCAATACACTAGAAAAAAAAAAAAAGCCAATACACTAGAAAATAAATCCCAAAACACTGCATTTGTATTCATCCTAAAATACCTTCTGCTGATTATTTGAAATCTGGCGCGCGCGCGCGCACACACACACACACACACACACACACACACACACACACACACCCCTATTTAAATACATTTATCTATGCATCCAATCCCCTGCGCGTAATTATGCTCCCTAGTGGCTGAGAGTTTGCTAAATCATATCACTAGGTATCACTACCTAACTTCCACCGCTGACTTTTTTCTCAAGTTGAGAAGTAAACTCATCCTTCTAATAATGCATTAATACAATCTAATAATGCCATTAACCAAAAACGAGCGCTGAACATCAAAACATCCTCTCATGTTAGAGCAGAGCTCTTGTGTGATATCATCTAATTGAATCTCTGCGTTCACTCTGGATGAGGATAAGCTACGGCAGGACCGTGAGTCTTTGCTTGCACGGTATCCTGCCAGATAGAGAGTGGTCATCATTTACATGATCCGAGATTAGGCTGATAATAAAAAGGAATTAGACCAAAATACCAGCCAAGAATCCTACAGCTTGAGTTTCCCTTATAAAAGTAACATTCTAGTAGATTCCCGGCGGCCTACGGGGATATTGGTAATCTCTGCGGATCAGATGTGGAATGAAATTCATTAACTGATTCAACAAATATTTGTTGAGCTCTGATTTCGAGCCAGGCAGTATATCGAAGAGCTAGGGACGCCGCAGTGAGAGCTGGCAGAAGGCTTCTCTGGCCTCATGTGCCAATGACTGGCAGACAGAGTACAGACCGGCTCCTTATTTTCATTTTTAATCCTGAATAGGATCTCTTCATCACTGCAAATGGTAGTAGCAGCTTTTGGAAAGAAAAAACTAAAAGGTGATGCACAGGGAGGAATTGGTAACTGGTGGTGATGGGAGGCCTGGAGGAGGCGTGGAAGCTAAAACTCCCGGTCAGAGAATTCCAGCTTGAAGAAGAACGCGATCGTACATAGGATCTTTCCTGCAGATGATGATGATGATGATGGTGTGTGTGTGTGTGTGTGTGTGTGTGTGTGTGTGTGTGTGTGTGTGTGTGTGTGTGAATATGCCACTTCTGACATTCAGTGAATACACGCACAATCTGCTATTCTCCACCCATCATCCGTTAGCGTCCACTGTACTCCACCAGACTTGGTCCTAGCACAGATGCGGGCATCTCCTCACAAAGTCTAGTATGCGGACTCAGCCTCTCTTTCACCCTAGTGTCCCCGACTGTCAAGAAGCCTTTGGGAAATACCATGTGCGGTTTGGGTTCGGAAGTTCTATCTCACTCTCAAAGATTTTCAGTTTGTTCTGAAAAACAAGTTGGTGTCATCGGGTCTTTACAAGATATAAATGTAGAATCTTAACGTTCCTTCGTGACTCGGTGACAGATTCATTTTCTTGCCAATCGCCCTCTTCCATTAGCATCCTGGAGTCTGACCAATTCAAAGATTGCAAAAACAGCTACGACGCCTGGTGTTTATGAAGTCCTGTTTTCCACGTCCCTCACAGTAAAGCAACAAGGGACACTATACCAGGAAGCCTTCCACCCACACACAGCAGAGATCCTGTCCAGAAAATAGTTGGTTTAACCAAGAACCTAGGAGAAATTTACCCAGCCCCATTCCTTCCAGAAAGCCCTGGTAGTCAGGAGCCCGCCCTCTCTAAACTGTCCCTCAAAGCTGATTTCTAACCTGGGGCTGTTTTCGGCCTCCACTCTGAGGTCTACCCATCTCACCTCGGATCCACTCAGCTGACCCACAGGGCCCTGCCCTAGACTCTCGAACAACAGCAAAACAAATGACTTGCACCAAATATTTTGGGAGTTGGGTCACTTGAGGGTGGAGAAGAAGAGTGGGGCTGAGGGGCTGCCGGCCCGGTCCGCCCTCTCATTGGCTCATCCCTAGCCTCCTCCCCTGCCTCCGTGCTAGAAGCTCCTGCCAAATCGCTGCCTTTGTCTCAGAAACATTCCGCCCACACCCCAACCCCTCAGGAGCTCTCCTCGGCTCTCCAAAATCTCAGGGTATTTTTCAAAGTAAATACATTTCCCTTTCTGAGAGGAATTCTGGTGCCAACTTTAGTAAAATACCATTCCCTCAGCCTTATCGCATATGATGCACCAATTTTATTACAATTTTTTTTAAGTGTTAAGAGAAGCTTCCAGCGTTTGAATAGACAGCAGGAGGTTCCCATGTATTTTAGAGCTCGGGAAGCCTATTTACCAAAAATAAAACCATTTAAAAACAAAGTTGAAGCATAGACAGAAATGCCCGGGGGTGGATGGGGTAGGGGGGACGACTAACAACCAGTTTTCCACGTTGTTTCCTAAGAGGTGCTTTAGAGAGGAGGGGTTTGTCATCAGAGCTTCAAAAGCAAAGTTACATAAAACAGAACACTCCCTTTCACTTTCTAGGCGCCCACTGTGATCCATGCAAATGGATACCTGGTCTGTGCGGGATCACCAGCCATGGGCTTTGGGGATTTTCTGGTCCTCTCTTAATTGAAGGATTGGCACACACGAGATGACATCACGGATTCCTTAAGTTTTTCATTAGAAACAGCCACTGCTCTGTCACTTAGGCTGGGCTGTGAGAAGTGCTTTTCAGAAGGAAATACATTTATTTGGAAGGCACAAAATTGTTTCTAAATATAGGTTAGTTTACTGAAGCAGCAGGAGCCAGAGCCTCTGAGATATTTTATTCCTGTGATATAATGAAATGTGATTGCTTTGGGTTTCACAACCGAATATGAGTAAAGAATCTCTCTCTCTCTCTCTCTCTCTCTCTCTCTCTCTCTCTCTCTCTCTCTCTCTCTCTCTCTCTCTCTCTCCCCCCCCCACCCACCCCCCACGTTTTGTGGAGATATTATGTTCCCCATTACATGTTCCTTGGCACAGCTGCTAATGGGTATGTAAACTGTTTTTTGAAAGGGGTATAATTTCCACATAATTTTGGGGGTGTGGTTATTACTCAGATATTCATACATAATTGTTACAGCTTCCTTCAAACTGAGTTCATGTGCTCTGTGTGTCCACAATCAAAGCTCCCTCTCATTCTTAACTCCACTCTTAGTTTCTTCTGATTCGTTGTGTTTTATCATCACAATGGGTCTGCTGCCTCCGTGAAAGGAAATCCCGTTTTAAAGGGGGTGATCTGTCAAACGTAAAATCTTCCACAGTCAGTACCAGCTTGGTCCCATTGAAAGCAGTTGCACAGTGGTGGTGGTGGCGGTGGTTTTGGTTTTTTGGAGGGCTTTTTGGTTTAGTTTTGGTTTTGGCGTTTCGTTGTTTCAAGGTTTTTCTGTGTTGCCACAGTTCTCCTAGAACTTGCTTTGTAGACCAGGCTGTCCTCAAACTCAGAGATCTGCCTGCCTCTCCTTTCCCAATGAGAATGAAAGGTGTGTGCCACCATGTGCCACTGTGTACCACCATGCCCACCATGTGCCATCATGCCCACCATGCACTACCATGTGCCACCATGCCCACCATGAGCCACCATGCCCACCATGTGCCACCATGCCCACCATGTGCCACCATGCCCATCATGCCCACCATGCACTACCATGTGCCACCATGCCCACCATGTGCCACCATGCCCATCATGCCTACCATGCACCACCATGTGCCACCATGCCCACCATGTGCCACCATGCCCACCATGTGCCACCATGCCCACCATGTGCCACCATGCCCACCATGTGCCACCATGCCCACCATGCATCACCATGTTCACCATGTGCCACCATGCGTCACCATGTGCCACCATGCCCAGTTGAACTACAGGTCTTAAACCTACTGTACCACTGACCTGACCATCCTAGTGCTTACTGGACTATTGTTAAAGCAAATGGATAGTTCATAAGGTCTTTCTAAGACAATAATAGAAATAAGTTGCCTGACTAATTTTTTTTGAGTCTCTGTCTGACCACTGCATTGAAAAATAAGTCACAAGACTGCCATGCAGAAGGACCCGGAATGATGGTTTTCTCACTGTCCAGAACCTCAGTCATCTGACCTCTAGGGCTGGGAATCTCCTCATGCGCCCAGGCCCTCTGCCAGTGTCATAAACTCAGACTCCCAGGAAAGATCTCAGAACAGTGTGATACGATCTAGCTAGTCTCGCAATCAAAAAAAGGGGGGAGAGGCTGCCATTTGGTTGTGCAGAATATGCTTTTGAAAAATACACCATGAATTTTTTTTAGGGTAGTGGCGCACTCAAGCCACCTACAAGGGACGTGCTTGATGATACCGTCAAAGAACCGGTGCTGCGCTCCCCGCTTTTTAAGAACAGGCGATTTTCAAGAAGTCTGTAGGCCACTTGCAATGCACTGAGAATGGTTTGAACCTGGACTCTATTCGTGGACCACTTACTAAATATCTACTTTATGCAAGAAATCAGGAGGGCCACGGGATGACTATAATAGACCCGGGAGACATGTCCTCGTGGACGATGAAGAGGGTGGTAGTGATAAAAATAAGTCTGACTAATAATTACTGTTTGCTTCACATAGTTATCTTACAGAATCTTCGGGACACCCACAGTGAGGAAGGACAATTGCTGGCTCTCATTTGCAGATGAGAAGAGGAAGAAGAAGGCAGAAGAGTTAATCTCCCCAGGCCAGTCTCCCTAAAAGCTTAGGCCTCGCGGCAGTAAAAGTGCATTCGGAGTTCTTGGAAGACCTCTCTTGTCTTCGGTCTCCTTTTCAAACTATCTACTTTATATGCTGTCCTTGCTCTCTTTCTTCAAGCTCCCAGTGTCTTTTCCATGAGCCTTCTCAGCTCCTGAGGTCTCAGCGTTTGGCTGAGAAACAACAAGCACTCAGAGAAGAACTGCAAGACACTCCCAAGGCAACATCATCATCTCACATCCCTCAGCCGCCTCCGCCTCTACCTCCTCTCCCCACACTGAGGTGACCCGGGAAGTACTCCGCTTGCTCTGACCCAGGCTAGCCCCTCCACTCTACACCAAGGTTTTAGGTTTTCTGATTGTATCTCATTCTACATATCAGGCTGGTCTGGAACTCAGTATATTAAGCAGCCTGGCCTCTAATTCGAGGCAATCCCCCTGCCTCAGCATCCTAAAAGCTGCAGATATGGGTATATACCATCACGCCCGTCAGATTTTTTTTTTAACTCATGCCATGTCTACTGGAGAGTCATGAAGCTTGTCTTCCTCTACCTGTTCTTATTCCCTTGATGACGCCATCTGAGTACATGACTTTCAATATCTCTTGTACGCTAACAACTCTAAAACAAATGTGTATCTCAAGTACAGATGCTATCTAAATTCCCAAATCATATATCCAGTTACTTACCTACTGAGTGGGCCAGCCAGAAAAGGCATCTGAAAAATGCCAGGTTCAAAGCGTGATCCCCTCACTTCCAGCCAGTCACTCTGGCTATCTTCCCCTTCCCTGTCAACAGTAATTTCACTCCACTCGTTACTCAGGACAAAACAATTGAAGTAAACTTAACCCCTCCCTGTGGCTGGTGCAAGCTACAAGGTACATAAGAATCTGGCCATTAGGATACAGAGGGTCCTAGAAATCTACAAGTAGAACAATATGATAG
This sequence comes from Acomys russatus, assembly GCF_903995435.1. Lineage (NCBI taxonomy): Eukaryota > Metazoa > Chordata > Mammalia > Rodentia > Muridae > Acomys > Acomys russatus. Next base: position 27,084,840 of record NC_067164.1, on the reverse strand, counting down.
GCAGATTTGGGCCCAGGGGTCCCACTCAAACTAAGGCACCAGCCAAGGACAATACAGGAGGTAAACTTTAAGCCCCTACCCAGATCTAGCCAATGGTCAGAATATTCTCCACAGTTGAGTGGAGAGTGTGATATGACTTTCTCACGTACTATGGTGCCTCACATTTGACCATGTCCCCTGGAGGGGGAGACCTGGTGGCACTCAGAGGAAGGACAGCAGGTAGCCAAGAAGAGACTTGATACCCTATGAGAATATATAGGGGGAGGTGATCCCCCTCAGGAACAGTCATAGGGGAGGGGAATAATGGGAAAATGGGGGGGGGGAGGAATGGGAGGATACAAGGGATGGGATAAACATTGAGATGTAACAAGAATAAATTAATTAAAAAAAAGAGAGAAAAAAAAGAAAAAGAATCTGGCCATTTCCTATACCTTCCTCACTTCCAATTGTATTCCAGCCACCACCATCTCACCTCCCCATCACTTCTCTAACTTCCTCCTAAGACATCCCTGTGGTGGTCCTTGCCCTCTGCAGCTTTTCTCTATACAGCTGCTAGCAACCCATCTGTAACCTAAATCAGAGTGTGGTACTCCCGCTGTAGTATCTCAACAGCTCCATCTCATGCAGAATGGCATGCAAAATCCTAAGGCTGAGCTACAAGGGGCTGCTTCCTCTGCTACCCACCCATCCCGCTTGAGTTTTTGCTGTATCCCTCCTTTTCCTGATGCGCTCCTGCCATGCCGCTGGCCAACTCTCCAGTCTTTGAACACAAACACGCTCCTTTTCCTGCCCTCGTTCTTTCCTTGGCTTTCTAAAGCTCTCCCCACAGCATGTCAATTCTCAATCCATTCAACTCTTACACACACACACACACACACACACACACACACACACACACACACACAGTTATGTTCTCTTCCCTTGCTTTGTCTTGGTCCTTCACCACAGACTGAGACAAATTGATGGCTCATCATTTGATGTAGACGCCAACAAGTACCTACTGAATAGTGAAAAGGAACTCATTGAAAGTTGGAGGGTTAAGGTGAGAGCCACTATGTTCCATGAATACACTGTAGGAAGGGTGGTCAACGAGGTTTCAGATGGAGAGAGAAGCCAGAATCAGAGACTAGTTGAAAGGCGTCTATGGCTTGGATCAGCTAAAAGACACTTGCAGTGTTAGTGAAGAAAGAATCCGGAATTCTGTCCTCTGGTCTGCTGGGATCTCCTTCTGGCGGTAATTACTAGAATCTACCAGATTGCATTGGTTACTGGGTCCCTGGTACCTAGATAGGGACTTCCTGTTTGCTCACCATTGGAATTTTCTGCTACTTCTTCTTTCCTTTCCCCCATCACAGCTGTATCAACATCCTACCCATCGTTCGAGGAAGGCCTTTTAAGCCAAGCCTCCTCTTTCAGTGTTTCTCTGACTCTGTCCTCCTGTCTTTGAACTTGATATGCTTGTGGCTTCTACCTCACACCTCGACAGCATCCACACCACGCTGATCAGGAGTTCTGTTCTGGATCCTCCTAGTTTTTGTGTAGGTAGGTTTCTGGTTTGGGGGGTTTTGTTGTTGTTGTGTTTCCTGTAGTACTAGGGATTGGCCCCTCAGGGTTTCACACATGCTGGGCAAGTGGTGCATCACTGCACCCCACCCCATAGATGTTATTCTCTTCAACCTTTTAGAAATTAAACTTATTTTTTATAAATCTCTTCTACATGTACTGTATTTAAATCATTTCTCCCTCCCTCTCCTCTCTCCAATCCCTCTCATGCCATCCCCCAACCCCAGTCCCTCTCAAGTTCATGGCCCCATTTTCTTTCACTATCATTGTTACAATATATGTGTGTAATATATGAATATATATCCATATCCTACTGGGTCCATTTAGTGTTGCCCATAAGTACATGTTTGCAGGGCTGACCATTTGATACTAGATAACCAATTAAGGGGTTCATCCCTGAGGAAGACTTATTCTCCCCTCTCAACACTTGTTAATTGCCTGGAACTCTTCCCCTAGGGATGGAGTGTGTCAACGCAAATGGGAGGCATCTTACTGTTTAAAGAAACCGTTCTAAACCTTCTCTTAGAGCTACACTGTCCCTGCTGCACCCCGCCTTGCCGCTTCGCCGCATTTATCGTGGCATAAACAAATATTGCAGATGCTCTTTCAAAGATTTCAATCCCTCACTAATTAAAAGCTCATTAAGAGCACAGACATCCTTGTTCAAGGCTCTAACTCCGGCGTTCGCGACAGCACAGCACATAATTTGAATAATGATGGAAAATAAACAAGATGATGATGGCCCTAACACAGAGGACTGGTCTACTACAAAGGCTATAGCACTTTGTACTCTGACCCATCACATCTGCACCATTCGTTCTCTTTGTGTTATATTTTCTATAGTTTATTTATTTATTTATTTTAGCTCAGAGAAGCACACTGTCCTGTAATTGTGACAGCAAACACCTACATGTGTTTTGCTCAGAGGTATTTTCCCATCCACCTGCTTCCATGCAATTAACAAGGATTCATTGTGTAACTACTCCATACCAAGAGATGGAGAATAGCAAGGCAGCAGGTAAGGCAGCATAGGCAAGATCAAACATACAGGCAAGGTTTTGTTGGCTTATTTGGTTTGGTTTGGTTTGGTTTGGTTTGGTTTGGGTTTTGGTTTATTTGAGACAGGGTTTCTCTGTGTAGCCTTGGCTGTCCTGGACTTGCTTTGTAGACCAGGCTGGCCTCGAACTGACAGCAATGCACCTGCCACTGCCTCCTGAGTGCTGGGATTACAGATGTGCACCACTGCACCCAATACACGCAAGCATTTTTAAGACAATAAATCACTGTGAAAATTTAGGCAAGAGAAAATTGTATTATGGCTGATATGAAATACAGAAAGTTCCAAAAGATCCAAGTGGGGCCTTTTGAAGATAAACAGAACCACAACACATGACTCCTGGTGTGCACAGGGCAGCTTGAGAAGCAGCACAAGCAGGCCTTGGTGCTGACAGACTCTGACTTGAAACCTTTAGCTTAGGAGCATCCCCATACAGTGAGCCAGTTACCCAGTTACCCCAGCATTTTAAGTTTGAAGGCACCGCCTGACTTCCCTTGGTCCTCACCTCCAACACATACACACAGAGAGAGAGAGAGAGAGAGAGAGAGAGAGAGAGAGAGAGAGAGAGAGAGAGAGAGAGAGAGAGAGAGGATCGACTTGAACTGAAAAAGAAAATTGACCCAGGTATGGTGCAACATTCTTTTTTTTTTTCTTTTTCTTTTTTTGGTTTTTCGAGACAGGGTTTCTCTGTGTAGCCTTGGCTGTCTTGGACTCACTTTACAGACCAGGCTGGCCTCAAACTCCCAGTGATTCGCCTGCCTCTGCCTCCCAAGTGCTGGTATTAAAGGAGTGCACCACCACTGCCAGGCTTGGTGCAACATTCTTGGGGTCCTCCTTTTTTTTTTTTAAGTTAAAGAGGTGTTTTTACTTAGAGATGGAGGTCTTGCTAGGTAGCTCAGGCCAGCCCTAGGCTTGAATCAACAATCCTCCTGACTCACTTCCCAAGTTCTAAGATTATAAATAGGCATGTTCCATCAAATCCAGATCATCTTGTTTATCTCAGAGATTTTAACTGTTTTATATTCCAGAATTGTCAAGATGGAGTGGGGTGGGGGGTTGGGTTGGTTTTGCCACCGTTCCCTTATTTTATGGGCAGTGTTCTCAACATCTTCGGGGAGGGTATCTTTCACTTATCTAGACTAACTGCCAGAACAACTGAAGGCCTTTATTAAACGTAATACTGAAATAAATGGTAGGTTTCTAAAGTTGATTTAAACCCTCATTAGAACAACATTGGTAATGGAGAAAAATCTGAGTTCTTTCCATTGATTTAAGTCTCTGGTTTGTTACTCAAATCATTTATAAGTTTCAGATTGATTCACATGGAGACACACAGATAATTAGTTCATGCAAACAAACATACTGTCTCGTGACTTATAGAGAAAAGAGGAAATGAGGCATGGCGACAGAAAATTATACAACTGAACAAAGCTAAAGGTAGTCTCCAGCAGCTCAGCCTCAACAATTTCCAGTCCTAATATAAACACGTTTTCTCAAATCCCCACTGCTATAGCCTAACCCCCTACCTTCCTCTTTCCCTCCCACTCTGGCCCCTGGAGAGCAGCCCCGGCTGTCTCCAGCTACCAGCAATGATCCTGGCACCCCATTTGTTTAAGGTTCGGTCCCTCTGCAGAGAGGGACTGGAAAAAGGAAGCAGGTGCTCTGGGTTAACCTTGCGTTTCCTCCGGCAGAGCCACTTCCGTGTAGGGGTCAGGAGCAATCCAGCTAAGTCAGCACTTTGGCCGGGACTCTCACTTCCTGTGTGGCCTTGGGTACAACATAATACTGAAACTAATTCTGTGTGGGGACAAATGCAAACAAAACAAACAATAGATAACACTCACTACATAGGACTGACATTTGGGTGAAACGAACTTCCTTTAAGAGCCTGGTACTTCCTCTCTTAATGATGTCTTCGTTTGCTGTGATGAAGAACAGCGTTAATGAATCTTTCTTCTCCAGGTTATCAGAGTGTGTGTGTGTGTGTGTGTGTGTGTGTGTGTGTGTGTGTGTGTGTTCCTGTAGGTACACACCTGTGTCCAGGCTTACATGAAGCTGTGTGCAAAGGCTCGAGGTTTTCAACAACTACCCACTCTATTTTCTGATACATGATCAGGCACAAACGCCTGACTAGCTGAGCTCCTCACAGCCCACATGAGAGCTCAATGCAGAAGCCAGGCATCTGTGATCCCAACTCTCCTACAAAGAGAAGGGAGATAGAGACGGGAAATTCCACGGAAGCGCCTAGGCCAGCTAGGCTGGCCTGTGCAGTGGTGAACGGGCTTGTCAAGGTCACTTTACAGAGTTGGCCTGGGACCCTATAACAGGCCCCTGGACCTCAGCATGGCTGACACCATGATGGACGCACCATTCGGGCCTTGGAACCTGCACACCAGAAGTGCCATCTGCCAAAAGGAGAACAAAAACCTAATTCACCAAAGTTCACAGTTCTGGGAAAATCCCTAAGTGTACTAGCCTTGCGTTTTGGCTGCTGTGGTTCCTCTCTGACTAACTGTTCTTGCTAACGAAGATGTATCAAGCCAGGGCGTGGCTTTTGTGTGTAAAAGCTCACCCTGAGAAAGGCTCAGGGCTACACTGGGATCCGGAACACCCAATGTAGTCACTGGCTAGCTAACAAAGACATTCCATGCCTTGAACTCATGTCCGATCGGTTTTCTCTAGTGGATACCCAACAATACTGCCTGGTCTCCTGCCCTGGGATCCCTTGGTTTTCTCCACCATCACAGTTCATTCAACGACAATTTTTCATGTGTCAGCTTTTTTGCATCTAGGCCGTGCTCTTGATCGATGGATACATCAGAAAGCAAATAAAGCAATACCCTTTGGCTGGAGTGGGGGTTGGGGTAGATCAATGACGTGGCACTTTTCTAAGTGCTGGGTTCCTTTCCCAACACCGAAAAAATAATAATATAACATACGCATGCCCTCAGACACTGTTATTTTCATTACCATAGATCTATCAAGAATAGGCTTATTATATAACATACAGTTTATAATGCCAGGAGTTACAAGAGCTATGGGGAAAAACTAACAAAATAGGGCAAAGGGATGAATAAGAAAAGGCTCAGTTGAAGAGAAAAGGAAGGCATTGGCAAAACCCCTTCACCGCTGACGAGGCCAGGCTAGCCCAGGGGCTTCCACAGAATCCCCTGTCTCCAGTGCAGTCAGACAGAGAAGATATCTTTTTCAAGAAACCTAAAGTTGAGGGAATAACACAAGTGACTATGCACAGGAAGAGGATTCCATCTGGCCAGAGGGACTGTGGAGGGCAAAAGCCGTGAGGGACGGATGTCAGTTTAGGGAACAGTAGGTCTCTGGCTGGTTGAGTTTTCTAAATCCTTAATATCATCACTGCATGAGTGTGTGTGTGTGTGGATGTGCGTGCATGGTGCATATGTGCATCCAGGTACATGAGAGATTTTACACTTCATTATTATATTTGCTATATGAGTGCAGATGAGGGTGTGTGCACATATGCATGTGCATACAGTGCTTGTGAGCTTTTTAACTTCATTTGCATTTTTGCATGCGTTGTATAGATGTGTGCGGGTGATGTGTATGTACATATCGGTAGGTACACAGGAGCCACTGAGGATCCATGAAGGTCAGAGGACAGCTTTTTCATCAGACTGGATCTCAGATTGTCAGGCTTGTTTTCCTAGAGCACGTAAGCCTGTGAGCTTTCTCAACAATCTTTCTTTCTTTCTTTTTTCTTCTTTTCTTTCTTCTTCCTCCCCCCCTCCCCCCCCCCCCAGACATGTAACTCGGGCTGTGCTTCTGCTCCCTGTGTAGCAGAAGGTGGTGTTGACCTTTGGCTCCTCCAGCCTTGACCCCTCAGCTGCTAGGATTACCAGGGCCTAACAGGCAACCATGGCAAAATTTAAACTTACCTAACTAACTTCCTTTTTTATTTGTTTTAACTTCTCGGCAGACAGCTGGGGATCAAACCCGGGGCTTTGCTTTCCCACTGACCCACAACTCCGGTCCCACTAAGCCTTAGTTTCCCTGCTCATGGTTAATTGGTACCCGCTAAAGACTTTCGGTAAAGCGCAGCTTCTCAGAGCGAGCGCTCTCGGATCAGTTGTCCTCTGTGAAAATGCACAGTTATTATTCAACCATGGAAACCTCTCCTTAGAAAGCATCTCGGGGGATTAGTGAGGCATGGAACACTCTGGGAAATGCTGCACCACACCCTCATTCCCGAGAGAGAGGAAACTGGGCTAGATGCTAGGACTCCAGAGTCCGGAGGAGCACGAATCCCTTATCAGACAGCGAAGGACAGCGGCGAAGGTCGCACCAACCTTGTTTTCCGCCTCCTTGGCTGTTTCCCAGTTGCAGCTCTGGTGTTTTCTATGACCCTCACCCCCACCCCTGGTTTTGCTGGCTCCCAAGGGAGGCATAGAAATTTCACCAGAGGAGGTTCCCACTCCACTCGGGTGGAGATTGGGAGACCTGAGGACTCTGTTACCTGAATAACTTGGAGTGGGGCGGGCGGGGGGGGGGGTGTTGGGGAGGGGGCGTCTCACCTCCCGCCTGGAGCAGGAATTGAGCTGAGGTTTTGTCACACCTTCTCCGAACCCTAGCTAGTCTGGACAGGTCTGGCGGAGAGCACCTGTGGACAGGTCAGGGCTCTGGAAGAAGGCCCCTGAAGAAGGTTGTGCGACGCTGCCCTGGGAAGGACTCCGAAGCTTTCTGCAAGCTAGGAAGCCAGGAAATGAGTGGAAAGCTGCTGGAGCCTGGGCTGGGCCGGGTGAGCAGGGTGAGGGCCCAGAAACAAGCTACAAAGAACAACCTGTGAGCCACCAAGTGAAGTCAGTAAGGGTCACCTGGGCCTGTTGGACTAGAGGAGAGGGTGAGAGGCGAGCAGCCCGTCACAAGGTGTCACTCTGCAGGCTTGAACAGAGTGGCCGGAGAGAAGTACCAAAAAGGGCTGTTTAAAAAATAAAAAAATAAAAAAAAAAAAGAATTGTATGAATAAAAGTTAATTCCAAGTCGCATGCCTCTAAAATAAAATTTAAGTGATCGAGCTGAAGGTCAGCAATAGACCATTTGCCTAACGTGATCAAAGTGCATTACATACAAAACAAAACAACCTATTTTAATGTCAGGCACTGAGAGCTTGCTGGGTAACCCGGCATTTCTTACAGTGGTTATCTTCATCCAGCGTTGTTATTCTGTTTCACAGAAGGCAAAAATGAGATTCAGAAGGTTCAGTGATCTTCTGAACACGGGCAGGCTAGTTAAAGATCAATCTAGAATTCAGACTCAGGCAGATCTCTTGGATTTGAAAGTCATACTCTCTTTTTTCCCCCCTGTTGCACGTTATTATCACATAGATTGCACCTTGGCGTAATTACAGTTGAGGAGCTAAAGTACTAAGCAACTGTTAAATTCTTTCCTACCACGCCCATTCACCCACTAAGGCGGTATTACAGTCATCCCGTGGAATCTGCACGGGACTAGTGCTAGGGTCACACGGACACAAAGTCTACAGATTTTATTTTTTTGCATAAAAGGAAATTATATGATGTATGGAAGGCACGTGGGGGGATTTGTGAGCATGCTTTTTTAAAAAAAAATAATCTCCTTTATCAGATGTTGGTGAGATCAGTAAATATCTTAAGAGAGGGGCTGGAGAGATGGCTCAGACGTTAAGGGTACTGACTGCTCTTCCAAAGGTCATGAGTTCAATTCCCAGCAACCACATATTAGTCACAACCATCTATAATGAGATCTGTATACATAATAAATAAATAAATAAATAAATAAATAAATAAAAATATCTTAAGAGAACCAGAAAGCAAAGGATGGATTCTTTTTTTTTTAAGACTCATTATCATGACACGAATCTGGCCTAGTCCAACTCCTCTAAAGTCACCCAAGTGCTAGGCTCAGTGTGCTCGTGTGCAGCAGCTGGGTCAGCACTTCCTGCGCAGTACCAATACTGGCACAGAGTGCCCGGTGACTCCCAGCATCCCTTGGTGTTCTCATTCTTCCTTTCCAAAGTGTGAAGATGCAGCCACGTGGTTCTCAAACTGCACACTGCAGATCTATGTGGAGTCCTAGTCAGTCCTCATTTGCTTAACCACGTAGGCCATCCTGTCTTCTGACCCCTCTAACATACCATCCCAGACAGTGAACTGAAGAACGAAATCTTTTTCTAGATTGCCTGGATCATCCAGTTTTTGTTAACAAAATTCATCTCTGAAGAGGCTAGGGCTATAGCTCAGTGGTAGAACCATTTGCCTAGCATTTTGGGGGTCCTAGATTCAATCCCCAGTACTGGCAACATTTATCTGTGAGCCAAACATAGTGGTCTATGCTTATAATCACAGCACTCGGGAGACAAAGACAGACAATCAGAAGTTCAAATCTAGCCTCTGCTACTTACAGAGATGAAGGCCTGCCTGGGCTACCCAGATTCTGTTTTCAAAAAAAGACAAAAACAAAACAAAAAAAAATAATCTCAGCACCATCCTGGACCACAGAAGACCCTGTCCCAAGAAGAAAGAAAGAGAGACGAGAGGAAAGAAACTTAACATGAAAAAACACCAAAGAAGAAATACATTTAGTCATAGTTACGCAGGTGTAAAATGTACAGCCCTGCTCAACATTTAGAACCTGGATCACAAATGCTAGTCCTAGCTTGTTTAACCATTTTCCCCAATTTTATCTGGGCCCCTACAAAGATTCTGTCTGTAGCTGAAATGAGGACGTTTTGCCCAGTGGCATGTTTGCCACATTTGAAGCCATCTCCATAAGGAGGTTCTTTGATGTTCATCATCTTCTTTGAGGTAGGCTGGGTGTTGCCAGGAGTTAACCTGTCTTATTGTGAAAGAATCCCAAATTAGCCAGAAGAAACCTTAAGAGAATGGTGTCCCATTTCCTTTAAGGGGGCGTGCGGGTTGGATAGGTTTTTGGTTGCTTTCTTGGGCTATAGATGTTTATTTTCATTATTCTTATTCAGAAACAAAATTAGGTTGGACTCGGGGATGTCTGTCTTCTCCTTTATCTTTCTTTCTTTCTTAGGTTTAGAGATAGTGGTTGAAAAGAAAGAAGGGGGAATATAGAAATCTATAGGGTTGATAGGACAAAAAGTAGACTATTGAATCTGCTCTTCAATGTAAGGCCTTAATTGTTGTTGCTCACAAGGTTATTTTTAATTCATTGCTATAGAATTTTGTATATTGATGCAAAGTAAATTTATTTTTTGTAGGTTTAATTTTGATCCATTGGCATAGAATTCAAATTTAAGATTATTCTTCAAACACAATATATATATATATATATATATATATATATATATATATATATATATTTCTACTCTAATATGATGTATTGTAGCCATACAATGCAAGTAGAATATAAGGTTTACCTCCAATACTTTGAAAGTGCTGTTGCAGGCTGTTTAGGATAGTAAACTATACAGGTTAATTGTCAGTTGATCAAATCATGGTCATGTCAATTACTAGTCTATGTTTATCACAATAATATACATCCTAGGTGTAACAGATAGATATGATTCTGTAGGTAGATAAGGTAAAATAAAGTCTTCAAAAAACCTCAGAGACATACAGAATATGACATTTAAAGATGTTTTTATTGTATTAAGGATTCTTTCATAATAAGAAAGGTTAACTCCTGGCAACACCCAACCTACCTCAAAGAAGATGATGAGCATCAGTGAACCTCCTTATGGAGATGGCATCAAATGTGGCAAACAAGCCACTGGGCAAAATGTCCTCGGTTTAGCCACAGACAGAATTCTGCCTAAAAATAGGCAAGCTTGGATGCAGGCAGAGTTGACAGCCAACCTTTGCCAAGACAGGGTAAGCAAGTCCTCAATAGTTCCCGCCTTACAAATATCTCTGTCAGATATGCGGGGCCAGAAGGCTGAAGATGATGCTCCAATGTTATAGAGAGTTTTGTGTGGCTGTTCAGGCAGCAAACTGTCTCTGTCATTTTTTTCACTTTGAAAGCTGCTAACCTGCACTTCCTGTTTACTCAGCTAATTAGTTTTATTCCTTCTCAAGTCTCTGATGGGGTTGAAGATCAGCTAGTTTAGTTTTACAGTTAAGCTTAGTTGCTTAGGGGTTAAGATGTTTTTAGGTCTAGATAGATGTTTTAAGTTGATAGAGATGAGATATGATAGTTATTGATTTTCATGCAGAGTTTTAGACTCACCAACATAGGAAATATGTTTTCTTCAGGATTGCCAAATACAAATAGCCAAAACATTATGAATGTAACAGTATAATTCCTGATTGTTTCGTGATTCTTCTTGCCATATGTAATTTATTTTATATGTATGTAAAAATATAAATGTATATGTAAAAAAAGTAAAAATAAATTTTTTTAAATATATAGTTCTGATGGTCAGACCATACAAAGAATACAATATTACATCAAGAAAAACACTCACCAGTAATTTTTTATTAGTGGTCACCATATTATGCCCATGAGTTGAAAATATCTGCAATTATTTTTTAAAAGAATATATCTACAATTGGGAGATAAAATGAAAGACAAAAGCACTTCATTTACGTTGAATCCAAGAAAGTTAAAAGTATGCTTTTGCTTTCTGTAATCTAAAACTACTTTAACTCAATATTAAAGCTACTACATAAAAACTCCCTCGCAGTAAGATGGCTTTTAGTTTGTGAGCCTTTGTAGCCACTCTCCTAATCATACAAGGTCAAATGCAGAGAGTAACAAAGCTCACCCCACTCGCACTAAAGTCAGACATTTCCTTTCTGACTCTTTTCTAACTCAAACATTGTTACAGTCACAAGATAGTTGCAGAGTTTATTACGAAATGGCAGTTGATAATGATTCACTCATAACCCAGATGCACATTTCAGATTGCAGAAAGTACATGTGCAGATTGCACATGACTACATTAGGGAAAGGGCACACACAACTAAAGCATGTGGTACCTCTAGAATCCAAATTTTATGTCATTTGTTAATATGACTACTCACACCCAAATCATGACCTCATTAATGAGCGAAGAGATAGATTTCTTTTTGTTGTTGTGTTGTTTTGTTTTTTATTTTTCGAGACACAGTTTCTCTGTGTAGTCTTGGCTGTCCCGGGCTTGCTTTGTAGACCAGGCTGGCCTTGAACTTACAGAGATCTGCCTGCCTCTGCCTCCCTAAATACTGATATTACAGGCATGCACAAGTGTGCCTGGCTCAAAAGACAGATTTCTATTTTGGCTTTCTTTTTTTCTTTCTTTCTTTCTTTCTTTCTTTTCTTTTCTTTCTTTTTTTTTTTTTTTTTTTTTTTTTTTTTTTTTTTTTTTTTTTTTTTCTGCCTTCCAAATCTTCCTTTAAAAGGGGCTTAGGTCTAAGTTCTTGTGAAACTATCAATCTCTATGGAAAAAAATATTTATTAAGTATGCAGTTGTCCCAACCCAATAGGATAAGCCCTGAAAACAAAAGAAGAGCTAAGGCTAACTCTAAGGTTAAGAGTGCTTGCTGCTCTCTCAGAGGGCACAAGTTCAATTCCCAGCACCTACATTAAACACTTCTAACCTCCTACAGCTCCAGGAGGTCCAATACCCTCTTCTGGCCTTTTTGAGTACTCACACACGTGACATATACACAGAGATACACACATGCACATAAATGAAAATAAAACAAAAAAAATCTTTAAAAGAAGAAGAGGAGGAGAAAGATGAGGAAGAGGAGGGGAGACTGTCATGCCAGCCACATCAATAGCAGAAGCACAGACACACTCAGGTCTCCCTCAGGTCCTGAACTGTTACCTTTAACATCAACGTTCACCTGATGTCACAACAGTGGGAACACAGAAACATCCTGACCTAGGCGACCATCCTTCTTAGACTATTAATTATTACAGTACACAAGGATGGCTTGGCACAAACCACCCATGGTGCACATGCTCAAGATGGAAAACTGCCAAGTATTATGGCTCTGGATGATTGATCGTCCGCGCTATCATGCTACCAAAGCCAACCTATCTCCTGCTGCTTAGTGTATTTACAAAATGCATGGTTCATTTTTCTTCAACCTTTCAGTGTCCCTAGAAGTGCTAGGCAACAGGAAAGGACAAGCCCACAGTGTGCCCGCTCCCGAGGCCCCTCTTAGCAGTGACCACAGATGCTGCCTCGAGCCTCAGCTTTTATGACGCTGATAAGGGAAGGCAACCTGTATAAAGCAGTTAGTTAAATGAGCCAAAATGTCATTGCAAAGCACTGCAAATGCATTAATTTGTAGTCCTATAATTAGAACACAGGATATGAAGCATTTAGAGGTTGGTTGGCCAGCTGGTCAACCAAATAGCAAACCATTATGGAAGCAAAAGAAAATATCACACAGTCCTTCCCTAAGTGCACAGTGGGACTATTTTGCAAATGTTTTTCTCTTTCTTTCCACGCCCACCCGCACTGGTTCCTTTTCACCTTTTATTCACTTCACTTCCACCTGATGCATGTTTTGTGATGACTGAGTCCTTATAAAATTGTCTGTATTACAGTTTGTCTGTTTGGCATTAGGAAGTAATGTCAGTTCATACTTCAGAAAACAGCATAGTTACTCAGGTTGTGGATAGCTCATCGCAGTGGGATGCGGGGGACTCGAGAGCTATGTGTTTGGTTCCTGTGACCCTATTGGACACTATTCTGTGACCATTATCCCAAATAGATTCACAAACCATAGGTACCTAAGTATAAAATACAAAACACATTGGAGGAACCAGCATCTGTGTTTAGCAAACAAGATAAAGAAATTATTTTTGTAAAATCACAAAAATGATACTGAACTATGACTTAAGAAAGGTACTAAAGGTGAGACTTTTTTCTGCATATAATAATCATCATAACCACAAAAATACCATATGGAAAGGAAACTCCAAGTTACCCTCTGACTACCGCATATACTCAGTACACATAAAAAATAAATAAATAAGTATAATTTCTTAAATGAGATGTAATTTAACCAGGCAGCGGTGACACACGCCTTCAAGGCTAGCCTGGTCTACAGAGCAAGTTCCAAGACAGCCAGGGCTACTCAGAGAAACTCTGTCAAGAAAAAGCAAACAAAAATCAAAAGAAAAAAAAAATAAGTGTAACTTTAAATTTTATTAAATAATGTATATGTAGGGTCTGAAACAATGTTCAAATATCAGTGCATAGAAAACCTTAAGATTAAAGAGTAAGTTGGATTATCTTTGAGAATAAAAGAATAGCTTAAAGAAATATTGCTTACTCTGGACTAGCTTTGCTTAAGTCCATTCAACTAAATAAAGTTGTAGATGAAAAGTGTGGCCCTTTATATAAACAAAGAAGGGACCAAGCTCACGAGATTTAAAAAGAAAGGTAGGGAAAAAACCAGAAAGAGTGAAAACAGCTCAGAGAAAGCAAAGATTGTAATAAGAAGGCTCTGAGTTCTCAAACTGTGGATCCCGCTTGGGGTCCCCAGACCCTTTCACAGGGATTGCATATCAGATGAGGTTATAAAGTAGCAACAAAATAACTTTATGGCTAAGGGTCATTGCAACATGAGGAACTGTATTAAAGGATTGCAGCTTTAGGCATGTTGAGAACCATCGCTCTGAAATATCAGATTTCCACATGCGCACTAGCAGGGCCCTCCCGCGATAAGGCCGAAACACTGTTAGCCAAAACCGCTTTCTCCTGCGCTTTACGCAAGTGGCCTTCATTTCAAGTAAGCGTTTGCAGTAGAGACACCTAACTCACTAGAGTAAAGTCTAAACCGGGGAGCTGCGAGGTGCTGAAAACTCCTGTCATTTGGGAAAGGACTTTTGTGTCTCTGAATTCACGGGAGAAAGCAGGAGCCTCCAGGCTTCAGAAGGGCCGGTGGCATTCTCACACCCACTGAGCGGCTCACTCTGTTTCCCCAGTGTACCAATCAGAATGACGTCATGGTTTTACGGCTGAAGCAAGTTCCGCATCATCAGGCTGGGAATCTGTCCTTCTCAGAAACCGGCCTGACAAGAACCCATTTATCTCAACTCTAATACCTTGTCCTTCCTCCCCACCCCCCACCTTTTTTTTTTTAATGCATAAGAATTGTGATCTCGCAGGGCGTGGTGGCGCATGCCTTTAATCCTAGCACTCGGGAGGCAGAGGCAGGCGGATCTCTGTGAGTTCAAGGCCAGCCTGGTCTACAAAGCAAATCCAGGACAGCCAAAGCTACACAGAGAAACCCTGTCTTGAAAAAAAAAAAAAGTTTAAAAAAAGAACTGTGATCTCTTTTCTGTGACTCTAACCTATGCTTCCTCTTCTTCTCCTCCTCCTCTTCCTCCTCCTCCTCCTCCTTCTTCTTCTTCTGCCCCTTCTTCATGCTTTGTATTTTATTTGCCAAGCTATTCAAGTGAAAAGATGAATTCTGGGAACTCTCCTAGTCGATAACATTTCATTAGCTCATCTCTGTCCATGTTGAACTTTAATTATTGCGCTTTCCTCACAGTGTGTAAACACATTAAAATGAGTACGTTATTCTGGCCCCGATCAATGGAAGTAAACAGAGATTTATATAGATGAGCAAATAATATTCCTAATGAAACAGCCACAGGCCTATAACTTGGCATGCTCTTGAATGTACTAACATGTGCGTAGCATGCTACAAATATGTAAACATAAGTACCCTCCATTTTTCTGCTTGTCTTTAGGCAATCCATATTGGAGTTAAATAGATTCTCTCTACTGGGCCATATGCCACGCTAGAATCATTTCACACACACCCCACGATTAGTTGCTATTGTTCTTGATCTTCAAGGACCACTTTCCGTTTCTTAGGCGCGTGTCCAAATCCGTGAGGCAGATTCTGTGGATTGACACACACAACAGCTATCTCAGGACATTTCTAGAAGGGACGAAGACAAAAGCAGTATTTTTTTTTAATGGGCTCTCTCGGAACTAGGGCTATGGATTAATTGAGGTTCCAATTCTCAGTCATGAGGGACTTGGTTTGGGAGTACGGTTAAATACACGAGAAAGAATGAGAGACCTCTGCTTGTTGACGTAGCTCGGTGGTCCTCAACCTTCCTAACGCTGTGGCCCTTTGAGACAGTTCTTCATGTTCTGGTGACTTCCTCCCCCTCCCTCCCCCCCGCAACCATAACATTATTTTCATTGCTTTTTCATAACTGAAACTTTGCTACTGTTATGAACCATAATATAAATATCTGATATGCAGGATGGTCAGAGGTGACCCCTGTAAAAGGGTCGTTGACCCCGCCCCCAAAAGGGGTTTGACTCACAAGTTGAGAAGACTTTGACTCACAAGTAGATAGAGCTGACACAGGCTGCTGCAGAGTGATTCTGGAGCCCAGAACCCAAGCAACACTCCTGACTGAGCCGGTGGCTTCCTGAGCATGTAGCAGCTGTGGGAATTGACCCGGAACATTATTCCCCATGGCTGTCATATGATAATCTGACAGAGGCAAGTTAAGGGAGAAGAGGCTTATTCCAGCTCCCAGTTCAAGGGTGGAATCCATCATGATGCAGAAATCTTGGCCACAGGAACCTGAGACAGCTAGTCATGTGAATACTCAGGCTTAGCTCTTTCTCCTTTTTTGAGTCCAGGAGCTCAGGATGGTTCCTCCCACAGCTGTGGTCCATCTTCTCACCTCAATTAACCTAAACTAGATATGTCCACACAAGTATTCCCGGATGCTAGTTACCAGCTGATTGTAGATTTTGTCAAGTAGACAATATTAACTATTGCACCTATGGAAGAACAGCCTGGGACTCGAGCTTTAGCTATCCACCCCCTCCCACCCGACCTCACATACACACACACACACACACAAACACACACACACACACACACACACACACACACACACATTCTATAAGCCGTCGTAAATTCTGCAGGGAACCTTTTCTGTGTCTTCGATCTACAGCTGACTGTGTCCTCTCAATAATGAACAAGTCTTCCACTTAAGACACTGGCCCTACCGTATTATTTTTAAATTTGAAAAAATAAGATATGAAATATAAAATATGTGCCACACAACAGATATGATACGGAGAAGTTTGTAATATGAGCATGGGGGGAGAAGAAGGGAGGAGCACCCTAGAGAGAGAGACAGAGACAGAGGAAGAGAGATAGAAACAGGTAAGAGAGCAGGAGAGTAAGACACACACACACACACACACAGAGGGTTTGCCCCTTTATATACTCCTGGGCAGGAGCACACCCAGTGGCAGGTAGGTAGTGACATCATAGGTTGCTAGGCAGACTGGGGAAGAATCCTAACAATGCTACTGCGTCAGTTGGTTTTAACTGTCAACTTGACGCTGCCTAATGAGGAATTATCTACATCACCCTGTGGGAATGTCTGTGGAGGGTTTGTTGTTATTAATTGAAGACCCAGCCCATCATGGGTGGTGTCATTCCCTAAGCACCTCTTCTGAACATTTTAAAAGAGGAGAAAGTTAGCTGAAAGCAAGCCAGCAAAGACGCATGTGTTTGCTCTCCATTGTGGATGTGATGGGACAAGCTGCTTGGTCTGTATCTTGGAACTATAAAGAACCTTTCCTTCACCGTGCTGCTTTTTTTTTCCATGATGTTTTATCCCAGCAACTGAAAGGAAACTAGAACAGATTCTATATTTACTATATCTTTCTTTTCCATAGCACAATTTCAGTGTGCATAGCTGGCATCATTTAATGGTCTAGTGACATACTTTAACTTCCTTCTAAGCTTAGAAAACACTTTATCCAAAGTAGATAAGGCAGTATGGAGCTGGTGGTTGTTTCTGGCCTAAGGTTTTGGACATCGGGATTTCCTGGGAGATGTGCAAACAGGCACTTTTCAGATTACGGCAGCAGGCATCACATCACAGGGAAGCAGGATGACCTTGCATTTCTTCAAAACTTTTAGAGTTTTAAAAGTGCTTTCGTATGCATGGCAACCATTATCATTCACAATTGAAGAGCAGAGAGGAAGAACCATTCACATTAAAAATGAAAGAACTAAACTTCAAAGAAACAGAATAGTTTGTTTACTATACTCTAGATAAAAGGCAGAGGCAAGTCTAGGGCCTCAACACCTGTAGCTACCCAGCTCTCTTCTGGAGAACATTTCCAAAGCATACACATACTTTACTGAAAATCTCAGTGTGTACACAGGATCCTAAGTCACCTCCCACAATTCCCTTTTCCTCTCTAAGGGCAGAGCCTCGGCTTCGTTGGCAGTACACCCAATTATGAGTGTGTATTTCACGTTCTCTCTTAAAGACAGGTAGGGCTGTATAGGTGCTAGAAGGAAAATAGTTCAGCTGGAAGAAGACGGTTTGTTTTGTTTTGTTTTGTCCCTGGGATCTGCTCACATCCCTGACTATGGGCTGGCTGAGTTTCTTGATACTCTAAAGTTTCTGATCCAAAGATGCTAGATTGAACATGAAGCATCTTTGCTAAAGCCTGGTGGAGGCAAAACAAAACAAAAAAACCTCTTTCATACAATACTCTAGACAGCCCACTGTATTGGTCCAGAGTTTCCTCAGCCCACACATCTTTCTATCAACTCATCAGAGGCTTATAACCCATTCTGTGCCATGCATCCTTTTGGCAATCTGGTAGTCCCCTTTCAAGAAAAAAAAAAAAGTTTTTAATCTGCAAAAATAAGACACTTGAGAGAAAGGCAGAGAACTCAGCTGAGTGTTGGCTACTCAGAGCTGCTGGATCGGTCCAAGATGGCCGAGGTGGAGGAAACACTCAAGAGACTGCAGAGCCAGAAAGGCGAGCAGGGGATCATCATGGTGAATACAGAAGGCATCCCCATCAAGAGCACTACGGACAACCCCACCACTACACAGTAAGCCAACCTCATGCACAACTTCATCCTAAAGGCACAGAGCGCTGTGCATGAAATCGACCCCCAGAATGACTTAACCTCCCTTCGAATTCGTTCCAACAAAAAACGAAATTATGGTGGCACCGGATAAAGACTATTTCCTGATTACGATTCAGAATCCAACTGAATAAGCCACTGTTTCTGCTTCCTGTGTCATTCCTTAATTTAATGCCCCAAGAATAAGTGTTAATCATGTCAGTGGGCACATGGTGGCTGCCTGAGAGCCCATGTAGGCCATGCCATTGATGAAGGGCAGCTCTGCCCTCTCCACCAAGGAGTGCCTGATGATCCAGTCAGTTCCCAGGAAAGCCCAATTCTCAGGCCGACACCCAGCTTCCTTCTGACCTTCAGCTCACTTTGTGACCCTTGGAAAGCCTGTTTTTTTTCTTTAACTAAAAATAACTTCAACCTCCCATCCCGAAAAAAGGCATTGGAGATTGCTAACCAATTATACTGAAATACAGCTTTCAAAATATCTTTGGAATATATTATAATATTATAATACGTGCTTTTTTATTAAGACATTCAATTTCAAGATGTCATAGTAGGTCTAATAGTTACCATGATTTTAAAGCAGAAATGAAGATAAAGGATATTTTGAGGCATGTAATGGCTGTCATGTAAAAGAAAAATGCCTGTGATTCCTACTAATGATAGAATCAGAAATAAAGATAATTCTACTGTGGTCTGTAGTCAACTTTTTTTTTCAAGACAGGGTTTCTCTGTGTAGCCTTGGTTGTCCTAGACTTACTTTGTAGACCAGACTGGCCTCGAACTTACAGCAACCCACCTACCTCTGCCTCCTGAGCATTGGGATTATGTAGTCAACATTTTTAATAAAAGCAAATACTAAATTTCAAGCATGGATTATGGAAATAGATGTGTGCTTTTTGTTTCCCTCACTGGTCTTCTGCACCTCTCAACTCTCAAGCACAGATTGACTGAGTCCCAAGTTAAGACCCCCTGCCTCAGTCATCAAAGAAGCCCCATGTTTCCTGCATCCTGCCAGAGACCTCATAGAAACTCTGAGACATAAGTAGATGCCAAGCAGGACTGGACCTCAACTGAGCAGGCATCTGGCAAAAGCTGTGGTTTAACAGATGTCTGGTTCCAGTCATTGTCATCCAGAAAGGCCTGTGCAGTGAAGTGGACGTGGAAAGTCGTGTAAGATTACAGCCGTAGGCCAGAGTACAGGCTAAGGAAGAGATGAAAACCGGGTGTGCTGGCTCATGCCCGTAACTCCAGTTTTCATGAAGCTGAGGCAGAGGAATTGGCATGAGTTTGAGGGCAGCCTGAACTACAAATGTGAGATCCTGTCTCAAAAATGAATAGGGTTAGGGTAGAGTAAGGGGGAAATGAACAATTATCATGAGCATCTTCTTTGTAGAGGAGTGAAACCCAGGAAAATGGTCATGTATTGTCTCTGTGCATATTGCATTTCGACCAGTCTGGAGATAAAAGGTTTCAGTCTCAAAGGCCCCATATAGGACATCTCTCTGAACACTAAAATCCAATATGAAACTAAAAAAATAATAAAAATCAGATTCCTTTGAAAGTCCCCCATAAACATTAAGCTCTAAGCTCTCCCCCAAATCCAATTTAGTGAAAGACATTTGTACAATAAAACAGTGCTGGGTAAGAACCATTTAAGAAAATATGTCTTGAGCCATTGTCTACTATTAAAGAGACAAGCACAAATAAAATAAAACGAAGAATTTTTCACATAGAGTATGTTTTGAAATGTCTTCAAAGATGTTAAAAGGCTACTCAATGGTTTTTTTGTTTGTTTGTTTGTTTTGTTTTGTTTTTCGAGACAGGGTTTCTCTGTGTAGCCTTGCCTGTCCTGGACTCGTTTTGTAGACCAGGCTGACCTCAAACTTTCAGAGATCCACCCACCTCTGTCTCCCATGTGTTGGGATTAAAGGTATGTGCTACAAAGCCCTCCTCCAATGGTTATTCTTAACAATGGCCCTTAAACCAGCCTTGGAGCCATTTTTGAAGATCATCTTCAAATCAGATCAGTGAAATTAAGAAGAAGTAAATTCATCCTGAATTTAAAAATACACTTTCAAGTTAAATTTGAGGTTAAGATTATCTTTCAGCCAGTATGGTGGTATGCATCTTTAATCCCAGCAGAGGCAGAGGTAGGTGGATCTCTGTGAGTTCAAGGCCAGGCTAGTTTACAAAGCAAGTCCAGGACAGCCAAGACTACCCAAAGAAACCCTGTCTCAAACAAACAAACAAATTATCTTTCCATAGACAAATATAGTCTGAGCCTGACTTTATTATAATACCTGTAATCCTAGCACTTGGAAAGAAGAGGCAGAAGGACCCAGCCTTGCCTACATGAGACCCATCAATCCTAACCTCAAAGCCAACCTTGGTGGCTACATAAGACCCCGGCATAAGTGAAATAAAGCAAACAAAACAAAACAAAACAAAACAAAACAAAACAAAAAAAACATTCTATTAAGGCAGTTTACTATCAGAATTTTCACCAACAGATATAGAAATCATATGAAAAGGTTATAAATGCAATCTGAACATATATTACACCAGATTTGGGGGTGCCGGGGGTACTTTAAACCTTTGCTCTACACATATCCAATTGTATGAAGCTGGACAAGTTACTTAGCCTCTCTGGTCCTCATCCACTAGAACTGTGTGTGTGCCTGTATCAATTCTCTCCCCTGCCTCCTGTCTTTTTTTTTTTTTTTTTTTTTTTTTTTTTTTTTTTTTTTGAGACAGGGTTTCTCTGTAGCCCTGGCTGTCCTGGACTCACTTTGTAGACCTGGCTAACCTCAAACTCACACAGCTATCTACCTGCCTCTGCCTCCCTAATGCTGGGATTAAAGGTGTGTGCCACCATGCCCGGCTTCTCTCCCTTTTTTAATGGCTTGTTTATTTTTATTTTATGTGCATTGATGTTTTGCCTGCATGCATGTCTCTTTAAGGGCATCAGATCTTTTGCAACTGGAGTTACAGACAGTTGTGAGCTGCCATGTGGGTGCTGGGAATTGAACCTGTGTCCTCTGGAAGAGAGATAGTGCTCTTAACTGCTGAGCCATCTCTCCAGCACCCCAATTCCTTTATTACAAGAATTTAAGGAAATGACTACACAGTACGTGATATACACTAAGCACTTTGTCTTTTATCATCAGAGAATTCTTATAAGGACTAGATATGATTTGCCCTACAAAATTCTTGGCATTGTGCCTAGAATACACTTAATAAACAGGAGCATCTGAAATAGCAACGTCAATATTGACTGACATCTAATGTTGGACATCCTGCTCCTGCTGATGTTAACACAATGTTGTTTTTAGTACATGGCTGTTGGTTTCAGATTTCAGTATCAGTTATCACTATGGTTTTATGCATGCCTGCATGAAGAGCTTGTCTTTAAAATGCTGTTGCTCTGAGAAGTTTCTTTCCTGCTACATCATTAAGAAGGTGAGAACCGGGCTGGAGAGATAGCTCAGAGGTTAAGGGCACTGACTGCTCCTTCAGAGGTCCTGAGTTCAATTCCCAGCAACCACATGGTGGCTCACAACCATCTATGATGTGCCCTGATGCCTTCTTCTGGCCTGCAGGTGTACATGCTGGCAGAACACTGTATACATAATGAATAAATAAATGTTTTTTTTTTTTTTTAAAGATGAGAGCCCTGGAGTGTGGCCCAAGGGTAGAGCACCTGCTTAATGCTTATGTATGAGCCTCAGACTCAAGCCTTGCCACTACCAGGAAGAGGAAGAGAAGGAGGAAGTCACGAGGGCTGGCAACCAACATATTTCCTTGGGCACATGACAAGTCTTGAAAATGGAACCTGGGTCAGCATTTGCATGGCTGGGTAGTCATGGCCACAGACACAGTGCCATTCTTCAACATCCACGGCCTTACCTACTGACAATTCAAATGTTTACCTGGAAGTCACACAGCCTTTCTTTGGTCCATGCCACCAGAATGAATTCCTGTAATAAGAGAATAGAAAAACAAGTACTTCTGCCCCTATGATAAATTCCCTAGAAAAGATTCAAGGGGGAGCTAAGGAGATGGCTCAGTAGCTAAGAGTGCTTTCTGTCCTACCAGAGGACTTGAACTTCTGTTCTCAGCACCGCGTCTGGCAGCTCATAACCACTTGTAACTCCAGCTTTGAGAGATCTGATACCCTGTTCCAGCTTCCATATGCCCCTTTCCACAGGGAGCAGAAACTTAAAGAGACACACATACATATGCATTAAAATAAAACACTTTTTAAAAATAAATCAACGGTTCAGCAATTTATCATGAAGAAACTTTTCCACGAAGTCCATTATGTAGGATGCCAGGGATGAAACCTCCAACTTGCTATATTCTCCAGGAACAGAGAGTATCCTAGTATCCCATAAGCCACTCACAACTCACCAGCCAACTATAAAAAGGTCATGGGGAGCCAGGTATGGTGGTGCACGCCTGTAATCCCAGCACTCAGGAGGCAGAGACAGGTGGATCTCTGTGAGGTTGAGGCCAGTTTGGTCTACAGAGCAAGTCCAGGGCAGCCAAGGCTAATACAGAGAAACCCTGTTTCAGAAAGAAAGAAAAAAAGAAGAAGAAGAAGAAGGAGGAGGAGGAGGAGGAGGAGGAGGAGGAGGAGAAGGTGGTCATGGGAAGTGCTCTAGTTTCCACACAATCCACCTAAGAAACTCTGAGTTGGCTATCTCACTGTGACCAAAAGCCATATAAACAGTGAACTCAGTCATCACTAAACACTAACTACATGCAGGTGTCTGTCACAAACTATCACTATGTCTTATGACAATCATGAAAAGAAGGCATTTTAATCTTTAGCTTGTGAGTCAACAGACACGGAATTTTAAGTAAACGCGCCCAAAGTCAGCAGGTGACTAAGTAGAAAGGCTAGGAGTCAAATTCAAGTCTTCTGGACTCCAAACCACTTAAACCCTGGCTAAACCCTGGCTTCCTCACAAAGTGCTTTGCATGTGCAAGCCCCTGGGTTTGATTCCTAATACACACACACACACACACACACACACACACACACACACACACACACACACACACACACATTACCCATGCATAGTAGAGCTGGTGGTGGTGGCAAGAAAAAGAGGAATAAAACACAAACAATAAAAGATGGCCACCCGAAGTGCCAGACTGAAATCCCAGCACTCGGGGAGGGGGAGGGGCAGAGGCAGGCAAATCACTGTGAGTTTGAGGCCAGCATGGTCTACAAAGTGAGTACAGGACAGCCAAGACTACACAGAGAAACCCTGTCTCAAAAAACAAAGCAAAACAAACAAACAAAAAAGATGGCCACCCACGCAACTGAAAAAATCTGGATAGTTGGGAGGGTAAGAGGGTAAGGAGAACTGTGGGAAAGCTGTGCTTGCCCCTGGAGTAGCAGACCAAGGGGTAGCCCAGAACAGATGCCAACTCCTAAGTCCTCATGGTGCACTCTCCTTCTTAGGCACACACATTAACAAGTGACCTGGATAAAGACCACCAATCTATTGGTGAATGGAACTGCCAATTAGACCAAGCATCAAGGAACAGAGTTAACATCACTGGTGGCCAAGCACCAGCTCAACTGTTCCAGGCACAGGCAGTGTACACGCACACTTTATGAAGTGTGCCCTCTGCCCCCAAGGTAACTGGGCCCGTTCTGTAAAGACATCTGAATGGATCATCTACAGGTGAGCCAGCTGTACAGTCTCCCATCCAGGAAAGAAGCATGCCCAAGACTTCAACACATTTAAATATCAACTTTTATTAAGCTACAATAGGGAAAAAAGACAAAGAAATGACAGAGAGGTCTAGATCCAAGAAAGAGTTATGGTACCCGTGAAGTTTGACATGGAAATCTTGTCTCCTCTTAGGGCTGAAGATAGAGCTTTTTAGGTAGAGTGCTTGCCTCTAGGTTCAATTCTCAGCACCACATGAAGCCGGTAAGGTTCATGCCTGTAATTCAAGCTCTTGGAGATGGAGGCAAGAGGATCAGAAGTTCAAAGTCATTATTGGCCACAAAGTGAATTGGAGGCCAGCCTGGAAGACACAAAACTAGGTCATCTCAGGAAACACAGAGGGAGAGAGAGGTGGGTGGAGAGATGAGAGAGAGAGAGAGAGAGAGAGAGAGAGAGAGAGAGAGAGAGAGAGGGAGGGAGGGACAGGGAAGGAGGGAGGGAGGGAGACAGAGGGAAGGAGGGAGGGACAGAGACAGGGAGGGAGGGAGGGAGGGAGGGAGGGAGAGAGGGAGGGAGGGAGGGAGGGAGGGAGGGAGGGAAGGAGAGAAAGACTGACTTACCTCCTCTTCTGTTTTGCCTCAGCTCCTCGTAGTAGTTTCTCCTCCTATCTGGCTAATGGAAAGCTCTGCAACAGGGACCTCTAGAACTGCACCGCTAGTGACACACCTGTTTATGCGTCTCGCCTCTTCCTCATCAGAAGTCCCTTTTCTTCAACTTAAGTATTTAAAAAGCAATCTGACTAAACTGAACTGTACCGATTATAAATGAAAGGTTTTCTCCTTCTGGGAACACACCGGATGAAAATCCAGTAAGAACCGTGTGTTATGGGAAAGTAAAAATCTCTGAGCCAGTATCTCCCTCCATCACACATTTGAGCTGTTCCTAAAGAATTCTCAAAAAAAAAAAAAAAAAAGAATTCTCAATAAATAAATTAATAATAAAAGAACGCCTACTCTCTCCTGCTGGGAGGAGGAAAAAAGGAAGAACCTGGAAACCTAGGATTTTCTCCGAAGACCAAAGACAAAAGGTACAGTTACATGGCCCATCTCTGCACTGCCTGGAGTGAGGAGGGGCACTGGGACCAGCTGTTCTCCACTCTCCTGTACCAGGGCAATGACCAAGAAGTATTAGAAATCAGATGACACAGTGACCCTGGCAGACAAGAGTGCATTGTCCTAACCGCAAAGCCATGCTCACTCTGCGCTGGGTGTTGCCTCTGGCATCACCTGCTCAGGACTGGGTTCTAGCTGCTGAAATTGCTTGGTCCAGGGAAGAATTGGATGCACTTACATGACTCCTCCTTTTGAAGGAGAGGAGGTGAGCAGTGATCACCTTCCCCCCACAAAAACCACTTCTCAGCCTTTTAATTTTTGTAGAAAAACATATCTCCCCCACCATACACACACACATACATAACATGCACATACATATGCACACATACACACATGAACACACACATACATTTACATATATACATACATACACACATATACACACACATGCACACCATGCACATACACAACATAACAGGTTGGAGAGACTTAAAACAAGCCTTCAGAGGCATTTCCTGCTCTTCTTCCATTCATTTTTCCTTGTCTTGACTTTGTCATAAAAGTCATCCCAGTGACACTCGCTTGTCCCCTGAACGGCTTACAGTGCATACCTCCTCAGTGCAGCACACTGAGTATAGAGACCATCAAGTATGTGTCTGGTTTTACAATAAATGCCATGTGGCTGGAAGCCTGAACTCTGCTCAGAAGTACTCACTCCGCTCTTTGTTGTTGAAGCTGCCTGGTCATGTGCAACTTTTTAAAAAGTCGGGAAATTGTTAGCAGGCTACGCTCTAGTCCGAACTCTTATTGTGTTGTTAGTCAATTCCCTCAGCCTCTTTTCTCAGTTCCCTCAAATATAAGGTGACATCATTGAACTAGAAAGCTGTCTAGTTTATCCTTCATCTCTAAAAAAAATCCAGAGTGTCACGGTGATGCTGATGCTGAGGGCTCTTCAGCATTATTAAAAAGACCCTTGAAAACTTACACAACCTCAAAAAATTGTTACAGAAGTTCGTTATGTTAGCCTCTCTTGCACCAGACTCCACACACAGCCTAAGCATTTCACAATCATGGTATGCTTTCATCTTCTGAGCAAGAGGAGCATCGCTAACGTAGATAATGCTACCTTAGTATTCCACATGAGGAAACTGAGGCTTAGGGCTCCTGCTCAGCAGAGCTGGAATTCTAATAGCTGGGCCCCATTCAGTTCCACTGTTTGTGTTCTCTAATTTCAAATGTATATTTATTTTTATTATTCTTAATTATGTGTGTGCGTGGTGTGTGTAGTATATGTGTGCAGTGTGTGTAGTGTATGTGTGTATGTGAGGAGGTGTGTGTATGAAGGTGTGTGCATGTGTTCTGTATGAGGGTAAGTGTGTGTGTGTGTGTGTGTGTGTGCATCAGGGTGTGTGCATGTGTTCTGTATGAGGGTAAGTGTGTGTGTGTGTGTGTGTGTGCGCGCGCGCGCATCAGGGTGTGTGCATGTGTTCTGTATGAGGGTAAATGTGTGTGTGTGTGCATCAGGGTGTGTGCATGTGTTCTGTATGAGGGTAAGTGTGTGTGTGTGTGTGTGTGTGTGCATCAGGGTGTGTGCATGTGTTCTGTATGAGGGTAAGTGTGTGTGTGTGTGTGTGTGTGCATCAGGGTGTGTGCATGTGTTCTGTATGAGGGTAAGTGTGTGTGTGTGTGTGTGTGTGTGTGTGTGTGTGCATCAGGGTGTGTGCATGTGTTCTGTATGAGGGTAAGTGTGTGTGTGTGTGCGTGTGTGTGTGTGTGTGTGCATCAGGGTGTGTGCATGTGTTCTGTATGAGGGTAAGTGTGTGTGTGTGCGTGTGTGTGTGTGTGTGTGCATCAGGGTGTGTGCATGTGTTCTGTATGAGGGTAAGTGTGTGTGTGTGTGCATGTGTGTGTGTGTGTGCATCAGGGTGTGTGCATGTGTTCTGTATGAGGGTAAGTGTGTGTGTGTGCGTGTGTGTGTGTGTGTGTGTGCATCAGGGTGTGTGCATGTGTTCTGTATGAGGGTAAGTGTGTGTGTGTGTGTGTGTGTGCATCAGGGTGTGTGCATGTGTTCTGTATGAGGGTGTGTGCAATGAGGCTGTGTCTGTGTGCATATGTGGTATCTAGCTGAGGGTGTGTCTGTGTGTATGAGTGTGTGTATGAGTGTGTATATACAAGGGTTGTATATGAGGGTGTATGTATAAGGGTGTGTGTATGAGAATGTGTGTGTATGGAGGTACGTGTGTATTTCATCTTTAGGTTCCTCTTCGTTTTTCTCTCTCCAATTCTTCCTCTTTCAACTAAGCTTCTTTATCAAGTGATGTTTTTAAAATAATCTCTCATAAAATAAAAATGTAAATGCTTACCAATATTTCTGTTACCAAAATTAATTGGCTATTTTTGATACCTGATAAATTGGAGTGTTCTGGTTTATTCTAAGAGTCAAAGATCTTAATAGAACTATCCTGGAATGATTTCTCAGCTCCATGTAGAGGTGTCAGTGCAGTGTAGTGTGGTGTGTGGGCTTTGGGATCCGAGCAGACAGTGTCATCCTTCAGCCGCTGCTGGAAGCTCTGAGAGGAGAGAGATCAGTCAGCAAAGCTCACCCTTAGCAGGTTGGCATGCACCACAGCACCTGGCTTTCTATGTGAGTTCGGGAGATGGAAGTCTGGCTCTTATTCTTGGGTGCCAAACACTCTACCAGCTGAGCCGTCTCCCCAACCAAAGAAGGCTCCTCTGCCTCACAGCCTTGAGTAGATTTAGAATCACCATGGAAACACATCTCTGGGTGTGACTAGGAGGGTTTCCAGAGTGGCTTAACTGAGGAGGAAAGACCCACTTTGAATGTGGACTGCATTATTCCATGGACCGGGGTCCTGGGCTGAAGAAAAAGGAACAAGTGGACTCCTCTCTCTGCTTTCCCTCTGCAGGCCAGTTTGTGACAGCCACCCCAGGAACAAATGTGGCCTCTCCTTCCTCGTGCTGCTGCTTGTCAGGTAAAACAGAGGCAACGACACTGCTTCAAAGGGTAAAATAAAAAGAGCCGAAGAGCCAGGCACAGTGGCCTACACCTTTAATGCCAGCACTCAGGAGGCAGAGGAAGGCGGATCACTGTGAGTTCAGGAAGCTAGCTGGTCTACAGAGTGAGATCCAGGACAGCCAGAGCTACATAGTGAGATCCTGTCTCGAGGAAGAAGAAGAAGGAGGAGGAGGAGGAGAAGAAAAAGAAGAAGAAGAGTTGATGCTAGAGAGATAGCACCGTAGGTAAGAGCCCTGGCTGTTCTTCTCAGGGACCCAGGTTCGGTTCCCAGCACCCACATGGCAGCCCACAACTGTCTGTAACTCCAGCTCCAAGAGATCCAACACCCTCATGCAGGGTGCATGACATGCAGGGAAAACAGCAATTCATATAAAAATAAAAATAGATAAATCATTTCAAATGTGGAGGGCAGGGCTAAGGTATATGAGGAGAGCCTATGGGTAAGAGGTGACCTTTATAAACTGCTGATTCAGAATCAGGAAGTACACTAAACACTCTATCACACTATCTGCCTAGTCCTCAGAAGGGAACCAAGGCCTGGGCATTACTCCCATTTTACAGATGACAGACCTAGATAGAGTAGCTTTAGTGACTGGCCAGGCCCTTCAGGTTGCGAGTGCCTGTGCAGTCTAGCTTCCAGATGTAGTCTCAAAGCAACAGTGCCACCAGAGAAGCCAAACTCAATAAAGACACATTTCCTCCACCTCTATAAACCTTTTAAGAGATTTGTAATAAGACGCAATAATGCTCAACACTGTTGCTTGCTGGGGTGGATTTCACTTTCAACTTTTAAAGTCATAAATGTTATACAGAACACTGTATGCCAACGCTGGGGAGTGAACAATGACCCATTTCACGCTGAGCAGCTTTAAATAAGGTCTGTTTTAAATAGCATGGCCCAAGAGTATTTGCCACAAAAATTGCTAACCATTTGTCAAGTGAGCTGTGAGTGTGAGGAGGAGCATCTCACCTGCGAGTCTGTTCTTTTGACCTTTGGTAAATAGGCTATGGCAGATGCCCTCATCTTCAGCATCAAACAGTTTTCTGTAAACCTGCCTACTGGAGCCAGAGAGGACTCTGAATCCAGGTTAGTCACATTTTTACGGGAAAGTTTCAGGCATCTGAGACGCTGGCTGAGTTTCTTCGTCATTTGATTTTTATCAAAAGATGTTAATCTAACAAAGGAAAGGGGAAAAATAAGAAGGAAAAGGAAAGAAAGAAGGAAGAAAAGGAAGGAGGGGAAAGGTGAGGTAGAGGAAGAGATGACCACGGGAAGGGAAGGAGGGGGGAAAAAAGAAGGCTTCAATCTAAATCAAAGGGTTGAGCCCTTACATCAAGTTTCTAAGAGACTAACTGCTGTTAAAAACTTATTTTTCTCCTGTGATGGCACATGCCCGTAATCCCAGCACTCAGAAGACTGACATAGAAAGATCTCAAGTTTAAGACCAGCCTGAGCGACAGAGCAAGACTCTGCCTCCACAAATGGGGGCAGATAAAGAGACATGAAACACCTTACGGCGGGAAGACTACACAGTTCATGTGTTTGCTAGAGATATCAAGTCTCAGGGGGGTGTGCTCAGACAGCTCTCAGATGAAAGAATGAATCTGTCTAGTTCTATGTACGACAGTGGGAGATGAGTGACTCCACTGGAAATAAAATGCGTCTCCTGAGGAGGAAGCAGAGAGGGAGTCTGCAAGCTTGTGGATATGGAAAACCAGACAAGGAGGGCGTTGGAACGGCATACATGGTGAGGCAGGGCTGCCCCATAGTGGGGGGTGCGGGGGAGATGGTCAGTTCTGGGCTTAGTTTCAGCCTGTTTAACTTACTGTGTCAAGTCAGCTCTTTGCTGCTTTAGTGAGCTAACCCCCAAGATGGAAGCGCCGCTCCCACTTTCAGGTTCTCTGCCACCCAGCTGCAGAGCAACCAGACAGAATCTATAGTGATGTCATTGCTGACCATAAGCCACTTGGCTGTTCCACCCTCCCATCCAGGCTATCTCTTAGGGTTATGTCTGTTTTTTCTCCCTTGAACTAGATTGTCTTATAACGAAGACTCGGGCTGGAGAATACTTGCTCAGATGGTAGGCTGCTTGCTTGGATGCAGGAAGCCTTGCCTTGCTCCCTAGTACTGCATCAGAACCAGGTGGTGATGCAGGCCTCTGTAATCCCCTCCTCACTCAGACACAGAGCAGGGAGACCAACAGCTCAAAGTTGCTTTTGACTATATAGCACATTGGAGGCTAGCCTGGGTTGTGTGAGATTTTGTTTCAAGAGTTTCCATAAAGTTAAAAATATATATTATACTGCAATAGGCTATGTTGTATATTTCAATTTTTTGGTTTGGTTTGGTTTGGTTTGGTTTTGGCACAATCTTGCTTTATACTCCAAGCTGGCCTTGAACTTGATGTATAACCGACAAATCCCACCTTCATCCTGCCAACTAGCCCAACCCATGTGCTTAAAGCTTCTGTTTTTTGTTTTTTTTTTTTTTTTTTTAAGCAATTTAAATGAAATAGCAGTGACATTTCTACTTAATTTACTTTGCTATCAGTGTGTTTCAGGTGATTTAAGACTTAACATGCATCTCGGATACAGTGGTTTGCTCAGTGTTTGAGGGAAATAACAGATACAGGCAGAGATGCCCTTGTTCATCGGTATCGTCTCTTACAGCCAATCTTCCTGGTCCAGAAGAGCAGTTTTCAACCTGTGGGTCCAGACCCCTGTCTCAGGAGACACACATGTCAGATCTCCTGCACATCAGATACGTACATTACAACCCATAACAGTAGCAAAATTACAGTCATGAAGTAGCAACAAAAATAGCTTTATGGTTCGGGGTCACCACAACTCAAGGAACTGTATTAAAGGGCCTCAGCATTAGGAAGGTTGAGAACCACTGCTCTAGCAAATTTAGTGTTTAAGTTTGTCGGTATTAGGAAAGAATAAACTAGATAATATTATGACTTTGCTGACAGAGCACTTGCCTAGCATGTGTGAGGGCCTAGGTTCTGTTCCTAGTACCTCAGAGGAGCAAAGAAAGCCCAGAATAAAAGAGACATTCCGGTAAGGTACACAGCCTGTATCTTTAATTTAGATCAGGCTATGAACTCATGATCCTCCTGCCTCACCCTACAGAGTACCGAGACTATGGGCGTGCATCACTGTACTGCACATCTCAATTTTCTTTTCTTTCTTTCTTTCTTTTTTGCTTTTCTGTTTTTGTTTGTTTGTTTGTTTTTTGAGACAGAATTTCTCTGTGTAGCCTTGGCTGTCCTGGACTTGCCTCTGCATCCTGAGTGCTGGGATTAAAGGTGTGCAAATTTTCTTTTCTTGACCAAAGTCAGGATTAAAAAATAAAAATGCTTCATGCACGCCTTTGATCCCACCACTGGGGAGGCAGACCCAGGTGGATCTCTGTGAGTTCAAGGCCAGCCTGGTCTACAATGCGAGTCCAGGACAGCTAAGGCTACACAGAGAAATTCTGCCTCAAAAAACCAAGTGTGTGTGTGTGTGTGTGTGTGTGTGTGTGTCTGTGTGTGTGTGTGTGTGTGTGTGTGTGTCTGTGTGTCTGTGTCTGTGTGTCTGTGTGTGTGTATATAATAAATAAATAAATAAATAAATAAATAAATAAATAAATAAAATGCTGCCAGGTGTGCCAATGCACACCTGTGTTTTCAGCACTTAGGAGGCAGAAGCAGTAGGCTCCTCATGAGCTAAAGGGCAATTTGAGTTACAAAATAACTTCCAGACCAGCCTGGCCCATACAGAATGAGATCCTGTCTCCAAATTAATTACTAATTAATTCAAGTGCTAAATCACAGTGAGATCCAAGCTCGGGGAGGAAGAGAAGGCAACTAGAGCCTGTCACAATTGTATTTTCATTTAAACAGGTTTGTTACTGGTTCAACAATGAAGTTTCAGGAAAGAGAACTACAGATGATCAGAGTATTTTTAGCTTTGTCAGTCCAGTGCTTCCCACAGTTCCAAGTGAAAAGAAGAGGAAAGGTTTCCCAAAGGCTAACCGTACCCTGGTATCTCAGCTCTCAGGAGCAGCTTGATTTGACAACAGCACACACAAATCTTGCCCCTCTTTCTAGAGCTATTGACTGCTACCCAAGGCCTCTATTTGTTCACCTGTGACTGACCTCTTTATAATTTTAAAACATAGACCAGGGTCTTTTTTTTTTTTTTAAGATTTATTTGTTATTTATACAGTATTTTGCCCACACGTGTGCCTGCCCACCACAAGAAGGCACCAGATCTCATTACAGGCGGTTGTAAGCCACCACGTGGTTGCTGGGAATTGAACTCGGGACCTTCAGAAGAGCAGGCAGTGCTCTTAAACCTTTCAGCCATCTCTCCAGCCCAAGATACATATATTTATTTCAAACTATTTACCAGTTCACTGTTTCAGTTATTTTGTAGTGTGGAAGATCAAACTGGGGGCCCTGAGCCTGGCAGGAAGTGCTCACCGGCTGGGATCTACCCTATCAGGCTCATTGGTCTCCTCTCCATGAATAATGCATAAGGTAGTTAAATTCCTGGGCCGGTTTCACATTTCTCCATTGACGAAAATAAAAACATCTGTGCCAGCCTCCACTAAACACCTTTCCAGTCGGGAGTAGATGAGAGACCTGGTGTGAGGGTCAGGGTTAACCCCTCCAACACATTTCCCATAAAAGCCATCCTTTTTGTCTGTCTTTTATCCTTCATCCTGATTCTAGGCTCCATTGTTAAATTAGAAGCTCTGTGGGAACACTGTTTCATGCCATGTTTGATTCTCCCCAGGATCAACCTTTAATGTCTTATACGCTGTATATAGTCAACGAACTTCTCTGCTTTGTTTTGTTTGTCCCCCCCCCCATTAACACCCCCACCCCCACTCCACCCCACCCCCGGCTCATATTTAAACCCAGTGTCCCTCTAATGTTGGGCAAGGGCTCTGTCACTAAGTTATACTCTCAACAGCCTCGTTTTCTTTTCTTCTTCAAGTGTGTGTGCATGCAGGAGGAGAGACGCGTGCGTGCGTGCGTGCGTGTGTGCGTGCTCACCTGTGAAGGTGCACAGAGACCGAAAATGAAAACCTTGCGTCCTCCTCTATCATTTGCCACCTTATTTTTTGAATCTGAGTCTCTCACTGGACCTGGAGCTTGCTGTCTGGGTTCGCCTGACCCTCCAGCAAGTCTCCGGAGCTCACCCCACTCCCATTTCTATGCCCCCAGTGCCAGTATTAACAGACACTTGCTGCCTCAGCCTGCTTTATGAAGTTACTAAGAATTTGGACTCCGGCCTTCGTGCTTGGCCAGCAATCATTTCACCCACTCAGTCATCGCCCTAATCGTGCCTCCCCATTTTTTAAAAATGGTGTCCCTCGGTGGAAGAACGGGAGTCTATGTTCAATGAGTGCATCTTTGGCTGCTCCCTAGAGTTGACTGCTAGCGTCTTACTGGGTTTCTACCATTTTCCTTCTCTTGTCTGATGGTGGCGGCGGCTGTTGTCATCTTCCAGTGCTGGTGACTAAACACACACGGCTTCATCCTTGCTGTATACTCTGTCACTAGGCCATACCCCCCCCCCAACCCTTGCTTTCCTTTTTTGTTATTTTTTGTTGCTGTTGTTAAGAATCATTCTCACAGAGCTGGAAAGATGCCTCAGCTGCTCTTGCAAAGAGTCCTAGTTTGCTTCCCAGCACACATGTCAGGTGGCCCACAAACCCCGATAACATCAGCTCCAGGGAATCTGAGGGCATGTGCATCTTTCTGCGTGAGCATACCATGCAGCACACACACACACAATCTTTAAAAATAAATAAACAAATTATCACAGTGAAACCCATTATTTTTTTTTCTATGTTCATACCATCCTGAATGTCCCTGATATTTCTGAAACCTATTATTTTGTATAATTAATATATACCATAAAATACATTTTTAAAAAAAGTATCCCTCAAAAAAAACAAGTATCCCTCCTTACAAACAATACAGTAGAAAAATAAGATTTGCCACAAAAATCACATTGTAAATGAAAATAAAAACCAATCTGAAAGGTTGCCAAGTTACAGTCTTTGTCTGTCTAGGAAATGGGCCAATGATTTAGCCAAGAACTTACACTGGGAAGGCCCAGATTTGCCTGGCTGCTCACGTGGCTTCAGGACATTGGTTGTAAAACCACAAACCTCACAGCCTCTGTGGCCACTGAAAGCCTCCTTTCCGTTTTTATTTGAAGTGATAAGGACAAGATTGCTGGACACTACTTAGATTTCCACAAGAAGATACATTGCCAATTGTGTCAAGGAGGGCGGGGCGGGGCTTCCTTAGCCAGTGAAGGACTTCCAGAAAAGTCCACGTAATGCCGGAAGTGGTCAGTGACTGACTCACTGCTTGTTAGGAGCCCTCATTCTGAGTCAATCTCCTCCGAACCCTTCAGGGTATTAATAAGAAAATATCCAAGAAGAAAACGATCGTGACACCAAAGAATTGTGAAGCCAGCCAGGGCTGCCTCTTCTCATCTCTCACTTCCCCTGGGCCCGGTCATGCTTTGCAGATTCCAGGCCCAGTTAATACATATTATTCTTACCTTCCTCCAACTCAGACTCCATTCTAATCCTCAGGGTTGAGGCATTAACTAGATTTAAAATAAACAATAAGACGAGTGTTAATCCCAGCACTCAAGAGGCAGAGGCAGGCAGATCTCCGAGTCCGAGGCCAGCCTGATCTACAAAGCTACACAGAGAAATCCTGCCTCAAAAAGCCAAAATAATAATTAAATAAAATAAATAAAAGTAAAAAAGGGCTCTTGCTATTGGCCGGATCTTACTTCCCAGGTATCGTGTTTACCTCTTACCCCAGTCTTTAAAGTTCATGGCTCGCCTTAGTTCTCTCATCCAGTAATATTAAAAAGGTTCTGACTTTTGTTCATTCCAGCTGATGCGCCTGGGCTGCAGAGCTAATAAAGGTCTTGAGGCCACCGCTGGGCTCCGAGGTGGAATTGGTAAGTTGTGCTCCAGATACAGGCGTGGCTACCTGGTATTTGTCATCCCTCGCCTCACAGGAAATTCTTTGAGGAGTACAATTCTCCCAATTCTCCTGACAGGCAGGAGGAAAGGAACAACCACGTTAGCACTTCCTGGTAGACACACAGGCTGCATCGCATTATGTAGTCTCCCGGCAACTGTGTTCCAAGACTCTCCGGGCTCCTTCCTGTGCTGGGTGAGTCTAGACTATACACGTTCTACAGTGAAGATGGTGTCCTGGGGCGATCAACTCTGGGTTAGCTAAGTTACTGTTCCCATTTTGTTCCAAAGTAAAGGTTTGGAGCTGTATCTTTTGGTCCTAATTAGAAATTGACTAACTGCTCACTGTCTTCTTTGCTCTGCAGAGTCTCCGACTAGACACAATATTTTTCATTTCTTTTTCTGAAAAACGCTGTTGACTGCCTACCAAGTACTTACCACACTGATGATCTACAAGAGTTGAAAAGAACTCTTGCTTTACTATGTAATCACAGAAACAGGGAAAATTTAAGAAACAATTCTTGTTTCTTGAGGGAAATTATGGTACCAAAAGTATCCCACATTACAGAATGGACGTGTGTATAAATACACGCGGGCCACTCTTTTCCATGAAAACACTTGTAACTTGCTGTTCACTTCTGTTTCATCTGCCGAGGGAATGGAGGCCCCACTGACAACGGCACAGCCACTACTGCCACTGCGGTCTCCGCTGGGACTTTTACACTTGCCATGAAAGGGTATGTCCGGTGCCATTGGATCCATCTACAGCCCAGCTCCTGCATCTAAGGCACCTCGAGCATCTTGGAGGGGGGGGGGGGTTGAATTCTAAGAAACCGGAGAACCAGGAAATCTGCTGTGAGATTGTGTCTCCTAGAAATGACAGGGCAGCTTGACACGTGACACATGAACAGTCAGGCAGTCTGCATAAACAAAGTCTGAAGAAGGACAGAAGCAATAGACAAGCTAAGCTGGGGGGGAGGGGCATCTCACTGGGCACCACCCATAGACAAAGAACCACAGGCAATACTGAGAGTTAGAGAAACAGTCTTCCCCAGGGAAGAGTTTCCTAATTGGCCATCCAATACCGAGTGGTCAGCCCTGAAATCAAATGCATATATGTAAACAGAGTAGGCAGGCTGTGTGTGTGTGTGTGTGTGTGTGTGTGTGTGTGTGTGTGTGTGTGTAACACTAAAACAGGCCTTGATCTTGATAGGGAGGGGGAGTACATGGAAGACATTGGGGGAAAGAAAAGGAAGGGGGAACATGATTATAATTATACTTAAATTTAATTTTTGTATTAATAATAGTAACTTTAAAAGAGATTGTCCCTAGGGCTGGAGAGATGGTTCAAGGCTTGAGAGTGCTTGCTCTTCCAGAAGACCTGAGTTCGGTTCCCAGAACCCTTGTCAGGCAAGCTCACAATCAACTGTAGCTCTCCCTCTCAGGGACAGGATGCCTTCCTCTGGCTTCCTCAGAGACCCCAGCATATACACCTGGATATAACACACACCTTTAATCCCAGCACTCGGAAAGCTGAGACAGGTGGATCTCTGTGAGTTCAAGGCCAGCCTAGTCTACACAGTGAACGCCCAGGTCTCCATCATGAGATCATCCTATCAGCTACCCAGGCGCAAGATGAATCAAGGCCAAAAGGAGAAAACCTAGAAAACAAAAAACTGTTCTTCAATACCTGACCTGACCTGTTGTGTCATTGCAAAAAGACTGCTTGGTGAGAGTGGAGGCCCTATCCCATCACTGCTAAGTCTTTTCGTGTGTGTGTGTGTGTGTGTGTGTGTGTGTGTGTGTGTGTGTGTGTGTGCATGTGAGCACAAGAGCCTACAGAGGCCAGGGGTTTCAGATCTCCACAACTAGAATTACAGACTATTGTAAGCCACCTGACATGAGTTCTAGAAAAGGAATTCCCGTCATCTGTAAAGAGCCACAAGTACTCTTAACCATGAGCCATCTCTCCAGCCCCCATGGCTGCTCCTTAAGTACCTAGATTAGCGTGTGGTTCAGAGAAGGGAACTCAAGAGCACCCTGTTGTATGTGTGGAATGTGGGGTGCCTGCGTGGATATGTAAATGGTCCAGTGTTACTCCTTCCAGCCAGCCTCTGCTGATGAGTGGGTATAAGCCAAACCCCCAAATGGCTACAGTTTCGGAATGTTTGATAGTCTTGACAGGAAGCCTAAACCACCACGTGAAGACTTTTTTGAAGTGGTTCTCCGCCTGAAAGTTGTTTTCTTCCTGTCAGGGTGAGGACCGTGGATCTC
The DNA here is from genome assembly GCF_903995435.1 of Acomys russatus. Classification (NCBI taxonomy): domain Eukaryota; kingdom Metazoa; phylum Chordata; class Mammalia; order Rodentia; family Muridae; genus Acomys; species Acomys russatus. Next base: position 27,047,235 of record NC_067164.1, on the reverse strand, counting down.
CCTAAAAGTGGAAAGGGACTTCCGAATTCCCAGGTGTTAACAAGCAGCCACAGAAATTCAACCTGATGAAATGTCTTTGGAAAGTGGCTTTTCCTCCTCCAGCAGTGCTGGGATCTGTGCAATATCAAACAAGAACAGGAGCAGGTAACAATAGATATAGCTCGTGACCATTTTAATCCGGTCTGGGTAGGTATTAGGACTACGAGTTACTTATCAACCCCAACAAGTGATGCTCCAGCACATAGCTGAGGTCAGCAGTGTGCTGCAGAGCAAAAGCAAGGCCCTAGCCTCGATCCCTAGTGTGGGGGGCCTGGAGTTCCTCTCTAGGGGGAGTCATCAAGAGAAATGGAGATAAATCTGTTAGGCAGAAAATAATGAAGGCTGTGTGTGATGTGGACACCTGAAGTACTTGCAAAGCTAAGGCAAGAGGCTTCAGAGTTTGAGGCTATCTTGGACTATGTAGTGAGATCCTGTCTCAAACATACAGAGAGAGAGAGAGACAGAGACAGAGACAGAGACAGAGACAGAGACAAAGAATCTATGAAATCCCACCTAAAAATGGTTTTATAGTGTTGAACTAATATTTTTTTCCTTCTCAATTATTTCTGGTATGGTACCTGAACCAAACTGCTTGACACAGGATAACAGTTGTGTTGAAGCACAATCTACAGCTCTCTCGCGTCTCTCCCTCCTCTCTTTCTCCTCGTCCTCTCTTGCTGTCTCTATCTCTCTGTCTCTCTCTCTCTGTCTCTGTCTTTCTTTCTCTCTGGGGTGCTCCTCCCACTTCTCCCACTCCCCCATGCTCATATAATAAACTTCTCCATATCATATAAAAAAAAGTCTAATCTACATACTCTAAGTTTTGAATATTAACTGTGTATTTCCATGGCTTGGGTAGTTAGCAAGCATCACTGCAATTCGGGGGTTTTGTTTTATTTAGGGTTTTTTTGTTTGTTTGTTTGGTTGGTTGGTTGGTTGGGTTGGGTTGGGGTTTTTCTTCTGTTGGTTGGTTGGTTTGGTCTTGTGTTTGTTGTTTGTCTTTTGACACAGGATCTCATGTAGCCAAGGCTGACACTAAAAAACAAAGTCAGCCTTGCCTCTGCTTGCCAGTGCTGAGACTTCAGGCATGTAGCACAGCACCTAGCCCCTTTGCAATACACAATCCAATTCTTAAGCACTTCCGTCACCCCCTTCCCAGTTTCCGGGTTAGAATTTGCAGCCACTCCCCACTCTTATCCCCAGCCCTGAGCAGACACACTTCTACTTCCTACATCTGTAGATTTTCCTTTTCTAGAAATGTTATATACATAGGGTCATGCAAGGCAGTCTTCTGTGCCTATCTTTGTTGCACGGGGGTAGGGAGGGGTGCGGGGGGGGGGCGGACAATTTTTGCGATTTGCCTTTGCATTCTCTCTCTCTCACTCTCTCTCTGTGAGAGAGAGACAGAGACAGAGAGAGAGAGAGAGAGAGAGAGAGAGAGAGAGAGAGAGAGATTTCTTTACATAACTTGCCATTATGTAAAATCACACTGTGTTTAATCAACAAGCATTAAGATTATGTCCACCAAACTGGGCACAGTGGGGCACATCTGTAATCCCAGCACTCTGGGAAGCAGAGGCAGGAGGATCTCTGTGACTTCAAGGACAGCCTGGTCTACAAAGTGAGTCCAGGACAGCCAAGGCTACACAGAGAAACCCTGTCTCAAAAAAAAAAAAAAGGAAGACCGAAAGACAAAAGATTATGTCCCCTTCCAGCCATTATAGATAGTGTGTTTTATAAGCATTTTATGCAAATATTCACATCAGCATATATTTTCATGTTTCTTGGGGGGAGGGTTATCTAGTAATGAATCTCTGCCTCATATGCTAAATTTATGTCTAAATTTTTTAAAGAAACAGGCTCTCAAACCCCGGTACTCCACTACTGAGCTACAAGCCCAGCTTTTTGGTGTGTTGGCTTGGTTTTGTTTGTGTAATTTAGACAAGATCTTGCTTGTGTGGTTTAGGCTGCCTTGGAATTCTCTGTATTCAGCCGAGCCTTCACCTCAACATTCTCCCGTCTTAGCTTCCGAAGTGCTAGGATTGGCAGGCATGAACTGCCATATCAACAGCTCTCAACCTGTGGCTTGAGACCCCCTTTGGTGACCAGACGACCCTTTCACAGGCTCCCATATCAGATATGCTGCACATCAGATAGTTCCATGACAACGCACAACAGCGACAAAATTACAGTTATGAGGAAACATAATTTATGAGCATCTGTATTAAAGGGCCGCGGTCTTAGGAAGGTTGAGAACCACTGCATTATTCCCAGTTTATAATGAACTTTTAAAGATCTTGACACCCAGGAAGGAACCTACTACTGTCATTTTGCTTAAATGGACATGTTGTCAAACTGCCCTCTAAATATTTATGTCTATACACATAGATTATTGGCATTTGCAATCTTGGAAAGGGAAATTTTTTTTTCCAGCAGGCAGCAGTTAATATAGAAACTCATAATAGTTTGAGTTCAGAGAATGGATAAGGACTGAGTGCTCGGCTCTAAGTGGGGCATTTGTAGTAAACCCTGGGCGCACACAGGCATACCTCCAAGGCTCGGGAAGAGCACAGGAGAGGAGCCAGGGGACGGGGAAGAGTACAGTGAAATGCCATCTTCTGCACATTACATGGCTGTTGCACTCAAGACCACAGCGGCTATGGCTGCCCACAGAAGATCAAGCCAGGTAGCATTCCTGTTTGCACCGGATTTGCCCTCACAAGGCCCCACCTCTAGCTGAGGAGCAGTTGGCAACTGATGGTTGCTGAGAAGGGTGTGGCTGCAGTAGGTTACCTGTGCTTCAGTGGATGGCCACACCCCTATGCCCATGAAGGCCTCATTAATTGACTAGATGAGCTATGAAAAGAGGAGAGGAAAAGGGGGGCCTGAAAAGTAGGGGGTGGAAGAATTAGGGGACCCTTCGGGAGGTGGGAAGGGGTTTCTGTTGGATTTGACCAAGATACTACACACACATACATACATACATACATACATACATACATACATACATACACACACATATACACATATATATTAACTTGCCAATGAATAAATAAAGAATATTCTAACAAGTAAATAAATGCCTCAATAAACTATTAGTAGGCCAGTGCAAAGTGGCCGCCCCAATTTGCATTCTCCCCACAAATGTGCGTGTGCACTCCCTGCACTTATAGTGTGGGGAATCACAGCTGTTCTACTGAGGGTCTAGTGAATGAATGATATTTCCTTATGAGCTTTAATTTGCATTTCCTATATCAAGGTCATGATCTTTTCGTGTATAGCCATTCACAGAGTTTCTATGGTAGATGTCTTTTCAAATCTTCTGCTCATATTTTCCCCTTTTCTTATCATGTTTATGATACTGAGATTCAACCTAGGACCATATACATGGTGAGTAAGCACTCTACCACAGAGCCATACCCCAGCTCTGTGCTCATGTGTGTGTGCCCGTTTTTTTGTTTTGTTTTGTTTTTGTTTTTGTTTTTTTGGTTTTTTTTTTTTTTGTTTTGGTTTTATTGAGTTGTGATGAGTTTCCTTTTTTTTTTTTTTTTTTTTTTTTTCTTCTGAATACAAGTCTTTACTCATATATGTGATTTACAAACACCTCCTTTTTGGCATCTTTATTACACTTCTTTATTTATGATGTGTGACACACACATGTCCTGGAGCTCATGTGCACACGTCAGAGGACAATTTACAGGAACTGGTTCTTTCCTTTCATCCCTCATGCTCTGGGGCTTGAATTTAAGTCCTCAGCCTTAGTGGCAAGTGCCTTTATCCACTGGGCCATCTCGTTAAGCCCAGCAAATACTTTCTTCTAATCTGTGACATGTATTTTCTCTCCTTTAATTGTGCCTTTTGAAGAACAAACGCTTTAAACTCCGCTGTAGTTGTGTGTATCGATGGTTTCTTTTGTGGGTTGCTTGTTCCTTTTGGGTTATGTTAATTTTCCTCTTCTGTTCTTCTTGCTTCTTAGTAGATCTTCACATACCTTTTAAAATGTATCACGTTGCTGGGCGTGGTGGCGCACGCCTTTAATCTCAGCACTCGGGAGGCAGAGGCAGGTAGATCGCTGTGAGTTCGAGGCCAGCCTGGTCTACAAAGCAAGTTCAGGACAGCCAAGGCTAACACAGAGAGACTCTACCTCAAAAAACAAAAGAAAACAGAACAAAAAAATGCGTCACGTTGATACTTGTTAATGAAACAGACATCTCAGTGCACAATGTTTGCTGGATTCCCTCTTCCTTTTAAAGCTCCATGTTATCAAGGCCTGGTGCTGTTCTTTCTGATGAGAGCGATACATAGTCTGATATTCCAAAAGCCAGATAGTAATAGTTATTGATCAAAGGCCGTGCCACCAGACAGGCATTGCTTTAACCTCTTTCCTGGTATTAATTCATTTCATATTAAGGGTCTCATGTGGCAGGTGCTATGATCATCAACACCCCAACAAGTAAGCAAGCAAGCACACGCCCTACTTAAGTTGCCCAGAAAGTGGCAGAGCTGGGATCTGAGCTCAGGCAATCCAGCTTTTCAAAGGATGCAGTCCTAGACACGTGTTACATCTGGGCGATTTCCCCCAAGAAGGACAGCCAGATAAGATCAATTTCCATGGGGTACATGGTAGCTGTCTAGTACAGAGCCACTCCAGCGACTCTCAGAATACAGGGAGGTTTTGATTTCTGTTGCTGCGTCAACCTCCCCTGGACCTCCCTCACCTCCTCATACAGTGCCCCTGCTGAGGAAGCTCACAGCACACTATAAACTCGATAGATACGTCCTATTCTCACTGTCACTTGAGTTCTGAAACAGCAAGTCGGGTCACTGCATGGCCACAGCTGGGACCCCCCCCCCATGACCTATGGCCACAGTCCCAGGATTTGTCTTGACTTTTTCCTTCCTGATGCCTAGCCGTGTGCTAATTCCATGGTTCCCTAAGACACCTCTGCATCCTTCTAGCACATGCCTGTTCTGCTTAAGATACCCCTAGCTGATCTGTTCCTTGCAACAAACCATCACTACTACATGTAGGAAGCATGGCAGAGGCTCACCCTGTGTCCAAGCACAGCCTTGCCTCCAGCACCTACTTGAACTTCAGGACCCCCTCAGACCTTATTGAGCCTTTCCCACAAGCCTTGGTGGCACTTGCTCAAGTGTCTCTCTGGGCTTTCCCTGGGACAATTGCCATATCTGACACACTAACCTGTGCTAATGAGAGAGCTGGAGGAAGCTTGGTTCCTCCTCTTGCTCAGGTAGAGAGGGTGTTCTGTAACAGGGTTTTGTTTTTGTTGGGTTTTTGTTTTTGTTTTTGTTTTTGTTTTATGACAACGGCACTTTTGTTTTCCTAACCTGGACCGGCTTCAACAGTGCCATTTCAGGTTAGCCAAGAGAGAGGAAGGAATTTTTGCTGGGCGTTGGAGAACTTCTTCTGCCACTGTGATTGACTTCCCCTTAGCCAGGAGCAAAGAGCCACTGCTAGATCCCCATCAGTGACAAGAGTCATTCCAAAGGGTGACTTCAGAACACTCAGCAGCCATGAAAGGTGCCAGGAGCAAATGTGGCAGCGGGTTCTGGCTTGGGATCCGCGGTCCTGAGAAAAGAAGAGCTGAGTCCGCTTCTTTCCGGGCTCTGGCTTAGGGTGGGAACTGGCGATCAATCTGCAAGGCTGTCCAGTCTGAGAACAGACCCACTGGTCGCAGCAACCTTGGGGTAGGAGGTTCATTTGTAAGATGGCGGGCACACAGACTGCCCCCACCCCCACCTCCACCCCCCACCTGCCGTCGGGTTCACTGCCTTAGCTTTTTCCAAGAGGCAGCAGCTCTGCAATTCTTTCTAGCATTTCTCTCTCAGGCACACAAAGGATTGTCAAGGGGATTGTACTTCTGAGGACTCAACTGAGATGTTACTCAATTACTCTTCTGAAAGAACTCGAGTCAGCAGATACGTACTTACCACTTGCTTTCTACTGAAAACCATGATCTAGACGAGAGGAAACGCTCGGGTAGCTGCGCGACTTAGATTACACAGCAAATAGTATCACGCAACTGAAAAACAGCCAGAACCTTGCAAGTATTCAAAATCATCACTGTTTGTCTCGCTATTTCTCTTTGAGCGGTTTGTTTCCTAAGCAAAGCAGGGTGCTTTTACAATTATTCTAATATATTTACTTTTTCCATCAAACTCCATCGACTCATTAGACTGTCACGTTCATCAGTAACCTCTGCAGCAGACACCTTCAGCGCTGCACTGGACTCAGAAGTCACCCTCAACAACGTCAGCACTCGGGAGGCAGAGGCAGGCAAATTGTTGAGAGTTCGAAGCCAGCCTGGTCTACAAAGTGAGTCTAGGACAGCCTGGGCTACACAGAGAAACCTTGTCTCGAAAAACAAACACAAATAACAAAGAAATATAAATGTACCCAGGCACAGTGGCACTCTGTAATCTCAGCCCTCTGGGAGGCAGAGGCAGGTGGTTCTCTGTCAGTTTGAGGCCAGCCAGGGCTACAAGGCTATGCAGAGAAACCCTGTATGGAAAAAGAAAAAAGAAAGGAGAAACATAAATGCGGGTCTGGATGCCATTGGGACTCAATGGTTAAGAACAAGCCCTGCCCTTGCAGAAGGCCAGAATTTGATTCCCAGCACCTTTATCAGCCAGCTCAACCACCCAACATAATTCCAGATCTGCACTCATTTGCTCAAACACACATACACATACACGTCATTAAAAATAACAAAAATCAATATTTAAAAAAAAAAAGGAATCTAAACATGGACTGAATTTTTTTTTTAAACTCACAGAAGTAAATTATAATAAAACCATAGCAGCTAGCATTCCTTGGCTATGACTGTGGGCAAAACTATCAATGGACTGCTTTATTTAATATTCGCGAGCTCATCCAGTGGGTCTTATTCTTGTTCTCCTTGCTACCCCACACTCACATTTGTGGGGGTAGGGTGGGGGGGATGGTTAGTTGGGTTTTTTGGACAGTATATCATTGTGTAACTGTGGCTACCATAGAACTCACAGATCACAGAGGCCAGCCTGCTTCTGCCTCCTGAGTATTGGGTATTTTTTTTTACTGATGAAACGTACAGTTTACACATCCTTCAATAAAATAAAAAGTCCCATGCTTAGAATAAAGCCATGAATCTTTAATATTATAAGTGTTTATTACAAGTCTTAAAATGGTAGTAACATTTTACTCTTTTTTTTTTTTTCCTCGAAAGTCACAGAATTCAGATGATGCCTTGGATTCTCCATGGTTCAAGTATTTAGTCTCACTCGGTAAAGATTTTGGTCAATGTGAAGATTAAAATCCTCTAGATGTGCTGTCCTCGAGCCATTTATTACCGCCATCCATCCATTACCACACAATGTGACAGCTGGCTGCAGTGGCATTTCCACAGTGGTGGCTCCTGTCCTTACAGTTATTTTAAGGCAGCCTTCTGTACCTGGCTCAGGACTCCAAATTTAGTCCTTCAAATGCATAGCTAACTACCAGAACACCACGGTCGAGGTCCTGGCGCTTCTGTCTGTGTCTTGGTTATGTTTCTACCACTGGGGAAAGACGCCAGGACCAAGACAACATATTCGAGAAAGGCTTTAATTGGGTTCCAGTTTCAGACCGTTAGGGTCCGCAATGACAGAACTGCAGGAACAGCTGAGAGCTCTTATCTCAAACTGCAAGCAGGAGGCAGAGAACGCTCAAAGCCTGGTCCCACTGAGACACACCGCCCTCCTCGCCACCCCCCCACCCCACTCCCAGTCAAGAAGACCAAACCTCCTAATCCTTCCCAAACAGTATTAGCAAGTCCTTTATTAGGAATGAGACTGCGATGTTTGGGTGTGAATGCCCTCCCAGCTCTGGAGGCCAAAGCTGTAACAAAGACATCTTTTTTTTTTTTTTTTTTTTTTTTTTTAATTTTGATAAGATATACATAACCAAAGCAACTAATTTGGCCATTTTTAATGTACAGTTGGATGTGACATTAAATACATTCATATTGCTCTACGAAGATTGCCACCCTCCTCCGTACTTGTTGGGAAATGTTCCATTGATGAAGCAATTGTGACCCTGCAAATATCTGGGTGGGGAGGGGATTCTTATCAGTCATCTTAAGCCAAATACCTGGAAAGCCTCAGGAGGTTGGGGTGGCTCACAGCTTGGGTAGTGTAGCCACATGCAGGACAGACTCTTGAAACAGACTTTTCCTGGCTTAATATATTTTAAACATAATTTCCTTCCCATGGTTCCTTTTGACTTTTTTTTTTTTTTTTTTTTTAACAAACTTAAGAGTGTAACAACCACTAAAGAATTTAGATAAAGTCAGTAACAAGAGAAAAAGGATCTTAGAGGAAAAGAAAAAAAAAAAAAAAAGCTGTGGTTCTGAGGTCTGCTGCAAAGCAGGAAGGAAATGTACAGACACACTGGTGATATTCATGACAGTCTTAAAAAGAAAAGAAAAGCAAAAGGTTGTAATTTTTAAAACAAAAAAGAGGACCGCAACCGCTAGAGAGGGCAGGGGGATATGTTTCCTTATATGGCTGGGGCTGTTTTGTTTATTTGGGTTTTTTTGTTTTGTTTTGTTTGCCACTATTAAAATCGTTAAACTTTTATCAGAACTTTACTGAGTGACTGTTTCCTTAATGGCATTGTCTTAAGACAAAATAGCCTCCTCCTCACAACACTTGAGGGCAGAACTCTTTTTTAATCTGGAAAGGTGTCTCTCAGAAGTATATTTTAGTAGGCTTTTGTTTGTTTGTTTGTTTGTTTTTGTTTTTGTTTTTTGAGACAGGGTTTCTCTGTGTAGCCTTGGCTGTCCTGGACTCGCTTTGTAGACCAGGCTGGCCTCGAACTCACAACGATCCGCCTGCCTCTGCCTCCCGAGTGCTGGGATTAAAGGCATGCGCCACCACGCCCAGCTTTAGTAGGCTTTTTTTTTTTTTCCTACTTAAATCATCTTTTATTAGTCACCATAATATTCATTTCTACCGCATCCCCACCAGATGGAAAGACCAGGAGTCTCTCTCCGGCTTCTGCCTCATGTTTCTAACTTGGCTTCCCTCAACTTATTTCATAGTCTGAAAACAAGTGTATAAACCCCCACTTGAAGGGTTTTTTAAAGGAATGGTCTCATGTAGCAATGGTTAATAACTAGCTTGTCTGGACTTAAAATGGCTATAGAAAACTACATAGGATATGTGTGTATGTGAGGGTCAGGGAGTTTACTGTCTTACTCTTGACTTCAATGAGTTTTTTGGATTTTCCAGACAAGGTTTCTCTGTGTAACAGCTCTGGCTGTCGCTTTGTAGACCAGGCTGTCCTCAAACTCACAGAGATCTGCCTGCCTCTGCCTCCATGAGTGCTGAGATTAAAGGCATGTGCCACCGCGCCTGGCTGCTACCAGCTTTTTATCACAGAATGCTCATGAAGATATTGTCCTGAAGTGCTGCCATCTGTATAAAATCTAGAAAATATGGGAAGATGTATAACACACACACACACTAACAGCTATACAACAGAGGGGGTAGAGAGATTAAAAACTAAGAGGCACAACAATTATGTGAAATATTTCATCTTGTTTGGATTATGGGTTAAAAATCAAAGTCATCTTTGACGCAATCAGGACATTTTTAATATGGATTAGATATTAGACTGTGTTCAAAAATCATTTTTAATTTTTTTTAGCTATCATGGTGGCGGCATTGTATGGTGTCTGTTTGTTCACTGGGAGGTGCCATTGCTGTCCCAGTACATACACAGGCTGTCCTCAAACCCACAGTCCACCCTGCCTCTGCCTCCCAAGGAGCTCAGATCACAGGCATGTACCACTGTTGGAGGTTGGTCTGATGTATTTTTATGCTAATTACTGCTTGCTGTCTCTGTGCTCCACCTGTACCTTACCTAGAACCTAACCTGTTTGACCAATAAAAGGTCACACCTGGACAGGCCAAATGGGATAGGGCTGCTAAGGTCCCAGGGCTTGGGGAGACAGAGAGAGTCTTGAGAGGAAGAGAGACCAGAGAAAAGGAGGAAAAAGAAAGCTGTGCCATGGGTTAGATGGAGGAGAAGCACATGGCCGGCATGGATGGAGACTTGGCCCAGATGATGATAATTACTAAGTATTTGGGATTATGGATGGGAGGTAGCTTGATAGAAATTATTAGAAGCAGATGGCATGGGATTCCTGCCCCACTATGAGAAGTAGTTTAGGGGATTAATATCTGCCCTGCCCCAGGTCAACTAAGGCTATTTTAAAATATAACAGGTGTCTGTGTCTTGATTAATGGCTAGTGGGTTAGAAAATACTGTCATAATAACAATTATAGGCCTAATAATGTTTATTATTAGGCCATACTGGTAAAATAACTGCAACATAGCACCATGCCCAGCTTGTGTTTATGTGTCTAACTGTTCCTACCTGTGAGAGCTGAATGCTGAGCTGCTTACACATGAAATGAAATAATGCCTTGAATGTTCTTTCCTTAGAGGTCAACAAGAATAGATTAAATATTGAAATGGACTGACAACAATCACAGGTTCGTTAGCTTTTTCTGTTTATGGATTTTGGCAGATTTCTACAATATAGCATTATTTTTAGAATTGTGACTAGAGGGGTCTAGAGAGATGACTCACTGAGTCAAGGATTTGCTTGAGACCTGAGTTCAAATCTCCAGAAGGGAAGTAAAAGGCTTAGTGTGGCCATGCACACTGTAACTCCAGAGCTTTGGGTAGGGTGGAAACAGGAGCACTACTGTTCCCTAGTCTAGGCAATCAGTGAGCTATGGGTTCACTGAGGAAATCTTGTCTCCAGAAGAAAGACAGAGAGTACCAGAAAAGGACACCTGATGTAGACCCCTGAACTCCACACATATGCACCTATATATGTGCATACACATAAACACATATGTACATTCGAGCTGCATTGTGGTGATGCACACCTTTAATCCCAGCACTTGGGAGGCAGAAGCAGGTAGATCTCTGAGTTCAAGGCCAGCCTGGTCTACAGAGTGAGCTCCTGGACAGCCGTGGATACACACAGAGAAACCCTGTCTTGAAAAACCACACAAACAAATAAAACATATGTACATGCATTCAGCACAAACACAACAACAACAAAATTACAACTAGAGAAAGGATGGAAAGGGTGACAAAAGTAAACACACATAAACAAAATCATCCATAGAGAGGACAACAAGGGCTCAGGTTTGCTTGAGCTCAGAGGGCCGATCAGCAGGGATTTGACAGATTTGACTTGTGGGCAAAGTAGAAGGAAGCTTCCGGAACTGACGCTGTTTAGCTGTAGAAGGATTCCTGGTAGGAGGCAGCTTTGGAGAGGTCAGCCAGAGTAAGCTTTTCAGGAGGCAACTGGCACTGCATCTGGAGGTGAATCAGTCACTGGGTTTTAAACGACATAGAAAGTCAGGATAGAGTTACAAAGTTGCCCAGGAAAGGGAAAAAAAGCCAAGAAATGGGCCCAGGGACAAGCATTGAGGAAGGCATCACCCAAAGTGAGACTGAGGTAGACTGTTGGGGTGGGGGGATAATCTGATGTATTTTGATGCTAATTACTGCTTGCAGTCTGACCCACATTTTGCTTAATATAAAGCCATCCCACCCAGGCAGGGCAGGAGATAGGTGCGGCTAGGGGAGAGAGGAATTCTGGGAAGAAGGAAGAGCTGTCAAAAGGAGAGAGGAGAGAGACCTGAAGGGCAGAGAGAAAAACCACATGGGTTAGCTGGAGGAGAAGCAGATGGCCGGTGACATGGATGGAGAATCCAGCCCAGATGAAGAACATTAGCAAGTATTTGGGATTACGGATGAGAGGTAGCTTGATAGAATTTTTTTTTAAGATTTTATTTATTTATTATTTATACAGTATTCTGCCCCCATATGTGCCTGCATGTCAGAAGAGGGCACCAGATCTCATTATAGATGGTTGTGAGCCACCATGTGGTTGCTGGGAATTGAACTCAGGACCCCTGGAAGAACAGCCAGCGCTCTTAACCTCTGAGCCATCTCTCCAGCCCCCAGCTTGATAGAAGTTATTAGAAGCAGATGGCATGGGACTGAGACAGGAATCCCATGCCTGCCTCACTATGAGAGGTAGTTTAGAGGATTGATATCTGCCCTGCCCCAGGTTAACTAAGGCTATTTTAAAATATAACAAGTGTCTGTGTCTTAATTGATTGCTAGCCGGGCCTACGGGTAATACACGTAATTTTTAAAAACAATAGTAGACCAGCCAGCAAAAGGAGGGATGCAGAAGGACGCACCGTGAAAAGCCTAGACATCGGTGATATCACCGCTGCATGGTCCTGATGGCGAGAACAGTGACATCAACACTGCACGGTGGTGAGGGCAAGAACTCTTAAAACTGTGCTTTCTGTATTAACGGATCAAAATAGGTCTCACTTTTGAGCTTCCATGAAAATCACATTGATCCAGGCATGGTGGCACATGCCTTTAATCCTAGCGGTAAGGAGGCAGAGAGAAAGGTGGAGTTCAAGGCCACCCTGACAAGGAGCTTGAGGTCAGCCAAAGGTATATCGTGAGACCCTGTCTCGAACAAGAAAAGGTACTGCTGCCAATGATGGGTAGGTGGTGTATGACTCTCATCTCAGAGGCTGGGAATGAGGTCTCTAGTTTCAGGCCAGCTGAGTTTACATCCTTAGCACGCACACACACACACACACACACACACACACACACACACACACACACACACACACACACAAAATAAACTACAGAATACAAGCAATCCTTAATTGAGGACTGACCAAAAAAAAAAAAAAAAAAAAACAAAAAACAAAAAAAACCAGAAAGTGAATGATTAACAAGCATTTGTTGGACTCCTACAGCTTGCACGAAGTGAATGCTGTGCCAGAGGAGGCAGGAGGAAGCTACGTTTTTCTGAGACCTTTCACACGACGGTGGCTAATAGCTGTGGTGTACCCCTGTAACACTGCTCCTATGGTTGTTACTTATCTCAGAAATAAGGAACCACGAGCAAATTCCCTGAGGTGGGCGGAGTCCATATGCCAGCATTTGCAGTGACTGCGGAAACCAGTCCGCCCAGCTTCTACTGTATCCTACTTCCTTCCTTCCTTTAATGTATTTATTCATTTACTTATCGCAGGGCTGGAGTAATCCCAGGGCCTCACCAATAGTAGGCCTGTCTTCTATCACTGGGTTATACCGTACTTCCAATTTATACTGACCCCCTTGTTAGCATACCTGGCCCCAGTCTGCCTAGCAACCTATGACAGGGTTTCTTATGTAGTCCTGGCTGTCCTGGACTTGCTTTATAGGTCTGGCTGGCCTTGAACTCACTTCCCTGCTTCTACCTCCCAAGTGCTGGGATTAAAGGCCTGCGCCACCACACCCGGTCATCTCTCTGTCTTACCTCTTGCTCCTCTCTTCCTCTTCCTCTCGCTTCCCTTTTCTTCCTCTCTCTTGCACTCTGTCTGTCTCTCTCTCTCTCATTCTCTCTTTCTTTCTCTCTGGGGTACCTCTTCCCCCTTCCCCGCTTCTATAATAAACTTTTCTATAGCATATCTGTTGCCTGGCATTTTATTTTTCATATTTAATGCCCCTATTTTAAATACTTATTTAAAGTCCTACATTTTAAAGATTAATAATTAAAAGGAAGAAAGGAAGGAAAAGGGAAGAGTCAGGCATGGTGGCGCATGCCTTTAATCCCAGCACTTGAGAGGCAGAGGTAGGTGGATCTCTGTGAGTTCGAGGCCAGCCAGGTCTACAAAGCGAGTCCAAGATAGCTAGGACTACAAGAAAAACCTTGTCTCAGAAAAAAAAAAAGAAGAAGAAGAAGAAGAAGGGAGGGAAGGAAGGAAAGAACGAGCAGAGTTAAATAACCTCACAGGTCCACCATGGCCCATAACCAGAATTGGCAAGTCTTTTGAAATGGCAAGTCTTCTGAAATGGCATTAACTTCTTATTTATGGCCCCAGTGACATGACGCACACAAACAAGCCTGAGATATGGTCTCTGGTCTCAAGAATTACAGGGTTAGGGACACAGAAGCAACAGAGCAGGCAGTGAATAGTCAGCACCAAACGAGTAATTAAAGAAACTCAAAGAAGAGAACACTGTACCTTGAAGAAGGAGTATCAAATAGACATAAATATTTTTCTCTGGCTGAAAAATGGTATTCATGAAGGAACACATAGGGCTGCCCGATGTCAGAAAGCAGCGGACTTCTGCCACGTATTTCTTTTCTTTTTCTTCTTTCTTTCTTTTTTTCTTTTTTCTTTTTTTTTTATTGTTGTTGTTTGTTTTTGTTTTTTTGAGACAGGGTTTCTCTGTGTAGCCTTGGCTGTCCTGAACTCACTTTGTAGACCAGGCTGGCCTCGAACTCACAGCGATCCACCTGCCTCTGTCTTCCGAGTGCTGGGATTAAAGTGCCACCACCGCCCAGCCCTGCCACGTATTTCTATAAGGCTTTGGATGATTAAGTTGTGGTTTTTCATCTGTATGATGGGTCATCAAAACCTGTCCACAGGATTTGGAGAAAACGGGGACTAGGAAGTAATTACTATGCTGCTGATGATAAAGTTCCAGATACATCTTTGTCTTAAGAATCTTTTGCCCTGTTTGAGTCAGGGACAGCCTAGATTCATGCAAGGCTTACAGATGGCTTTTGGATGTCTCTTCATTTAAACTACTTTCCTCCCCACCCCACCCCCCGCCCTGCCCTGCCCCTTATGTTCTGAGGATGAAACACGGGGCCTCACACACATGGGATGCAAACAGTTTTCCTTGGAGCTACATGCTCAGCTCTTTAAATCACTTATGAAATTTTCATGACGGCGTGTATTTCACGAAGTTGGTTTCTGCAGTGGTTTTCTGATGGCTCTCAGAATGTCATTTTCATTTTTATGGCTTCTCTCCGCTAAGGCTTGAGCAGAGGAAATTTTAGGTGTAATCTGTGCTTTATATCATAGACATTAACAATGACAAAAATTACAGAACTGTTAGATTTATTTAATGTGGTATAGGCAGATTTGTTGGCCAAACCCACAACTGCTGCCATAGAGCTCAGGCACAATTTGAAACATATCTGAAGACAAATAAGCAGTTATTATAGTTATTACACAGAGTGGAATGTGCCAAGCTTCATTTTTCTTTCATATAAGTACATGGTTTCCCCCAAACAGAAATATTAGAAACACAACAAAGCACCCTAGGAGAGTCTAAGTTCAGAGTTGTTTTCCTACAGTAGCAGTCCCTTATCTGCCCTTACCTGCTCCCCTGTGTAATTACCTGATGACAGAATTTATAAAATAATCACATAGACTTTGGAATGCAACCTTTAACCAGGGACCCAGTGTGAAACTGACTGGGGACTTAAGACAATTTTTTTTTCACTTTTACATTGAATAAGCAATCTACTTCTTCTCAACTCCCAACTCCTGCCCAGGAGGGTGGTTGCAAAGGCGTAGAAGCATATGTCTAAAACTCATTTTCACACACACACCAAGGGAACCACAAACAACCACAGCCTTGAACGGCTCGCTTCTCAGTAGTTCCATTTGTGAATGAATAATATAATAATATCTAAGGTCAATACACGCTAATGGTCCTTAAAAACAAGTTTGGTTGGAAGCTAAATAGTATGAGCCTTGTTTAAGCTGATGATCATTGACTGTTAAGAAAATAATGCATTTAGAGTTTTCATTTTCTATTCCTTTCTTAGAGTCAGGAGCTTGCTTTATAGCTCTGGTTAACCTGGAACTCAATATCCTTCTGCCACAGCCTGGAATGCTGATACCACCACATCTGGCTGAGATTTCCTATTTTTAAATATACTTATTTGAGCCAGGTGTGGTGATAGCACGTCTGTCATCCCAACACTTGGAAGGCTAAAGCTTGTAGGAGTGCTGTGAGTTAGAGACCAGCCTGAGCTACATAGCAAGACCCAGTCTCAGAAAAGAAAAAAAAAAAAAAAAATCCATTCTCATACTTTCGTGTGCTTTTAAAATAAAACTATAGTAAGTATAGATGTGAAAGTAAAATTTTAAGGAATCAAAAAGCATAAAAGATTAGAAATCTTATCGCCAGGCGTGGTGGCACACGCCTTTAATCCCAGCACTTGGGAGGCAGAGGCAGGTGGACCTCTGTAAGTTCAAGGCCAGCCTGGGCTACAGAGCACGTGCGAGGACAGTGGGAGTTACACAAAGAGAATCCCTTTCTCAAAGACCAAAATAAATAATTAATTAAAATGAAATCTTTAAATTGTCAACATAGTAACATTACATTGTTTAAGCAGCCATGGGCTCCTTTTAAGTGCAAAGGGCTATTACTTAAGTTTCATACCCAAGAGCCTAGCTCGGCACAGAGCTCAGCAGTGGGTAAAAAAAGAACATTACTTTGTGACAATAAAAGTTAAATGAAAGTCACATTCTAAGGCCCACGAGTAAAGTTTTTTGTTTGTTTTATTAGATTTAGTTTATGTGTATGAATTGTGTGTGACTGTTTTCCCTGAATGTGCATGTGCACACCACATGCTTGCCTGATGTCTATAGGAGTCAGAAAAGATTAAAGCTGGAGTTATAGATGCTTGTGAGCCACCATGTGGCTGCTGGGAATTGAATGTTGGTCCTCTACAAGAGCAACAAGCTCTCTCAATGGCTGAGCCATCTCTCCAGCCCTCACCCACGAGTAAAGTTTCATTGAACTATTACATCCATAATTTGCATGTATTTACATTAATTTGGTGTGTGTGTGTGTGTGTGTGTGTGTGTGTGTGTGTGTGTGTGTGTGCACTGTGAGTGTGGAGGCCAAAGAGTAAACTGTTATGTGGGTCAGTTCTCTTCTTCCACTATGTGGGCCCTAACTTATCAGGTTTGGCAAGAAACTCTTTTAATCAGTGAGTCACTTCCCTGGCCCTGTTTATGGCTGCTTTTGTGTTATTGTTGAAAAACTGAATAGCTGTTCACTTTAGCAGCTACAACACAGACACTCTGTTCTAAAGACTGAAATATTTACTACCTGGCCCTGTTTTAGAAGGCTGGTCACGGCTGACAAAAGAAAAGCAATTCTGCATCATGGGATTCATGAGATTCCAAATAGACAGGAACACATTTAAGTTGACTTAACAACAAGAAAATGAAGCCGGGCGTGGTGGCACACTCCTTTAATCCCAGTACTCGGGAGGCAGAGGCAGGTGGATCGCTGTGAGTTCGAGGCCAGCCTAGTCTACAAAGTGAGTCCAGGCTAGCCAAGGATACCCAGAGAAACCCTGTCTCAAAAAAAAAAAAAAAAAAAAAAAAAAAAAACATAAATAAAATAAAAAAACCAAGAAGAAAATGTTATTTCTTAGAGAAAATAGATGGACCTCAAGTAAGGAGATGGGATGGGCGGGGGCATTCCAAACACAGGGAATCACCTATACCCAACAGAGGAATGGGGAAGTCATGCATTTGAGCAAGATGACATGTCCATTCTGAGGACAAGGCCGTTTTAAGTGAAAGGGGAAAGTGTGGCATAACTTGGGCTTTTGGTTTTTGTTTTATTTTGTTTTGGTTTTTTGTGGAGGAGAGTGCCTGAAGGCTTCTTGGAGAAGGGAGTGACTTACTGAGGATGCTTTAAGATAATTTATCTAGCAACAATGTGTAAAGTGGGTCACAGGAGGCAGCTAGAAGCTTCTGGGCTGCAAAAGTTCAGCAGTCAAGTTGTGTCAAGTTTAACATGTCTGGTCGTAGTTGAAATGGACAAGAGCAGCCTGGAATATTTGGTCCAAGGGCTGCTAATCGATGAACCAGCGGATGGACTAGTCAAGGGAGGACAGAAGAGGGTGAAGGGCTTGAAGAGTGCGTAATTCAAGGGACAGTGGTACAGCCAGCAAAGGAAAGGGAGAGAAAACTGGTTTGGTGACAATGGTAATGAGATTGGTTTGCACACAAGTTACAGTGAAGTTGCCCCTTGAAGGATATCCGGTCCGTTGGGTAAGTGGGACAAGGGGCTCAAATTCAAAAGTGAGTCCAGGGCTACAAAACACAGAGGTTTGCTGTTCTCTATAAACCGACCACAATTCAATGCCAGTTGCAGTGGTTACTAAGCCCAATGAGATGATAAAAGTATGTTAACTTAAAATAAACAATTCTGCAAACTCTGGCTCCACACTTCTTTCTGAATAAAAAGGGGAAAAAGAAGTGATTATCCAGATGTCAAAGTGTTTAAAAACAAAGGGGGGGGGGGACACCTCTCAGGTTATTCAGTGCTCATGCTCAAATTTTCAGGCTTTCAGATTTGTCAAGTTTTCATTCAATAATTGATGAGAGCAAAATCGAATTTGCAATTTATTCATTCATAGTCGATAATAATTCCAACAGGTTGTTCTGAGATTTGCCTCTGAACGTCCACTAAAAAAAAAAGAAGTTATTCTAAGAAAATAACAATTATTGAAATAGGTAACGTGTCTACATAAGTGTAAAGCAGTTAGAAAACACTGTTATCAAAAATTGTTGCGGGAGTAGGATGGCTCAGTGGGGCAAAGTGCTTGTTAGGCAGGCTGAGAACCTGAGCTCCATCCCCAGAAGTCACATAAGAAGCCAGAGTGATGGTTCATGCCTGTCACCCCAACATTAGGGGAATGGGGACGGGAGTGAATCCCTAGAGATTGCTGGCTAGTCACTCAAGCCTGAAGTTCAGTGAGACTCTGGTTCAAAAAAAAAAAAGAAGTGGAGAGATAGAAGATAATTGGTGTTCACCTCTGCCTTCTATGTGCCCACACACGAGCGCGGGAGCACACACCCAACTGTCAATTATGTCTTTTTCCTTCTCGTTGTACTAAAGGCTGCACCCACTACCCTCTTGCTGGACATGCGCTGCATTCCTGTCTAGGTCGCCTTTAACTTAATCTGGCCTCAGCCAGACTAGAATTTGCTACGGACCTCCTCCCTCTCGCTCAGCCTGCGGAAGAGGTGAGCTCTTGCAAGGCCTGTGTCCTGGGGCCTAGCTGTCCTTCATTCTTAGCCACTCAACTCAGGATAGCTTAGTTGTCACTTCTTTAAAACGATAGGAATTACACCCTCTATTTCTCTTCCCTAGTTCATAAAATTTCCAGAAGGATTTGCTAAGTCACCTACTTCCCTCCATGCTTTCCTCTCTTGAGCCTTTTTGCCCATCAAAACCTTTTCAAAAGCTGGCAGTGGTGGCCCATGCCTTTAATGCCAGTTTCAAAAACAAAGAATAGAAACAAAGTCTTCAAAACAAAGCTCTGATAGGGCCAGTTCTGGTACTAAAGATGCTGGTGAGCCTATGTTTTTTGTTTTGTTTTGTTTTGTTGTTTTTTTGACAGTGCTTTTCGGAGTCACATCATAGCCTTACACCTTTGAGTAATCTGGAAGTCACAAAGGGGCCCCAGGCGTGCACTTCAATGAACCACTTATTTTAATTCTATAAACAGTGTTAATTTAGGTACAGGGCAGAAGCATGCTTGGGAACCATCCATTTGTGAACTGCATCTGGCAGGGTAATTTGGACAGCTCGCCTTGGTTAAGTCACCGAAGGCTGAAATACTTGTCAAACCCAAAGAAAAGGCCATTTGAAAAATGAAAAGCTGCCCTCGCGCAGGCTCTTTCATTGCGCTCCGGGAGTGGGAACTGCCGCTCTCAGTTTCTTCTGCAGTTACTTTGCCCAGCACAAAGGACCACGCGAACACCGACAGTCTGGGGGCGTTGGCGACTGAATTCCAGCGTGCACTCGGAGGCCCCGCGAAGGCTTCAGAGGTTTCTTAAGCCCTGAGCTCCCCATTATCCGCTGGGGTCGAGAAGGATGCGCTCCGCTGAGGCTGACTCCCGATTCTGTCGGACAGCCCCGCCGGCGGAGGCAAAGCTTTACCGGAGCCCCCCGGGGAGCAGGCAGGAGGGGATGTGGGGGACGCCACGACTAGGGCTAGCCAAGGAGAGGCCGGGCGAGGCCCAAGGCGAGGACAAGCTCACTAAGGCCCCGCCCCCGCTGCACGGGCCCGCCCCGGCCCCGCCCCTTCCCGGGCTGCGCTCCTGCGCGCCCCGCCCGCGGGCGGAAGCGAGAGCGAGGCTGAACGCCTGACGTCAAGGCGACACCGCCAAACCTCGCCCAGAGTCAGGCGTGGAAAGCAGCCTGAGCGGCGGCGGCGACGGCGGCGGCAGCGGCAGAGACCGCCGTGGCGCCGGGAGCAGCGACCCGAAGGGAACTCGGGGCGACGGCGACGACGGGGACCCGGTGACAGCGCGAGAGGTTGGCGCGGGGTGCGTGCGTGCGTGGCTGCGAGGCTAGCGGGGGCCGGGCGCCGGCTTGAGGGGAGCGGTGGGGTGCGGCGCGGGCCGGGCGGGGCAGCCGAGGGATCCCCCCCCCCACGGCGGCGATGGTGGCCCGGACACGCGGCAGGTGGCTGCGGGGACCCTCCCGCTCCCCTGGCTTCAGCGGACGCGCCCGCCTCCGAGCGGCGGGGGAGGAACGGCGGCCGCGGCGGGGAGCAGCGCGCTTTGCGGAAGGGGTCAAATGTCTGAAATATGGCGGAGGAAGTGAGCGCCCGAGGAACCCCCACCCGCCTCCCGCGGCACCGCAGCCTTCCCCGCCGCGCCCCGCTCCCCGCCTCGGCGCCGGTCGCGGGGTGGGTGGAAGTTAGAGCGGAAACCAGAAAGTTGTCCTTTACGGACACCCCAGCTCCTCCGGGCCCCGGGGCCGGGCGGAGTAGCGTTGATGGGGGGGGGTGGACCACTCCCCGGCGCCCCGCGGGCTCGAGCCTGACAGGGAAAAAGTTTGCCTGGATCGGGGCTGGCTTGCTTCATTTGTTGCGGGAAGTGGCAGGAGGAAGGCAGCGGAGGGAGCCCCACCTAGTCTGGCAGCCGCCACGGAGCAGAGGGAAAAAAAAATGTTAAAGGGGCCTTTCCCTTCGTCAGCAAGAGGAAATCTCTTTTTCTCTAGCAGAGAGAAAATCCAGGAAGTTTGTCCTCTTCTCCTTTTTCGCCACCTCGCTACGTCTGATTCTGAAACTGACTTATCAGCGCCCTGAATTTGGGAACTAGGCCCTCCGGATTTTCCTTGGGGTGGAGGGGGGAATTCCTTTCGGAAGAAATTTCTTCCCTTCAGAGTTTGAGCAGATGAGTTTGCTTTCCTTCCGTTTGCCCCCTCCCACCCTCCAATACTTTAGAAAGACATTTTTGCCCTGCGACTGCTGACTCGTGTGAATACAAGCACTTCTTTATTACAGTAAAAGGAAATCACTTTTTTCTTTTAAAAAACTCCAGTGAAAAGTTGACATTACAATGAAGACTGGACTTTTAATATTTTAAAAATCAATTGAATCTTGTAGAATGTTTGCTTTGCTGGCAGTGGGTATTAATATATATCGAGTGCTCCTAACTTGTAAATTCATTTTTTCCAGTTTTCTTTTGTATAATTAGAACGTTGTCGAGACTTGCCTAAAAAGGAGTTTATCTTAGCAAGAACTTAATTGAATGGAGAAATTCTTTTAATTTAAAGCTCATATCAGTCTTGAAATCTGTGTATTTAGTCATGGTAGAATCATGGGGCTTTTTAAAGGCCGGAAAGGGACTATTTAAATCATCTAGTCCCACCCTGTCATTTTATGGAGGAGGAAACTGAGGCCTTGAATAGATAAGATAACCAGTTACCTGAATCCGCTGACTTTTAAGGCAGTGGTCTTCCCATAGAAGACAAGCCACAGGAAAAACTGACTTTTTATGGTGAATTACATCTTGCAAAGATTATTGGTCCCACTGTGGTCTCTTCTCCAAGATAGGGTGCCTTAGTTAGCTAAACGGTGTGGAGTACCCACTTGGGTACTGTCATCCCCAGGTTTTGGTTAGATGTGGGGAGGAAATAATTTTACTTACAGACACAGAATCCCAAATGACTTTTTTTTTTTTTTAAGCTTATCCATAGTTTTAATCTCTCTAGTACATTATATTCCCTTGTACTTTCTTGTGAATATTCACAGTAGTTTTATGACCTTATCTGGGGAAGCTGCAAAGTAAATTGCTGAAGGACATATCGCTGTTGGGGTTTTAATGTGCTTGGTATCAGAATAACAGCGGAAGAGCCCAGTGCTAAATTGGCTTATTTAATTTTAGTATGTGGTCCCGGGCACAGAGATGATGGCCTTGTCTCCCTTCCTTTCAGTGGCTTGTATCACTTCCTGTATTCTGTTACTGTTGTGTGTTTTTATCTGTTCTACTAAATTGTAAGGTCCAAGGTCAGGAAATATTTCTTTTGTATGCCTCAAATGACTAGCATGTTGTTGCCGCATAGACTCTTGGTGAATGAAAGTTAAATGGAGTTAAATGAAAACACCATGAGAATTCTATTTTATTCTTAGTTCCTAGCATTCTACCTGGACACATAGTGATGTTTGGGATTTAGAGATCAATGGAAAAGTCAAAGAGACTACCTAAAGAAAACAGCATGATCTTTCAAAAAAGAATTACATATTTTCCTTAGGATCTCTTTCTTTACAAGTTGATCATCATTTTTTTCATTGTCCATTTATAATGATTCCAGTATTTTCTTCTGATCTATACAGGGTAAGTGACCTCTCCCACCAAAGAGCCTGTAAGGACTACCAGGTTGAAGTAATGAATCTTTTTTTTTTTTTTTTTAAAGTGATGCCAGGCATGGTATTTTGCAGCTATAATCCCAGCAGTTAAAAGATTGGGGCAGGATGATGGCCATAGGTTCAAGGCCAGCCTGGGCTAGTGGAACCCTTTTTATAAATAAATACATAAATAATACGACCTATATGAAGGTCTTTGAAATACTTAATGCTTATGCAGGGATTGGCAGCATGTAACTGTGCATGCTGTTTTAAACATGAGTCTTAAGATTGGCACAGAACACTCATGTTCAGCTTGGCTTTTTCTTTGGGTACTTATTGAATGGAACTAACCAGTGAAACTAGATCTGAGAGAGCTTAGCTGTTTTTGTGCCCACCCATCCCTACAGTGTAGTTTGCTTTTGGCTTTTTATTATTGAATGTCAAGGAAATCTTATTGATTTACATGTGTCATTCCCAGAAAATAAAACTTAAGGGATGAGTGTTTAGATTTGAATTGCCACTAGGTTAGTTTAGTGCTTATGAACAAACTAGTCAAAGCCTACTTCTCCTTAGCAATGATGTCATGTAGTCACTCTTTTTATAGAAAGAGTCCATAAAGACTCATCTTTCTGGCCTCAGATGTGTTTGCCTCCTTGTCTTACATTTCTGGGTTCAGTCTCTTCACTGGAAGAAAGGGGAAAAAAAACCATCTTCAATTTTCTAAGGCATTTAGTTGTGGCTAAATACATACACTTTTATGTGTTTGGTTTGGTTTATATGTGAAGGGTGTAGGTGCAGTCTTTTTTCTGTTTGTTTTCCTTTTTTCTCATTTTTGTGGATCCTTATTCATAGATGAGACTGAAGTTTCTTTTGTCTTTTTGTTTTGTTTTGTGAGACAGGGTTTCTCTGTGTAGTCTTGGCTGTCCTAGACTCACTTTGTAGACCAGGCTGGCCTCAAACTCAGAGCGACCTGCCTGCCTCTGCCTCCCGAGTGCTGGGATTAAGGTGTGTGCCACCATGCCTGGCCTGTTGGTCTTTTCAAACTGAGCTTTTTTTGAACAAGACCAGTGTCTAAAGCGAGGGTTGGTGCATCGTAACGCTACATACAGTTTTTATTCGGCTGTGTGTAAGCAGCACTGTGCTGCCATCTTACACTGAAAGCTAGTCTTTGCAGTAGTGCTGAAAGGTTCTGATTACAATTTAAGGGCTGAAATCTTTAAATTAATTGCTTAGAAATCTCAAGAATATAGTGGAAGCACTAACCACCGATAGAATGAATGGCTGAAGATGGCTCAGGAGCTAAGAGTACATGCTGCTGTTCCACAGAACCTATGCCAGTTGCCTCACAACCGCCTTTAGCTCTAGCTGTAGGGCACCCAGCAGTCTCCCTTCTGGCCTTCTCAGGTACCCACGTGCAGGTGCACTCACTCACACACAGATACACTCAGGTACGTATAAGTAAGAAAGGAAATAGACGGAATGTATCCATTTATACTAAAAGTTTGACTTGCTATATAATCTATTGTCCTTTGTTTGAACCTGTTTGACTAGATTGATCCCTTTAGCAATAGAATTTAGCAACAGGATTTCTATTTTGTAAAAAGTTAACCAGAAATTTTTGTCACATTAAAATAGCACAATTTTAGAATTCACCAAGAAAAAGAGTTTTACTTATTTTCCATACTTTATAAACACTGCTGTGGGTACTCCTAATGTTCAAGTTGAGGGTACACAGCAGTCAATTACGTTTCTAGAGAGCCCTAAAACTTACAAAGAAAGAAATGAAAATTTGGGAGTATGCTACAAGATTTTAAAACTACACTTAAATTCTATAAAAATATTTGCAACATGGATTACAACATTTCCATATAGTTTTATTATACAGAGGGATAATACTCTGGAATATCATTGCGTTTAAGAGAGGTTATACTTGAGGTGCTTGAGTAGACACCCACTCATTTTTAGCTAAAGAGTACCATTCTCTAACTACAGTCAGAGTCTGAATTTTTACACACTGAGCTGATTGCTAAGTCTTAGGTGTTAGCTACCGCTTCATATTTTATTGTTATATCAATGAGGCCGTCAGCAGAAGCTAGGTCAGGCCTTAGGAGGTAACTTGCTGGGTGAGGATTGTGTCTCACCAGATAGCTAGTGAGACATTAGAGGAAGAGAGTGGCTGTTAAAAAGCATCGCAGAGCAAAAGTACAAAAATCTAAGATTTATTCAGCAACTATATAATTGTTTTCCAGCTCTGTGTGGTCTATACCTGTAACCCCAGCATTTGCTGCACTGCATGTTCCAGGCCAACCAGGGCTACGTGAGACTGTTTCTATATGCATTTCTCCCTTTACTTAAACCATAACTATTTTGGCAATAAAAGAGGACTTGATTGCCTCATTGGTGGGTTGTCTCTGCCTCCTATGGCTTTCCTCTTTGCATTGTGTGATAGGAAAACAGATGAAAGCAGTGTTCTGTCCACTCAGGAGCAGTTTCAAGTGGAGCTTGGGGAGGAAGTAGAAAGTTTTAGCTAAAGTTGAGCTGTAGTTGCCTGTCTTCTGAAGTTTATCCTTACATTACAATGTAATCATGTGCATTCATAATCATGATGACGAGGATTTGCAGTGCAGAGGACTCAGACCTACGGCTTTGCCCTTTCAATGCGAAGTGAACTACTGAGCTACATCCCAGGCCTTCAGAATCACTTTGTAGTGTAAATTGGGGGACTTTCTAAGTTCTCATAATGAAACTAGAGGTTTCAGCAAAAAAGGAATGTTACAAGTGCAGACTGTTTTCATTTAGTTCGTAGTTTTAGTCAGCACATAGCCTGTAGATTCAGTTCATTTCATCACCCTGTGTTTTAAGTTACTGTGGGTGTGGTGTGCTAATGGGACACAGTACACTAATGTGTTAGTTACACATGCAACCTGTGATTCTTTTTAGGTAACAAATTAACTTCTCAGTAATACAACTCCAGCTCTCCTGAAGCCTTAAATTCTGTACTGTACCGAGGAAAAAAGGAACAAGGACCGGGCTTGGTGGCACAAGGTTGCAATCCCAGCACTTGGGAGGCAGAGGCACACAGATCTCTGAGTTTGAGGTCAGCCTGGTCTACAAAGCAAGTCCAGGACAGCCACGGCTGCACAGAGAGACCCTGTCTCAAAAAACAAACAAAAGGGACAAGGACAAACTGTGTTTCCCTATTAGTTCTTAATGCTCTGAGATAATGTTGGGCTTTGCCATTTTTGTTACAATATTTGCAGCACAGAAGGTAAGGAGACAACAGGCGTCTCTAATCTCTGCACTGAGTAAGTAGGTCCTTTGTGGAACCATGGCCTTCCCTCTCTGGAGCTTTCTTCTCCCTTGCTTTCCTCTGGCAAGATGACATGGAGATGTTAGGCTTGAGAACTAATAAGGTCACGTTTGTAAATATTGTTACAAATAGTCAGACATAGTCCTCTAATACCCACCCTGAGCATCTATTCCCCAGCGCTACTTAGGATTCCCCAGAAGCATGAATAAACAGTGGCTTGTGAGTTGTTATTTTGGAGCAGTTGATTTGCTTGTGAAAAAAGGTCTTGCTGTATTGCCCAAGCTAACTTCAAACCTGCCATCCTCCTGCTTCAGCTTTGACTGGACTGACATAACATGTGCACCCCCACACTTAAGGAGGTTTAACTATGAATCATTTTGTTCATTGATTTTCAAAGTATGGCCCAAGGAAGCCTTTACATCACATAGACATTTTTGAGGAATTTGCAAGTAGGGAGCTGTTTATAATATTAATATTTTTTTAATGCTAAGATATATTTTGCCCTTTTTACCATATTTACATTTGTTCCTATGGGCAAGGCCAGTGGCAAGCACAACTCATGGCCCCTTGGAGTGAGTTGAATTAGAGCTCTGGTACATCCTTCACTGCCCTGACTGTTTAAGAGGGAAAACAGTCCCAGCTAAATGCTCTTGGATGTTTTAAAAATGAATGAGGTCACGCCGGGCGGTGGTGGTGCACACCTTTAATCCCAGCACCTGGGAGGCAGGTCGCTGTGAGTTCGAGGCCAGCCTGGTCTACAAAGCAAGTTCAGGATAGTCAAGGCTACACAGAGAAACCCTGTCTCAAAAAAAAAAAAAAAAACCAAAAAACAATAAATAAAATAAAATAAAAAGAATGAGGTCTCTCCCTGTTTACAGGTCTTTTTAATACAAGTGGCGATTGTCTCCAAGAAAAAGGATCAAGTCTCAGCTGAGCCGGCCACTTGCTTTTGGGTTAACTTTTATTTTATGCCTGTGGGTGTTTTACCTGCGTGTTTGTGTGTGCAACATCCTCAGAGGTCAGAAGAGGGTGTTGAATCTTTGTAACTGGACTTGTAGTGGGTGGTTGTGAGCCACCACCTGCATGCTATGAATCAAACTGGGTCCTCTGCAAGAGCAGCAAGTATTTTGAACTACTGAGCCTTCTCTCCTGTTCCCTGAACCACCCGTGTATGTATGAGTGTTGGAATGTCTGTGTACCACATGTGTGCAGTGCCCATGGATGCCAGAAGAGGGCAGATTCCCTCGGACTGTGTCAGAACCTGTTGTTAGCTGGGAATGGAACCCTGGGCCTCTGGAAGGGCAGCCAGTGCTCTTGGCCACTGAGCTGTTACTCCAACCCCCTGACATATTGAAAACAGCAAGCCTGAGTGTTGTCTTAAGGCAAAAAAATAACAGTATCTATGGATGATTGTAAATAGCTCTTAAGCAAGAATTGGGGTTTTTTGGAAAGCTTTTCTGAGCACTGGGCCCTCGATACTTGAGCCTTGGTGTTGAGGGGAAATTTTTCTGTGAAACTAAGGAACATTTGAAAAAAGTTCACAATGAGATAAGCCGTTTCATGAAGATTTGTGTGAAATGACCAGCACAAGATCGTATCAGGAATCTTGCATGCTGTTGCTTTGTTTTGGGATCCTTACTAACATATCATTGGGTTAGATGGAGTTCCTTTGCAGTCTTCTCTGGGCAGCCCATCACATCCTTGGTCACATAAATTTAGATAATTACTTCTTTACGTTTAGTTTTGGTTTGGCTTGTCATTTTTCTTTTGCCTCTGGCCTCAAAATCCTGGGCTCTCTGTTGTCAGGGTTGTTAACCCCACTCCTTTACCCTACCCCACCCCACCCCCCCCCCAAGTAGCCATGGTTGCTGACAAGTGTCCACTGTACCAACTTTGTATTTGGTTTTCATCTTGCTTCTTTGGCATAAGAAAATTTGGTATGTCTACATTAAGCAGATGTTTTTCAAAGAGGCTTCCAGAATTGTCATATTTTACGTCTCAAAAAAACTTGCTGTTTCTTTTCAGTGTTTACTTAGGAACAATTGTATCCATCTCGTTAAACAGTGAAAAGTTTTAAAAGATTTTTAGAATATCCTAGACTAGGTCTATTAACTAGTTTTAACTAGTTTCAGATTGTGAAAGGTGGATGAGTAAATACTGGGCGCAATGTTCACCTTTTAGTTCTGGGGTCAAACCAAGGGTCTGAGGTAAGAGGATTCTAAGACTTCCTGGGTCTTTAGCTCTCATTTTAGCATGGAAGGAGAGAGAATGTCCCTGAATTGTAGCCAGCCCACTACTAACTCGCAAAGCAGGCTACCTGGGAAAGTTACTGATAGAAAAAGATCCTGACATATATACCTCTTGCAATCTATTTTCTCTCTCTCTCTCTCTTTTTTTTTTTTTTTAATTTGTTTTTTGTTTTTGTTTTGTTTTTTGTTTTCTGTGGGTTTGGTTTGGTTTGGTTTTTCGAGACAGGGTTTCTTTGTGTAGTCTTGGCTGTCCTGGACTCACTTTGTAGACCAGACTGGCCTCGAACTTGCAGTGATCCACCTGCCTCTGCCTTCCAACTGCTGGGATTAAAGGCATGCGCCACCACTTCCAGCTGCACTCTATTTTCAAAGGAAGAGGTTGGCCTGTTCTACAATACTTCTATAGAAAATGGTATCTTTTTTTTTTTTCCACATCACTAGCCTTGCCAAAGCAAGACCTGAGGGGAAATGGTTAAAAAGGGCCAGCAAGATGTTTCAGTAGGTTAAAGGCACCTTTCACCTAGCCTCAGTAAGATGCTTAGAACCCATGTGGTGAAAGGGAGAGCTGAGTCCTACAAACTGTCTCTGACTTTCCCATGCACACCATTGTGTACACACACACACACATGCACTTTAAAACTTAGCTGAAGGTGCTCAGCTGTTAGGATCCTCTTGCAAAGGATCTGGGTTCAGTTCATAGCAGCTGTATGTGGCTCCAGCTTTAGGGATCTGATGATTTGGCCTCTTACCTTGCCACTCACATGCACATACCTATGTACACACGGACACGTAATTAAAACTTTTAAAAAATGGGTTAAAAGCCCAGACTTACTCCATTCCTCTAAAGCCATTAGTAAAAGGCAGAGAGAGATTCCTGTGATCTGAAGAGGCCATTGAACAGCACTCTTTAAAGGTGTTAACCCTGGAGAGCCAGATGGGGGTTGATTGAGAAAAGGAGTGGATGTGCAGTGCCCACTTCGGGGATTAAGTGCTGAAGAACTTCTGCCTACATGAGCTGATCCCAGCCAGGGAAGAAAGTTAAAGAGACACTCTGATGCTTCTTGTATTAGGTAATTGATTGCTCAGTTGTTCTAATGGTTCTGAATTAAGGAACATACTGAAATCATATTTTATGTCCAGGACATCCAAATTTGTCATAGGCTGCCGCTGATACTGTTTATGCAGTCCTAGTTACTAAAATTTCTTCCATATTAGCTAGCTTTTATACATTGTGCTTTCTTTCTTTCTTTCTTCCAGTGAGCCCTGTCTCTTGAAACATAGGTTTTACTGGTTTGTTTTTGTTTGTTTTGGGGTTGGGTTCTGTATTGGTTTATGTTTTTGTATGGGTCATAGAGAGAGAGAGAGCCTGGTTTTGTGTGTGTGTGTGTGTGTGTGTGTGTGTGTGTGTCTGTGGTGTTGGCTTTGTTTTTGAGGTTTTGGAGCTTCCTTGTGTAGCAGAGGCTAGCACCAAACTGAGAATCCTTCGGCCTCAGCTTCCTGATGGGATTCCAGGTGTGTACACCATGGCAGGCCTTTTGCAAGCTTTTAGTAACAAAAAAGAATTGATAACATTTCTGAGGGGTGTGAAATGTCTCTGTTTGCTGGTGGGTTTTTGTTTTGAGATGGTGAGTTAGAGCCTTTCCTGACCTTGAGTCTGTGGCAGCCCTGCCTCGGTATCCTGAGTGCTGAGGTTACAGGCTGTGTCACCAGCGCCTATTTCTGTTGCTTAGAAGAAAGTGATTGATTTTTCCATCGAGGATCCTATGCAAAGAATAACTCGGCACTCTCTGCCACCTTAAAGTCTGGTATTGAAGCTTTGTCACTCACTGTGGAATTGACAATGCTTTTGTTCCCCAACAGAGCCTACTGTACAATAAACACCTGGTGTTCACATTAGACATCCATGGAGTATAAGGGTAAATCCGAGAATCAAATACTTACTGGTTTGGGGGTTTTTGTGTGTGTGTGTTTTGTGTGTTTTTTTTGTTTTGTTTTTGTTTGTTTTGCTTTTGTTTTTGTGTTTTGTTTTGCTTTGCTTTGCTTTGTTTTTTGAGACAAGGTTTCTCTGTGTAGCCCTGGCAGTCCTGGACTCGATTCGTAGACCAGGCTGGCCTAGAACTCACAGCAATCCACCTGCCTCTGCCTCCTGAGTGCTGGTATTAAAGGCGTGTGCCACCACGCCCAACTGGTTTTGATTTTTAAGACTATGTCTCGAAGAGTAGCCAAAGCCCGGGCTGATCTCCAACTTGTCATCCTCCTACCTCTGAGCCCCCTGAGCTGACATTACAAAAATGCTAGGTGTTTTAAATATAGTTAACCTTTGGTTTCTGTTTTAGACACTTTTGTTTGTTTTCATTGTTACAGTTTTGGAGGTTTAGATGATCTCATGTTTTGGCTTGAGATAAAGCTCTGTTTTATAGCTCAGCATGCTCTAGAACATACTGTGTAGCCCAGGCTGCCCATCAGCCTGAGGCACCTTTCCTGCCTTGTACAATCCTGAGGTCTTGATTAACTGTGGTTTAGTGATACTGTCTTTAGTTTCAGTTCTCTCTCTGGCAATGTCTTTGAACTTTGTTGACTCTTCTTTAGGAGCTTATCTTCCTATGGAAAAAGTTTGGCTTGAATGGCTGAGGCCTTTTGGGAGGGTCTCAATGGGGTTGTATTTTGATTTTTTGTTTTTGTTTTAATGTAGGAGTTCTCTGCCTGCATGTATACCTACATGTCAGAAGATCCCTTTATAGATGGCCGTGAGCCACCATGTGGTTGCTGAGAATTGAACTCATGACCTCTGGAAGAGCAGCAATTTTTGTGTTTTGTTTTTTTAAGATTTATTTATTTATTATTATGTATACAGTACCCTTCCTGCATATACACTTGCACACCAGAAAAGGCCATCAGATCACATTATAGATGGTTGTGAGCCACCATGTGGTTGCTGGGAATTGAACTCTGAACCTCTGGAAGAACAGCCAGTGCTCTTAGCCTCTGAGCCATCTCTCCAGCCCCAAGCAGTGTTCTTAACCACTGAGCCATCTCACCGGCCCCTCTCAAAGGTTTTTATGATGCACTTTTTATGTCAGTCATACCTGATTTTGTTTTACTGTGTATGTATGTGCCTGGTTGCATGTGTATGAACCATGTGCCTGCAGGTGTCTGAGGATGTCTGAAAGGGGCAGAGCCCTGGAGCTGGAATTACAAGAAATTGTGCGCTACAGGCGTGGGTGCTAACAGATGAGCCCTTTGCTAGACTCATACAACCTTTTAACTGCTAAGCCATCTTTCCAGCCCTCCATTTTTTAATTTTTAATTGAAAATTAAAGTTTAATTTAAATGTATATAAAGTATTGAATAGTTGTCTTTACTGAGGACCATCATAAGCAGCTACTTGTACTCCCTTTTGACAATACTATGTCTGACTGTGTGCAACTGTGCTTTTATGGTTTTTTTTTTTTTTTTTTTTTTTTTTTTTTTCCCTGAAATGGGGTTTCTCACTTTGTAACCTTGGTTGGCCCGGAGCTCACTATGTAGACTAGGCTGGCCTTAAACTCAGAGCACCCACCTCCCCAGATTCGTTGGAGTGTGCACTACCATGCCCAAACATCTGACTACTGTTACTCAGAGCTCCTTGGTTTTTGCAAGTTAGGGTTGAATTAAATAATTCTATACAAAAGGTTTTTTTAGCAAAGATAGGATTTTATCATGAACGGTAATAAATGCCCAGTTAGTAATACAAGTGTTTTTGAAGCCAGAATTGACAGCTCTTAGCTGTTACAATTAGAGAAGATGGTAAAAATGAAATGGAATTTGTGCACAGTATGAGAAGGCAGTAAGTTTTAGGTTAATAGAATAGTGAGCCATAGCAAGCAACAATGCAGAATACGCCCAAGAACGGACTTCGTACAGGAGGTGTTTGTGAAATGGACTGTAGGATCCAACAAGACCATCTAACTCTGACCTTTACACACCGACACCAGAACAAGATAAAGTGAGCAGAGTACTGCTCTATGCTAATAGATGTGTGTGAAGTGGATTGCGGAAGCAGAGCAGTCCTTTACCTGCAACCCTTGTTGGTAGTGAGGATGATAAAGCACTGTCCATAGGAAACATGAGTAGTCACACTAAATAGGATGAGTAAAGCGCAGAAATAGACTCACATCAGTGTTCAAGCAAAGTGTGAGCAATTTATAGCAGAGCAGGTTTTGCTGCTGAATCAGATATAAAGCTCAGTATTATTGAGGTTGTTTAGGAAAACAGTCTTCTAGAAGCCCACAGGCTGGCCAGAAGTCAGCATTGGCTATGCTCCTCAGGTCCTCTCCACCGTAAGTTTTCAGGGAGAGGGTTCACTGAAGCTCGAGCTTGCCCACTCTGTTAACCTGACTGGCCAGAGAGCCACAGGGATGCCCCTGTCTTCCCCCGCCTGCTCCATGCTGACATTACAGGCGCACACATGCTTTTTCACGAATGCTGGAGAGCAAACTCGGGTCCCTGTGCTCACCCCAGTTTGTTGGCTAACCGTTTCCCCAGTACTCCCAAGGAATATTTGAAGCTGTCATAGGATGG
Organism: Acomys russatus; assembly: GCF_903995435.1. Classification (NCBI taxonomy): domain Eukaryota; kingdom Metazoa; phylum Chordata; class Mammalia; order Rodentia; family Muridae; genus Acomys; species Acomys russatus. The sequence continues at coordinate 27,014,515 of NC_067164.1, read as the reverse complement.
AAGGCACTGCTGGTGTCAGTGAGTCTCCAGGGTTCTGAATACAGAAGAACCTCCCGATGCCATAGTTATAAGAGTCCATTTAACTTTCTGGAAATAATTAAGGCTAACCTGTGTGTGTTGGTGCCTGTCAATTGCATTTTAAAGTTTAAAATTGAAAGCTAATATCTTAACAGTTGAGTCTTAGAAACTACCATATTATGTCCTTTGTTTCCCTTACAAGTCATGTCAAGGATTATAAAATGCATTTAGAATAAGAATATTGTAAGATAATAGACGAACATAATTTCTGTTTAAGAATCTACAGTGGAGGGCTGTCAGGACAGTCAGTCCCCAGGAGGGCCCGTGTGCTGGAAGGAGAGAACTTGTTCCCTAACGTTGTCCTCTGGCCTCCACATGCACCTTTGCTATATATGCGCTTCAGTGTGCACATACGTGTGCTCTCACACAAAGTAAATGTAGTAAAAGAGTTTTTCTTAAATCCCTAATGTAGGGCTGGAGAAATAACTTGGGAGTTAAGAGCACTTGATGCTCTTATAGAGGACTCAGTTCAACTCCCAGCACCCACATGGTCCCTCAGAACCGTTAAGCATCGGACACCCTTTTCCGATATCCTTGGGCACCAGGCATGCAGGTGGTACAGTACATTATAGAGGTAAACACTCGTGACCATAAAATAAGTAAATATAAAAAAGGTTTCGGTTTTTTGGTTTTTCAAGATAGGGTCTCTCTTTGTGTTAGCTTTGGCTGTCCTGGACTCATGCCTCTGCCTCCTGAGTGCTGGGATTAAAGGCATGTGCCACCGCACCCGGCTCAGGGATTTTTAAAATCCCTGATGAACCCACCTTGTATAGTGACAAGAAGTGAATAGCTGAGTTTGAGATTCAGCCTTGTTAGCAGGAAGTGTCTGCCTGCTTCTGTTGTCTCAGTGTGCTCTCTGATTATAACAGACTAACTAACATCCAGCCTTAAACTCAGTGTGTGCTAATGTTTAAAAATGGTGACATGCAGGCCTGGTGTGGTGGTGCTCGTCTTTAATCCCAGCACTTGGGAGGCAGAGGCAGGTGGATAGCTGTGCGTTTGAGGCCAGCCTGATCTACAAAGTGAGTCCTGGACAGCCACGGCTAACACAGAGAGACCCTGTCTCAAAAAACGAAACAAACAACAAACAAGAGGTGACATGCATCCATGTGATTTGGGAGTGAATAGATTTAAAAAGGTCATCTATGTTTACTGTATGTGTGTTTGCCTACCTGCATGTATGTGTATAGTGTATGTGCCTAGTGCCCTCAGAGGCCAGGAGGGGATCAGAGCCTCGGTCTGGAAAGGGAGTTAGTAAGCCGTCATGTTAGGTGCTGGGAAATGAACCCGGTCTACTCACGTTCAGCAAGAGCTCTTCCACTGAGCTAGTTCTCCATCCATCCTGCATTGTTAACCCAGTGATTATACAAGTGAGTAAGCAGGTTCTGCGTGTGACAGTTGAAGGTGTTCTGTAGCTGCATAACTAACCGCAGCGTCAGTGTGCTTTGGCTGTAAGATACTGTGTTACCAGTTAGCCATTAGCGTCCTGTTAGGAAAATAGCCCAAATGTGTATGTCTGGTATGAATGCTCACTGCCCACTATAGGAACTTAATATCCAAAGAGTGCTGTTGAGTAAAGTGGAAACCCCAGTTTTCTTAACAGTCCTTAGGTCAGTTTCTTAGTTTCTTCTATGTGGTATATTATTTCTGACACTCTTATTTTGGTTTTCATCATTATAAAATGGGTTTTTGTTGCAAACCAGGACTCAAGTGTTTTAAAAGTGGGCCATATATTAATCTTAATAAAAAATGAACAGTAATCTAGCTGTGTCCTTATATTGCCTACTACTAGCTACTACTGTTAGAACTTCTTTTGTTGGTTTTCTCAATATAACATACTCTCAGGTTGTCTAGTATGTTGCTTACTGAGTCAAGAACCCTGAGTGGTTTTCAGATCAGAGCTTTCCTGTCTTCCTGGAATTACATGCTGCTGTTTGTTTCCTCTTCCTGTGTGCTCTGGGAATAGTGGGCTGTGCTCTGAAGAGTTCTGACTCCAGGCTACACTTCCATTGACACCTTATTTCTGTGTGAACTCTAATCACTGTGTCTCATAACCTATGCCTCTCCCACTTTGGCACTACAGTTTGAACCCACACCCTAATGCTGGCTTAAAATCAAGCACTGAGCCATATCCCTAATCTGTTCTCTATGTTCCTCATCTTTTCCTACAAAGCTTGAGAGCAAGTGCGCTGTTTCCCTTTATAAGTAAGGAGTGTAAGACGAAGCAAGTGCTTATCAAGATTTACTTCATCTTATTCTGTAGCCATTTTTTTCCACATGACATTTGTTAGTGCACTTTCCAAGGAAATATAATACCTAGTAAGTAGTTGTTGATTGTAGGGGCACTGGGGCACTCTGGCTTGTAAAAGTCTAATGTAGTATTTTGGGTTCTTTGATTACTGCCCCACTTAGTGATTGGTTTGCATATGGCATGTTCTGGTGCCTTTATTACTAGAAGATGTTGCTATACACCTTTTAGTAGGAAACTATGAAGTCTGTCACGGGGTAACATTAATTATGACACAGCCTGAAAGTTGCACTTCTGTCTTTTCCCAGTGGTTTAACCATTGGCCACAGGCACATAGAGACTGTAAGTGAGAGCATAGGAGAATCTGCTCCTACTCATTCCTTAGATTGGGTTTTTGCATGTGTTTTTGTTTTATAAATCATAAAATGCCAAAGTTAATTTCTCTCTGTAATAGCAGATAAGTAAATTAGCTACTAAAACGTTTGCAGAGTGTATCAGCAGATAAGGCAAAGTTGGGGCTAGACAGAGCTCACTAGTTAAAAGCACTTGCTCATCTTGCAAAGGACCTGGGTTCGGCTCCCAGCACCCACATGGAATCTCACAACTGTCTGAACCCCTGTTCCAGGGGCAGCAGAAACCTGTGGGACATACATATCCTCATGCAAGCAAACACTCATACACATAAAACAAAATAATGAATCGTAACAAAGAAAAAGACTATGGACAACATAACTGTTCTTACACCTGGTGGCATTCCTAGATGCGGATTTGGTAGTTAAGTATACTGATTGCACCTATAGTCTCAGAACTCCAGTGTGAGTGAGGATCAGGATTTAAAGCCAGGCTAGGCATGAGGCCCAAAAGAAAGGAAGAGGAAAGGAAAAAGAGTCAGATATGCATGCTTGTCATCCCAGAACTTGAGAGGCTGAGGCAGGAGGGTAGAGAGCACAGACTGTTCCAGGGCAGGTTAGTTATGTGAGGCTTTGTCTCACACAAAACCTTTAATACCTTCCTGCGATCGTGGAAATTCAAGTGTATAACAGACTTGTGTATTTATTTCATCTTCCTTTTCATACATCAAATAAGGCAGTGGAGAAATGGAAGATATTGAGGTAGAATAATGGAGCAACAGGAAAAAAAAGTCAGTGATGTTTACCTCCTGATAGACTGTTCCCTTTACAATTGTATGTTTTCTGTTTTGTTTTCTGAGATACATAGTCTAGTTCATACTGGCCTTAAACCCAAGATCCTCCTGTCTATGCCTCCTGGGTATTGGAATTACCAGCATGCCACCACATCTGTCATAGCTAAAATAGTATATTTGTAAAATCCATGTGTGTGTGAGTGCAGGCATGAGCGTAGCGCACATGGCACGTGGAGGTTAGAGAACAATGTTATCAGTCCTCACCTTCCATCTTGTTTGAGACGAGGGCCTTTGTTGTTTGCCTGTGCCGGCCTAACTGGCCTGCCAGCCTTTGGAGACACTGTGTGCCTTCCATCTTGCACTGAGTTACAGGTTGTAGCTGCAGTGTCAGCCTCAGCATGAGTGCTGGGAATCAGACTCAGGTGTCACACCTAACTGGCATGTGCTTTACCCATGAGCCGCCTCCCCAGCACTGCCTTAGCACAGCTGGATAGATAGAATCTCTAAAAAGAACAGAATAATATTTACCAACTACTTACTGCATTGCTCATTCACTTAACATTTTGTGCAGTGCAAGTTATTTCATTTGAGTCTTAAAAACTCTGAGGAGATTCTGTTATTGCCATTTTTAGATAAGGAATGACACACAAAGAAAGGTCAAATAACATGCCAAAGGTCATGCCTAGTTCAGACAATCGAATCCTAACTGCTGCAGCATCTTTTTTGTTTATCATACAATTAACGAACCCCTTTCTTGTCATATTCTAATGTCTATGCCAGATAGTAAATTAATGTCCATGTTCTGGTTATCTAAGTTTTACTCTGCAGATTGCATGCCTTTGAGTGAGTGTGCTTGCCTGTAAAATTTACAGCTGAGTCTAATAAGAAAGGGGGGGTCGTGTTTTGTTGTGGTGATTGGTTGGTTGGTTGGTTCACTAACTTGTTTGTCTAGTCACTCATCTGAGAAATCTATTAAGAAGCTGGTCTTTTTTTATTTATCAGGCTGCTGCTAATTGCTGTACTCTAGTCAATGTGTTCTCTTAGGACCAAGTACTGAACAGGAAGGTGGCAGTTCCAATACAGCTGGACAGCATGACCTTAGGCTGCAGGTCAGGCTTTGTTACTAAGCATTTCGGTGAGAGATTTGGCAGGGTTGACTAGAATAAGCTTTATTTACTGGAACTGTTACTCCTAACCCTGGAAAACAGCAGGGAGACTCTTCCTGTATGGTCAGAATAGACAGAATGCTGCCAACAGCTTCATACAGGTTTCTTCTCTTTGATGTGTTTTGTGAGCTGGTCTCACACTGCAGCCCAGCCTCAAACTCAGCAGTCCTCCTGCCTCAGCCTCCCCAGGGCTGAGGTGCCATGTGTAAGCCACTACACCTGGCTAAGATTTTTATTTTTGACAGGAATTTGGCCCTCTTTTTTTTCCTTGAAAGACAATTTAAAAATCTGCTCAGTTCTGAATTCTGTTACTGTGCCCAACAGGGTGGGATTAGGACTCTGTGCTGACTGAGTTGGATTAGTCAAAGTTGTTTGGACGTGACGAGAACTTGGTAATCATCTGTAAACTGTTGAGATGCTACTACTTTGGGAGTTGGAGGCGGAAAAGAGATGTCAGGCATCTCACTTTCAGAGCTCTAGTGGGAGAAGTGGTGTCACTTGACTTGGGGAACTAGTAGTTAAGGGGTTTTACATAGCATTTGTAATTTAAGAGCATAGAATTCCAATTGAGGGAGGAGAGTTAAAACTAAACAACTTGAGGATAAGAAAACTGCTTGTTACCAACATGGGGGGGCGGGGGGGCTGGAGTTTGCCTATAGCTAGTGTAGACTCTTTGGCATAGCATTTACTGGAAAAATGTCAGGCCTTTAAAATGCCGTTTTAGGGAGCTAGAGAGAAACACATCCTGTTCTTGCAGAGGACCTGAATTTAGTTCCCAACAAGCTCACAACTTCCTAAACTAGAGGTAGAAGTTCCAGAGGAGCTGACATCCTCTGACCTTCTTATATGTAGACATGTACATGTTTACATAAATAAATAAACAATCATCAATAATAAATATTTTTAATTACTGCTTTGTGGTTTTTCAGATTCAATTCTTACCCTGGCCCATTTTGCATTTACCATTAAAATCTAAAGAGTAAATTTGAATCTAAGGGTGCCCATACCTGCAGAAGGCATAGTGTTGATTTTAACACTGTCCTGTTGTAGACTAATTCCTAGAGGACAAGTGAAAAACCTTTGTGTTTAGCATCAAGATTTGTGTGGTTCATCTTCATTTGGGATTCATGATTCTGTTAATAGTTGGTGTGAACTTAAGTGGGAGTTTATCTACTATAAAGGTAAATAACTGGTGGGTGTCTCAGAACCTAAATACTTCTCTTTGTGGAAATGCATTCTTAGGAATTTTTGGTGTAGTTGCATTTGGTTGGGTTGGGTTGGGTTTTTTGGTTGGTTGATTCTTTATTTTGAGACATGCTCACTGCGTAGCTGGACTGAAACTGCTATGTAGCCCAAGTGGTGGCCCAACTGAGATTGGTGTTCGGAAGCAGGATCTAGCTCTGTAACTCAGACAGACTTCAAATTCACTATGCTCCTGCCCCAGACTCTAGAGGAGAGCTAGAGGAGTACTGTAATACACGGGATTTGGGGGTGTGCAGTGTCGGGAGGCACATACCAGGCACTTGAAATTGGAAAAGGGCTTCACTGTTTGAAGCATCTTGGAGATTAGTAGGCCACCAAGCCACAAGGAAGAAAACAAAGAAGTAGATCTTTCTATCTTCCTCTGGTTGAGTACCCAATAATAGTGTTAGTAGGTTTCCTAGTGTATGCATGGGCAAAGAGAGAGAGAGAGAGAGCTTGCACGCCAGCCAGCCTGCCTGCCTGCGTGCTTTGAAAGGCCGAAAGAGGGTGTCAGATTCCCTGGAAATGGAATTACAGGCAGATGTAAGCTATCTGCCAAAGCAGCAGGTGTTCTCAACCACTGAGCCATCTTTCTAACTAACCTCTTTTTTTTTTAAGACATTTATTTTAATCTTATGTCTGTTGGTGTGTGATGTGTATGTCTGAGTGCAGATACCCACAGAGGCCGGCTCTTCTTCCTCCCCCCCACCCCCCCCCCGCCGCCACATTTTTTTTCTTGGTAACAGGGTGGGTTTATATAGTCATAGTTGTCCTGGAGCTCTCTGGCCTCAAACTCAAAGAGATTCTCCTGCCTCTCTCCTGAGTGCAGTGATAAGTGATGTGTACCACAACATTGAGCCTATGGACTCTTAAAAAGATAATGAACAGATTATTGATAGACACAATAATATGGAAAACTTAATTTATCCCAAGAAACATTGATGAATCATTGAAGTGTTGTGGCTCATGCCTATCACTCAACTGTGGCAGTAGAATCATGAGTTCACGGCTAGCCTGGCCTACATAGCAAGGTCATTTTGTTTGCAGTTTTGAATTGTGACCAATGTACCCTTAAGGAAGATTTCTTAATAGGTTTCAGTTTTTAGATTGTGTTGGGTTTACATCCCCTATGTTGGTGCTTTTAAGTGCTTTCTTATCTGAGGGGTGGTTAAGTTGGTATGGCTATTGGAGGTCTAAAACATGTCTCGATAGATTCCCTAAAGTCTGCAGCCCATTTCTGAGGCAGGGAACTATAGCTTTGGTGGTGAACTCATGACAAATGAAAATATTACTACAGTCAAGAAGTGCCTTGTAATACATAAATGCTTTAAATCTTAATGGGTTAATGGGTTACATGGATCTTGTCATATAGCAAAACATAGCTAATACTTAAGTAGATGTTTCTCTGGATATAATATATTCCTATAAATTGAAATGTTTTGAACGCTTAAATGTAAATAATAAAGTTCCTTTAGCCAGGTTTGGTAACGCACACCTCTAATCCTGCCCAGCACTGAGGAAGCTGAGAGTCACCATGAGTTCGTGACCATCCTGGCCTGGAATGAGACCCTACCACTAAAAGGCAAACAGGAAAAATGTTTCCTAATAGATTGTGAGGTTCACCAACAAAGCAGATGTTAGAAGACAAACTGACTACATCATCAGGGTCTTGTAGGTGACCGAGGTGAAGTTTGAGCCTAGCCCCTGACATTTGCCTGAGGTGATGGTTGGTTTTACTCAGCTTCACTCTGCTGTGGGCCAGCTTGAATGACTAATACTGCTGTATGGGGCCTCTGGCTCCCTCCATTCTCTGGTAGCAAGACGATCCAGGCCAAAACAACAAGTAGATGAATCAACAGAAGTTCAAGTCAGTAGCTAAAGAATCAAGCTAAGGGCGGTGTTTACCAAAGGGTACAACTCACAGTGAACATCAAAAAGCCAGTTGCCTTCTGCGGAGGCCTACCAGGTTACAAATCCTAAGGTAGCAATTCACAGGTGAGCACGGAGTCAGATGGAAGCCTCCAGCAGCACTGCTGCAGACTGACAGAAGATGACATGACCTGAGGGGCTTTTGAAATGATGCCATATAAAGGTCTTCTGCATGAGACGGCAGGAAATATAAACATGCACTTATTGGTTACTTAAGCAAAAAGCTGACCATATTAGAAAACTGCCTCCCCTGGGCAGAGCAAACTGCTGATTTTATGATTTAAGGGGAATTATGAAACTTAGAGTTTGGCAGACTTCCAGAGGCAGGCGCTAGAGTGTACTGAAGAACCTGTGACTAAGTAAAGCAGTTGTTGATGTATTGCCTTTCAGATGTTTGCCACAAAGTGTCCCCTCCCCTCTGCAGGCTTAGTTACAGTTAGCATTCACCTGTCTCTGTGATACATACTTGCCTCTGCTGCTGTGGCCTGGAAGAAACCAGGACAGTAACAAATGAAGCTGTGATCATAGCTTTTTGCTTTTTTTGTTTGTTTGTGTGTTTTCTGAGTGCTGAGGTGGTCGGGGTGCACTGTCATAGCTGGCTGCTGTGCTTTCAGTCCTCATTTTTCCCACTCACTACTAGAACACTGTCTGGGTGAGAACATGGGTTTTTCTCTATTTTGTTCACCGGGTATATCCCTGTTCTCAAATACTTACAGTTTATAGTTTGTGGTTCTGGGTGGCTTGGGATGTTTGCTTCCTATTCTTTTTTTTTTTTTTTTTTTTTTTTTAATGTACATTGGTGTTTTAACTGTATGTATGTCTGTGTGAGGGTGTCAGATCCCCTAGAATAGGTGTTACAGTTATGAGCTGTCATGCGGGTGCTGGAATTGAACCGGAGTCCTTTGGTAAAGCAGCTAGTGCTCTTAACCCCTGAGCCATCTCTCCAGACCCCTTGCTTCCTATTCTTAAGATGGTCTGAGAAAAGATGGGTAGATATGTCATGTTATCTTATAAATGGTAGATAGTGGATATTTCTCTGTGCACCCCCCTTTTTTCCTTCATTTTTCTTTGGATATTATAATTGAAATTGGTGCTAATTAGTGTTTCCAGGTTTGGGGGTCCTAATCAATGAATTGAAGAAGTAAACACAGTTGGCGAAGTAGCAAGGGATTGCTTCAAAACCAAAGCAATAGACGAGGTCAGATGCGCTACAAAGATATGAGTGGGCTCTGAGTTAGGAGCTCTCGGGGCTCCAGGCAGTTGTCTCTGGCCTTGCTCTATGCAGTTTGGCAGAGGAGGAGTTTGGTTGCAAAGGGGAATGCTGTGAGTGGTGCCTGTTTTGCTTGACAGGTTTTGCTCACTGCCCATGTTCTTCCCCATGATATAGCTGATTTTAGTCATATTCAGTGCCTGGTTATGGGTAGACATAGGAATTCTCTAAAAATTCACTGAGCACAGTTTGCCTTCCCATGCATTCAGGCCAAATCTGCTCTCATTCCCATTCCTAATATATCCTAATAGAATAAAAACTGTCCACAAGTTTCTTGAGTTGCTAGAGGGGATTTAGAAATTACTCCATTGTTTGTGGTGGAGTAGTTGGATGCCAGTGGGAGTTTGGGATGTTTGGGATTATTAGAAGAGGGTTTTGTATACCTGCTGCCTGCTGGTGAGGGTCAAAAAGGGTGTGTGCATTGCCCAAACACAGTGCTGTAACAAGTTGATATGCTATTAAGATGGAGCTAAAAATATTGTCTGTGATTCTTTGTGTTTTACGTGTGTGTGTGTGTGTGTGTGTGTGTGTGTGTGTGACACCTGCATGGATGAGTACACGTACCATGTGTGATACGTGTGAACGTCAGAGGACAGCTTTGCGGAGTTGGCTGTTACCTTCCCTTTTCATGGATTCTGAGACAGATTCAGGTTGCCAGGTGTGCACAGCAGGTACCATACCGAGCCATCACACTTCCTCATAACTTCAGTTCTGTTGTAAACTTGTACAGTGCTCCCGTGGTTGTCTAGGCTAGTAATCACTTTATGTAAGCTGCTGGTTGGGCTGTCTTATAAAAAGCCTGTGAATACCAAGACTAAGGCTTTTTTTTTTTCCTCTCCTTTAACAAGGTACTAACTGTAACAAGCTTGCATCATGCGTGAATATAAGCTGGTCGTTCTTGGCTCAGGAGGTGTTGGGAAGTCAGCTCTGGTAAGTCACTCTTGCTCAATATAAGCTTTTTACTCCCAAGGTTTTGTTTGGTTTTGTTTTGTTTTTTTCTCTTATTGAGGTAGTTTTTATTTTGTTCTCATATTTAGTAGCCAGGGGAAATCTTGACTTTGAATGCTGAGGTTGCATCTTTACACAGCCACGCCCTTTTCATGTAGTGATGGCTTCATCCAGGGGGCAGAGCACTCCAGCTGCTGAACTACAGCTCTTACGGTTTTGTTTCCTGAGACAGTTGTTGCAGGGTAGGCTAGGCTGGCCCTGACCTGTGACAGTGCTCACTGTGCTGGCTCTCTTAAATAAGCCTTTGACTTTCTATCTTGATCTGATTAAAATGGAATCCTGTAAGTTTACAAGCAATATGAGATTGTTCTTGTTATTGTACTTGGGGTTTTTTTGTTTGGTGGGTTGGTTGGTGTTTTGGTTTTTCAAGACAGGGTTTCTCTGTGTAACAGCTCTAGCTGTCCTGCAACTCTCTCTGTAGACCAGGCTGGCCTGGAACTCACAGAGATCCTCCTGCCTCTGCCTCTCTCTTGTTATTTTAAACAGTTGTTAGTTGTATCCGGATGGGTAGTGTTTAATGTGTGTAAGAGTGGAGCTTAGGCCTTCCAGAGAGTAACAGCCTATATATTTCAATTAAGGGGTTTTTTAATTTATAAATAGGAGTGTGTTATATATTTTCAATTAGTCTTTTTTCAAATCTTTTTTTTTTTAATATTTTATTTAGTTTTTTAATCTATGTGCATTGGTGTGGAAGTGTCAGGTCTTGGAGTTACAGACAGTTGTGAGCTGCCATGTGGGGTGCTGGGAATTGAACCCGGGTCCTTTGGAAGAGCAGGCAGTGCTCTTAACCACTGAGCCATCTCTCTAGCCCCCCATCAAATCTTTGTCTATTATTATTTTAATGGGCATATTTTCACTACCAAGGATTTAGTTTTAGAAGTGAGAAAAAATTGATATGATGAGGTTTAGTGAATGGAGAAGACAGAATCTTCTTAAACAGTTCAGAATTTAGCAAAGAATCAAAAAAAACACAGATCAAGATGAGAATGGTGACATAGGCCTGCGCTCCCAGCACTTGAGGCTGAAGTAAGACCCAGAGTTAAAGGCCACCCTGGGCTACTTCTGACTGGGTTTCAAAACAAACACAGATTGACTTTGTCTTCACCCCTAATAAGATAAACCATCTTACTTGGCCATCTAAAATGGTCACCACTGTGTGGTGTCACATGCCTTTAGTTCCAGCCAATTCAAAGGCAGAGGCAGGTGGAACTTCATTAGTTCAAGGCCAGCCTGGGCTACAAAGCAGGTTACAGAACAGCCAGGACTACATAGAGAAACCCTGTCTCAAAAAACAAAAACAACCAGCCTGGTCTACAAAGTGAGTCCAGGATAGCCAAGGCTACACAGAGAAACCCTGTCTTGAAAAAACCAAAAAAAAAAAAAAGGCAAAAGACTACCTAGCACAGAACTTAACCACACGTAGATGAAACTGAAAAGTGTGTGTATATATACAATAGGACGCTTGCTTTTCCTTTGTATGTACAGTATGGAGAGGTGTGCTGAATATTGATGGATTAAACTTACAATACCGACACTGTATAAATGCCGAGTGAGTGGCTGTTGTACTGTATGCTGGAGTAACAATTGCTGTGCTGTGTGGTTAACAGCGACAGAGTCTGGATAAGCTCAGTGTATACATTTGCATTGTCCTTATTCCTAAATACTTCTGGTCCATAGCTGCTTAAATCTGAGTTAGGGGACCCACAGATGCAAATAGTTAACTGCAGTTTAAAACTGCACACTTAGCAGAGCATGGTAGTGCAGCCTGTAATCCAACACTTGGGTGGGAGAGGCCAGAGAGTCACTGTGAGTTTAAGGCCAGCCTGGTCTATGTACTGAGTTCCAGACTGTCCAGTGGTATGTCCTGAGACCTTGTCTCAAACAAATAAAAATAAATAAAATCTACAGTCTCAGATTTGGCCTTATTCTTTAGAAATGTAAATTATGTTAATTTTTTCCAGACTGTACAGTTTGTTCAAGGAATTTTTGTTGAAAAATATGATCCTACAATAGAAGATTCTTATAGAAAGGTACGTTATTTGTTAAAAGCCTGGTTTTAATACAAGTGTAAAGACTGTTTCTAGTTTGCAGTTGTTGAATGTTTTATGTAAAGTAAGGTCTGGCTAGTTGGAAAGGTCATGCACATTTCTAGGGTTGGTTGTCTACTGCTTTCAGAGATTCATAGGCGCCTGTACACACTTTGGCCCAGAACTGTAGCTCCACTGTCACTCCAAGTGGCAGCCGCACCTTCACTGGGAAGACCGTGGCCCAGCGCCTGCCTCCATTCTAGACACAGTCCACAGCAAGGTCCACTCTGGCTGCTTAACACCCTGAGAGGCCACAGGTGAAAAATAGGAAGCAGTGTGCAGCCAGTGTTAAGAGTTCGAGGCTTGTGCCTCTACCTTTCTCTCTCCAAATGGGAAGATCTGTGTTTCCACTTTTCCATCTGCCTACCACAAAACTCATCCCTACAGCCCAGTTGTGAAGTGGAAGTACTCTTTTCCTTCTGCGTTTAAGTAAATTTCACTCCTAGAAAATATTGAAAGGAGTAACGGGGATATGCACTTAATTTCATAATTAAGACGCTGTTTCCTTGCCATCAGAAGTTGTGTTCCAGTGTGATGAGAAAATAGTGTCTAGGGAAGTCAAGGAGTACCCAAAATATTATAGGAAGGCTGGCAGGCAAAATCATGCCAACACTGTTAGAAGCATTGCTTTTCTACTTTTCTATTTTGAAGGCATTTCTGTTTCAAAAGTGAGCATTGAGTGAGCACATTGTGCCTGAATCTTAGTGACTTGTCGGGACATAGAGTTTGCACCTGACTAGAGTGTGGGGGCTCTGAAGGCTGATGGCTGCATTACTTACTCCTCTGTGGCTGTGAAAGAACAGCATGACCCAGGCAGCTTACAGAAGGGAAAGTTTAATTGGGCTCACAGTTCCAGAGTCAGTCATGGCAGCAGAAACAGCAGGAACAGAGAGCAGGCATGTGTCCTTGAAACTTCAAGGGCCTCAGTATTGTGCCTCCACCACTCCTACACCTGCCCAAAACTGCAACACAAAGTGGGACCGATGAGCTCATACACTGTAACCCGTGGGGCCATTCTTATTAAAACCAACACATCGACTTAACTGGTTTTTAAGTATTGCTTGGTGTTACCCTATAAGGTTGCCATAACTTGTCTTTGTTCTGCTTTTAACTGTTGTGGATATTTTAAAGTAGTTTTATATGTATATAAAAATAAAGATTATTTTAATTTTTTCTTCAGCAAGTTGAAGTAGATGCGCAGCAGTGTATGCTTGAAATCTTGGATACTGCAGGAACGGTATGTACAGTACAATTATCAAAGGATATGCAGTGTATAGTATCAGATTTTAAGTGTTTCACTTCCTAAATACAGTATATCAGTTATGAAGAAATGTTTTAAGTAACTATTAACTCTAGTACTGTAATGAAATGCCTAGGCCAAATAACTGTAGAGATAAAGGTTTGTTTGGTTTGTTCAGGGGGTACAAAGTCAAGGAACTGAATCTGGTGATGGCTTTGTTCCTGAAAGAACCCCAAGGCAGTGCTCAACAAGTAGCAAGACACTGAGACACGAATGCCTGTGTCTTTTCCCCCTCCAGTAAGAAGCTGGTTGCACCTAACAACTTTAATCCCTAATTGCTTTCCAAAGGCCTCACCTCTTATGTTCATGGAATTAAGTTTCTGCCTCTGGATACCTCAGAATGAGGCTTAAGTTTTGGCACATAAAGCCTTTGGGACTACTCAGTCATCAAGTCTACAATAGCCAATTGGGTTTGTAGGCATCCAGATGTAAGGGAAGGGTTCTGGGTGTGCAGTTGACACCAGCCAGTGCTTGAACAAAGATGCCAAACACGGTTCTTCCTCACAGACACTTACACTCTAGTGAAGAAGTGTACAAAAATGGTAAGATGCAAGTTTGCATGCAGACAGCCCCACACAAGGATGGCTTTATGACCTGTCCTATCTCTGGGATAGAGCTAGGGTGCTCAACACTCTATGACAGATTAAAAGTTGTTTTTGAGACACGGTATTTCTATTCCAGTTGAACATTTGTTGTACGTACATCTGTGATGTAATTTTTAAAATAACTTCCTTTTAATGCAGTGTTTCAAACAGTATCTTGCTGTAATCTCTAGTTTTAAGAAGTATTATATAATACTACAATATTCTTCATTAAGCTGCTAAGTATAGGTTTTGAAATTGTGTAATGTGGTATCAGCACACATCCTTGTCTTTTCCTCTTCTCACTTAGGAACAATTTACAGCAATGAGAGACTTGTACATGAAGAATGGACAGGGCTTTGCTTTGGTTTACTCCATCACAGCACAGTCCACATTTAATGATTTACAAGATCTGAGAGAACAGATTCTTCGGGTTAAAGACACTGATGATGTAAGTGGACTTCGTAATAAACACCTACGTTTATTCCAACCCCTTAATTAATATTCAGTTTTAATTTTTAAATATTCACTCAACTTCATTAGTTTTTCCTGACAGCGTTTCTCTGTGCAGCTCTGGCTGTCCTGGAACTTGCTTTATAGACCAGGCTGGCCTCGAACTCAGAAATCCTCCTGCCTCTGCCTCCCTAGTGTTGGGATTAAAGGTGTCTGCTACCACTGCTCCAGCTTGCCTTTTTCTTTTTTTCTTAGGCGTTATGAAAAGTGAGAGATTCCCTTTAAGATTTACTTATTATGTATACAGTGCTTTGCTTCATATGCTCTTGCACGACAGAAGAGGGCACCAGATCTCATTACAGGTGGTTATGAGCCATCACGTGTTGCTGGGAACTGAACTCAGGACCTTTAGAAGAGCAGCCAGTACTCTTAACCTCTGAGCCATCTCTCTAGCCCTGCCTTTTCTATTTTCAGACCATGCATTTTTATGGGATGTGGGAGAGAAATGTTAATAGAGCAAGCACTACACTTCAATAACCATTGGAGTGCTGGCCAAGTGGGTGTGCTCTTAATCCTAGCACTTGAGAGGCAGAGGCAAGACATAGAGATCTCTTTGAGGTCAAAGCCAGGGCCATCTAAGGAGCAAGTCCCAGGCCAGCCAGAGCTGAATAATGAGACAAGAGTCTCAAAAAAGAAAGGAAGGAAGCAGTCATTTAGTTTAACTGAAGCTTATATTGAGAGAGCTGAAGGCTAGATGCCATCATTGTCGACACTTCTGGAACTAAGAGTCGAGGAGGAGCTGTTTTCCAATCAATCGCATTAAGAAGTATTTATAAAAATTTTAAATATCTTTTAAACGCTTAAATTCTTGTTTTCCGTATTTGAATTTTTTTTCTTCAAAAACTGCTTTAGAAAACTGATTCCCCCCCCCCCTTTCCCACCCCTCTCTGAGTGTAGTGGCGCATGCCTTTAATCCCAGAACTCAGAGATGCAGAGTCAGTCAGATCTCTGTGAGTTGGAGTCCAGTCTGGTCTACAAAGTGAGTCCAAGAGAGCCAGGGCTGCAAGAGAAACCCTGTCTCCAAAAAAAAAAAAAAAAAACAAAAAAAAAAAAAACAAACAAAACAAAACAAAAAAGAAGGAAAGAAAGAAAACTGATTTTCAAATGGCTGTTAGTGGTTTGGTAAAATAAGCATTACTTTTTACTGCTCTTCTCCTTCCCCCCACCCCCCACCCCGCCAAGACAGGGTCTCTCTGTGTAGCCTTGGCTGTCCTGGACTCACTTTGTAGACCAGGTTGCCCTCGAACTCACAGCAATCTGCCTGCCTCTGCCTCCCGAATGCTGGGATTAAAGGCGCACACCACCACACCTGGCTGCTATACTGTTCTTTCAAAATCACAAACATTGGATATATCAAACATGAGATGCCATTAATAAATATATTGACTTTATTAGTTGGATGTATTTCATCCTAACATATGGAAAGTGAGAAGTTACAGGCAAGGCCGTGAAAAATTGAAGTTTCTGCTTTAGGGGCCTTCTTAATTTCTCTTTTTTGTATTGTGCAATTCATTAAATGTCAGAAACAAAAAAAAAAGTGAAGCTTGCCCACACCCTTGACCATTTTGAAATGTTGAAATATGCTGACTTTTCACGGCAACACCCTTTGTACTTCCTTTTAAAAAGGTTGTTTTGATTTCTGTGATTAGGTCCATTATGGTATAGTTTGCCCATGTGTAAGCAGTTTATAGTTGCTTTTCATTGTATCTACTTGTTTTACTCTCATGAATGTCTTTGCAGGTTCCAATGATTCTGGTTGGTAATAAGTGTGACTTGGAAGACGAGAGAGTTGTAGGAAAGGAACAAGGTCAGAACCTAGCGAGACAGTGGAACAACTGTGCATTCTTAGAGTCCTCTGCAAAATCAAAAATAAATGTTAATGAGGTACGTTCATATATACTTAGAATATATACTAAGTAGAGCATTTTAAATTAATGGAGAGGGCTCAGCACTGAAGAGCTTACTATTACGAGAACCCTAACTTTAGTTCCCAGCACCCACGTGGTGACTCATGCTGTCTGGACCTCTTGTTCCAGGGAATGCAGTGCCCTCTTCTGACATCTGTGGGCTCCTGAGTGTACATCATGCATAAAACTCAAACACACATTTAAAATTATAAATTTTTAAAGAATAATTAATGGACTAGAACTCTGTTAATATGTGCTTTTATAGGTTTAAAAAAAATCTTGTCTAGTATATGCATGTAAAAATAAGTACTACTGTTTCTGTTGAAATGCTTACACAGTGAAATGACAGAGGGAAAGCCAGCAGAGGGCCAGAGTGGAAACCACTAATTTCACTGAGTATTTGAGGGAGTTTATATAAAAGTCTAAAACTCAAAAAGACACACACATGGTTCTGGAAGGGGTGAAGCTGTGTGGAGCAAAAGCATACAGAAAGAAAGCTCTGTGACAGTAAAGAGCCTTTTCTTTTTCTGTAGGAGATCGAACCCAATTAAGTAGAATTCTGCCTCTATTTCAACTAACTAAGTACTTATTTAAAGAGAGTTTTAATTTTCTGGAAAAGACTGTGGTACTTGTAAGAACACTGACTTCACACTCGTTCTGCAAAAGAATGTTTGTGTTCTGGGGATTCCTTTATGGCTTTGGGAATTTCCAGAAGCTTTTGTGTTGTTTTTGCTTCATTTGGGGGGGTGGGGATTGAGTTTTGTTTTTCCTCAATAATAGTGATGATTATGATTATGATGATGATAATGTGTTTGCAGATCTTTTATGACCTAGTGCGGCAAATTAACAGGAAAACTCCAGTGCCTGGGAAGGCCCGCAAAAAGTCATCGTGTCAACTGCTTTAATGTACTGAATGCATTGTAGCTCTGAGCCAGGTGTGTTCTATTTATCTTCCTGCTAACTTCATTCTGAGTACCATCGCCAAAGCAAGTAATGATGTAATCCTTAAAAACAGATACGATGCCTTAGTGTGATAATCCTAGTAACTGCCCATCAGAAGTCAGGTACTTCACATAGTGAGTGTTGTAAGTGTTTGTTCAGTGTGTGCTTCTATCGTGGGGGGACCCTGAAGCTGCTGAACAGACTCAGTTTTCTTATCCCCTCTTAGTTATATTTAGATAATTGAGACAATTGAAGAGAGAAACAAACAGTTTTAAAATGTGCATGGTGTAGGGACTTAGGCTTGTAATCCCGGTTCTCAGTCAGGAGGAGGGAGGACACTTAAAAGAAGCCTTTGAGGCAAGAACTCTTAGTGTCCCCCCATTAGAAATAGGAGACTCAGGCAAAGAGCAGGTGCCCTGTCTATATGTAATGCTAGGACTCTGAGCAGTTCCAATCCAGAATCTCAGTGGGTTGCCGAGCCTCTGAGTCCGTGCTTACCGCAGTGCTGTACAGTTATTAAGACCTTAGGCAAAGTCTGTCAGAATCTGGCGTGTTGAGGTGTGTGAGGTACAAGGAGAGCAAGAACAAGTCAGCAGTGCTGGAGGAGCGGTCCTCAGCAGAGAGACGACCCACACAGCACAGAAGGACTACCAATTCCATAGACTGTGAAAACAGGCACTGAAGCTGGGTGGCACAGTGGCACACACTTTTCATCCCAGCACTCAGAGAGGCAGAGGCAGATAGATCTCTGAGTTTGAGGCCACCTTGGTCTACAGAGTGAATTCCAGGATGGCCAGGCTATACGGAGAAACCCTGTCTCAAAAAGAAAAAAAGTCGTTTTGTTAATACTGATATTTATTTGTCTCTTAACCCTAATTGTAGTAAGATTGACAGCCATAATTTTTATTTTTTTATTTAAATTTTTGGCTTTTCAAGACAGGGTTTCTCTATATATCCCTGGACTCCCTTTGTAGACCAGGTTGGCCTCAAACTCAGAGATTCATCTGCCTCTGCCTCCCTAGTGCTGGTATTAAAGGCATGCACGCCCATGCTCAGCATCAACCATAAATTTTAATGTAAATTTCCTTTCCTTTTTGTATATAAATACTTTGCCTGCATGTATGCATGAGTATCACATGTGTGACTGGTGTCCAAAGAGGCCAGAAGAGGGTGTGGAACCCCTGGAGTTGGACTGACAGGCAGCTATAAGCAGCCATGTGGGTGCTGGGAATGGAACCAGGGTTCTCTGGAAAAACAGCCAGAGCTCTTTACCGTGAAGCTGTCTCTCTAGCTTCCAATGTCTTTTGCTCTTTAATATTTGGAAATATACAGAAATTACACAGAGCCTTTAGTTAGGTTGGTTTTACTGTATAGCCCTGACTGTCCTGGAACTCACTCTGTAGACCAGGTTGGCCTCAAACTCACATCCGCCTGCCTCTGCCTCCTGAGCGCTGGGATTAAAGGTATGCTCCACTGGCCTGGCTTGTGCAGAGGTCGTTTTCCTTCTTTTGCCCTAGAGTTTTCATCGTTCTGGCTTCCAGGAGGGCAGTGATACAGGCTACCATCTTTTTTGGAATAAAGATAAAAATAGCTGTCATTAATGCAATGACTAGGAAAAGAACCTTTATCTTACTGATGCCTTTAATTCTTTATTATACTGTTTCAGTTAATGTATTTATTTTTCCCCCTTCTACAGGTCTGAAGAACTGTTGCCCAATTCAACAGTGCCAGCATTCCAACTTTGTTAAACCTACCAACATCTTAAATGGACTTTCCTGTGGTGGTACCTTTAAGAGGCGGATGAAAGCTACTATATCAGTTTGCACATTCTAATCACTTTCCAGTATCACGAGAGATTTTTACTTATATAATAGTTCTAGAGTATGCAGCTGGTAAAGCCAGAGGCTACGTCCAGTATTACTGCTAAGAGACATTCTTCATCCACCAACGTTGTACATGTATGAGAATGGTGTGCTGTGTACTTTAACACACCCCGTACTTTGTATTGCAGAGTACAATAATGTAAATCCTAAAAGCACCACTATTTTAGCAAAATAAAAGAAAGTCCAAAGAGCTCCTATATAGACTACTCCAGATAACTTTGCTTCTTTGATACTTGTAGCTTATTGTAATTTTTTTTAAATTCAAGGTCATTATCATTGTATTATACAAAATAAGCGCTTTGATTAACACAGCTATATAGTTTTTTTTTAATTTTTCAAAAACCTGTGGAGACAGTGATCTTGTCTTTAAAATATGATAGTCCTTTCAGTATAATGTCTTAGATTAAAGACGTTGCCTTTAATATCTGTTGGGAAGGAAATGTCCAGACTTTTCAAATCTCCTTATTATATGTTTCCTTTTTGTTTACATAGGGAACAGTGTTTATAGTTGTGTACAGTGGGGGTCTACAACAAGAAGTGTATATTTTCAAACAGTTTTTTAATGATTTAACAATTTTTGTAAATCATTTTCAGGCTTCTGCAGCTGTAGATTCTCACTGTGACTCCCTTGCTTGCTCATGCATACGTGTGTCTGCAATACCAAATACACAGGTTTAGTATCTCTGCCTGTTAGTGATTCTTTCACATGTGTAACGTTTTGACTGAGATGTTAAATGGTGGACGAGTACTGTGGATGTGAATGTGGGAAGTAATTTTAATCATGTGTAATTGGTCACAAGGCCGAATTTGCAGTAACTATTGCTGTTTTATTTAACAATGCCTTGTTTTGTGTGCATTAACGTTTGGGTGTAAAGATTGTGTGTCCATCCAACAGGGAGCCACAGTATTTAAGTTGACCAACCTAATGCTACAACGACTTTGAGGAGGCCAAATGTAAACTAAAGCCTTAATTAAAGTGGTGCAATTTTGTATAACTTAGCATCCGTAGTTCAATAAATTTGGATTGCCGTGCAAGGGCTTGCATTATAATTACTTGCCACTTGAATGTGTTTTGTGTAATGTTTTAACAGTGCTAGTAAATAAATATGGTTTACCTTTTTAAATGTAATAGGTGTTATTTTACACAGTGTGATTTCATAATTTATAACAGATAATGGTAAACCAGGCTCTATTCCAAGGATGATGAGTGAAAGATGTTGGGTTCGGTTTGGGTTTTGTTTTTGTTTTCTTTTTCTTTTCTATAATTGTTTGACTGTCCACATAAAACCACCCTTTGAACTTTTCCTTGAGAAAGAATGTTATAAATCAAGCAGTATTACTTATGAACAAATACCTTTGGCTAGAGTTCAATAGCTCTTTGAGATTGGAAAAAGGAGGAGGGATTCAAATACTTTGGGTACCCCACTGTCGATTTTTTTTCCTGCAGAATGCAAATCTTTGGGGAGTTAATACACAGAAATTTTGACCACTAGGCTTAAAATATTAATATGGTTATAAACCTTTTGATGTGGACTCATGCTATTTTTCTTTTTAGATAGATTTATCTTTGTCTTATGTGTGCTATGATTGAATTCTGAAATTTGTAAAGAAGCTCTTAGACTTTTTCATAGTATTTACCAGTTGCTGGAGCAGTTACTTAGTGGTACCGTCTAATCTGCAGGTGTGTGCCAATCCTCAACACATGCTGTTTGAAATGGGACATTAAAGGCTTTCATTTTAAGACAGTGTTACTTGTTATGTATTTGAATGACAAAGTTCCAGACACTGAAAGGGCTAAAGTAAAAGTTCTTCTAGACGCTCTCATTTTTTTTTTTGTCCTTGAGAGACATGTTTTGGCAAAGCTTGTTTTCTTTATAATTATGTGGGGCCCCCTCAGAACTGGGACACTAAGATCATTTCAGTTTTCTGTGTTCTGTTCATCATTGATGACACCGTTGTCCATTCACTGATCAGCAGTAAGTGCAGCACCCAAGATCAACTAAAATGCTTCCCTGTTAGAACCCATGTCTGAAAGAGTTCTTAGCCCTGATACTATTGACATTTTGTGCTAGGTAGTGTGTTGTGGGGCTTTTCCTATGCGTCATAAAATTTTAAACTAACACCCTTGGGTATCTGCCAACTAGATTTGATAAAAACCTCCCACTCTCAAGATACGGTGAATAAAAATGACTCCAGACATCAGCTGTGCTTAGGTTGTGCTGGCCTAGAAATCACCCTAGTTAAGAGCAAATCTGACAGAGAAAACACTTGAGTTGCAGACAAGTATCTGGAGTGCAGTGTGGTCACCCTAATATAGTAAGAAAGAATATGGAATCAGAACCGGAGCTGGTTTCTGGGCTTCTGGCCTCCTCTCACCCCCTCCCATTACCAGGCAACCCGAGACCTCATGCTCTAGGCAAGCACCCCGCCATCTGAGCTGCTTCCGCCGTCTTTAAAGCACCAATTCTCCAGTACAGCAGCAGAAGCTGCATCAAAGGTGTGAAAACCTGTACGTGGGTTTCCCTGGTGGTTGAATGGAGTCATAGGAGTCCCTCTAAATGTTCTTAAGAATAGCTGGAGGGGGGCTGCAGAGACGGCTCTGTGGTTAAGAGCACTGACTGCTCTTCCAGAGGTCATGAGTTCAATTCCCAGCAACCACATGGTGGCTCACAACCCTCTATAATGTGATCTGATACCCTCTTCTGGCCTGCAGGTGTACATGCAGGCAGAACACTATATGCATAATAATAAATAAACCTTTAAAAAACAAAAAAAAATAGCTGGAGGCGGGCTGCAGAGATGGCTCAGTGGTTAAGAGTATTGTCTGCTCTTCCACAGGTCCTGAGTTCAATTCCCAGCAACCACATGGTGGCTCACAACCATCTATCCTGGGGTCTGATGCCCTCTTCTGGCAAGCAGGTGTACATGCAGAAAGAACACAAACCAGCATTTAAAAAAAATAAATAAATGAGACTGCTTTAAAAAAAAAAAAAAAAAAGAATAGCTAGAGAAACTGGCCGGGGATGGGGGAGGGCATGTGACACAACACTGCTTTACATATTTTTGGTTTGATGTTTTTTGTTTTTCTTTGAGACAGGGTTTCTCTGTGTAGCCCTAGCTGTCCTGGAGTTGCTTTGTAGACCAGGGTGGCCTCAAACTCACAGAGATCTACCAGCCTCTGCCTCACCCAGTGCTGGCCACCACACCCGGCTACTTTTTTTTCTTTTTCTTTTTTTTTTTTTTTTAAGAATGTTGAAAACTTGTGGGTTTTGCTTGTTTGCATGTGTGTGAGTTGTATGTAATGCACGTTTGCATGTGTGGATACACTGTATACACTATGTTCCAGTGTGTGTGGAGGCCAGAGATTTGTGTCAGGTGTCTTCCAAAATCACCTCATGTATCAGGCCAAGATCTCTCAACTGAAACCAAAGCTTACAGGTTGTGCTGGTCTAGCTGCCTTGTCTGGGTCCTATCTCTGCCTCCAGGCACCGGGATCACACTCAGCCACCACAGCCATGACAAACACTGCACCTCCTACTGAGCTCCCTCTTCTGTCCCTAAGCAGCTGTTTGCTTTTAATGTTAGTTCAGGGTTTTGTTTTGTTTTGTTTCCAATTAAATATAAATGTAGACTATATACCATAAAGTGACATTTAGAATTCCATTGTGAAATTAAAGTTTTGCTTTCTTTTAATCACCTCATCTTAGGTGTGGATGGCAAACATAAATCATTGCTACATCAAGTGGTTTTTTTTTTGTTTGTTTGTTTGTTTGTTTTAAAGCTACTTCGCTGTGTGTCTTTGCTGAGTGTAAACCCCAAGGCTGGAGGCGTAGCTCAGTGTACTTAACTAGCATGTACCAAGACTGGGAAGTGGGAATGTATTTTATAGTTAATATTTTACTACCTTTAAATAATTGTTTTAAGCTGTGGTGTTACAGTGCATCATACTTGACAAATGTGTGAGTAGTCTGGAGAGCAGAGTGCGTTCTTTCACTCGTAGGAAGAAAACTGCACACGCCTATTGAGGACTGCCCCTGCTGAAACTGGCTGCCAAGCCTTTAACTAAGCAGCTTAGTCTGAGACTCATACAAGTCCATCTTCAGTGTTGCTATCATTTTTTACTTGCTTAGTTTTGAGACAAGGTCTCATTTAGTCCAGGCTGATTTCAAGCCTGCTGTGTAGTCAGGGATGCCCTTGGCCTTATCCCAGCTCTGTCTGCTGGTTGGTGGGGGGTGGGGTTATAGCACACCCCAGCACACCTGCCTCAGCTTATTCTGAAAAGGTAGAAATAAAATGTTGACTGCTACCAGGCCTGTTGTCCAAATCCTAGGGTTTTTGTGTATTCTACATGTTTTAAACCTGTTCCCTTAAATTCCCTTTTAGTAGCTTGTAAGTTACTGATCTTAGGAGTCACAGGTCTTATCTAGGATTTGAGATACGGAGCTGATTGCTCCCTCCCAGCAATTCTCTCAGTGTGTGCTGTGGTCCAGAAGTTCAAAGGCTTTTATCATTTGTCTTCAGCCAGCATCTGTTGGGAAGGAGTGGACAGAACTGTCCCTGTTTGGCTTGATGGCCATGGTTGGATCTAGGTTACCCTCATCTCCCTCACTTTGTCCCTAAGTGAGGTCATTGTGTATCTGTATCCTTTGGCTCGTCAGCATTTCACTCTTTTGGAAACTATACCCTTATGTTAGAGAGTCTCTGCCTGAGTAATGTATCTACTGAAGTAAAAGGTTACAGCAGTTTTTAAATAGGCAGAGAGCAAAAAGCCTTTCATGGTTTTGTCATCTGCCTGTTTGCCCGTTTGTACTTCTGTTTATAGTGTGGTAGTTTGTGTCCCCTGTGAGCACTAATTTCAGAACAGGAAACTATTACCGTCAAACTTGTAACGTGTGCCGGGCCTGGGGAAGAAGTGATGAGGTAAACCTGGTGTGTGCAGACAGGTTCAGTAAGTTACTCACAAATACACTACCAAGTGGAAGACTCAGGGTCACGTGAGCAAGGGACAGCTGAGTTGGACTTAACCCTGAAGTGATTTGGGCAAAAAACACTAAGAGTGCCTGGAGAATGGGTTAACCATGACCCAATTGGTTCTCATCCTGTAACAAGCACTTTCATTCTCCGCTTTCAGTTGTTGTCCGGGAGGCTTACGGCCTCTGTGGTAACCTAGGCCTAGAATGTTCTCAGCCTCTGAGACTTACTGCTAAGTAAGTTCACTCTTTCTTGTTCTTACTGAGCTCTGGGCTGGCTGGTTCAACTCAGCTGTTCTGGCTCAAACTCCTCTCCCAACTTATTCAGTCTGGCTTCTCTCTCCTGGAATCGCTCTGCTTGGCCTCAGACTAGCTCAGCAATCTGCTCCAGCCTCCTGGCTCCTTATTCTCTGGCTTGTTCTGCCTTCACCTGTGTCTGGCTTGTTCTCTCATTCAACCAACCTCTCTGTAAAACTCTCCTGGTCAAACTGCCTCCTCTCTCTCATTCTGTGTTGCTCCCTTAAGCAGCTTCCCTGTCCTCTCTGTTCTCCTGAGAGGTGGATGTATGCCATTCTGTCAAATCTTCTCTGACTCGTCACCTTTTCTGCCACTCAGTTCGACGTCACTTTCAAACATAGGTGCTTCCTTCTACAAACTAACTTTACTTTCATCGTTTGGGATTGAAGGCCTGTACCACCACGTCTGGACCTATGAAACTTGCTCTATACCAGGCTGGCCTTGAACTCAGATCTGCTTGCCTCTGTCTCCTGGATTAAAGGCATGTTTGTATTCCAGCCAAATCACACAGAATTAGGTCTTTGGTTGTGATCTCTTGCCAGAGCAGCCGTGTTCTGAATTAAAATTCCTCTACAGCTTCCCCCTTTCTATTTATAAGCTAAGAATTTTACACAGTTTACCTTTTACAATAGAAACAATTATCAATCCCACAAACCTGACAGTCCGTATTTCCTCATGCAGATCCACTCAGCCACTGACGTGAGGATCCTCCATAACTGCAGTCCTTCAACAACAGTCCATTTCCCAGTCCGTCCCGCTTAAGCTGGTTTGTTAAGTTGTCGCCATGCAGGGCAGTCTGCTTTCTGCGTCATCTGCATTGCTGTCTTTCTGCTTCGCTTCCTTGGGTCATGCC
Source organism: Acomys russatus (assembly GCF_903995435.1). Taxonomy (NCBI): domain Eukaryota; kingdom Metazoa; phylum Chordata; class Mammalia; order Rodentia; family Muridae; genus Acomys; species Acomys russatus. The sequence goes on along the minus strand of NC_067164.1, from coordinate 26,989,097 downwards.
TTTCATTTGGAAGCTTCTCTTATTTGGATGGAATCTTTATCAATTTTGATGCATCCTGTAGTCTTTCATTACCTCTGGGAATATAGGCAAAACCTCTTCCCCAACGTAACATACCCAAGTGTCATTCTGATGTTAAAACATCTTTAAAGAGTACAGGTTGGTCTAACTCAGAGTTCTTTCCCACCGTCCAGTGTCTTTAGCTAATCTTATTCCCCTTTCTGGTTATCAAGGTCAATTAGATCTTTATGAATTCACACATAATCTAGACATTTAGGTACCACTATTTTGTTTCCGGCTATATGCCAGTGAGCCGGGGTCCACTCCAGCGAGCCAGGCTTCTTACCTCATATCAATGGGCTGTCTTATCTTGGTTCTCATTTCATTAGGTACCATAGGGTCACAATTAAGCACTTTCTATTCTCTTAATTCTTCTTGTCTCTCAAGCCTTTGTATTATCATAGCTAATTTTTCTTGTACAGCTATTTTTTTCAACCTTTTTTGAGATAAAAGATAACAAAGATTCCAATTGACAGTAGAGAGGAGATTATTCCAGTGGTCATAATTCAGTGAGTACTGCAATGTTTTGCAAGTAACTTTTCTTTCCCCTCACTTTCCTAATGCTATGACCCTTTAATACAGTCCCTCATGTTATAGTGACCCCCAACCATAATTTTTGTTTGTTTGTTTGTTTGTTTTTGTTTTCAAGACAGGGTCTCTCTGTGTATCCTTGGCTGTCCTGGACTCACTCTATAGACCAGGCTGGCCTCGAACTCACAGAGATCCACCTGCCTCTGCCTCCCAAGTGCTGGGATTAAAGGCTTGTGCCACCACTGCCCGGCTATAAATTATTTTTGCTGCTACTTCATACCTGTAATGTTGTTAATGTTAGGATTTATAATGTAAAATATTTTTGAAGGTAGAAGCTTGTCAAATGGGGTCTAGACCCACTGGTTGGTGCCAAAGCTTGGGAAAGAATGTGTAAGGATGGTGTGGACCCAAGGGATTGATTGTCCATGAAGATAAAATAGAGAAGCTGGCAAGGAATTGTAGTTAGGGATACATTTTTAAAGAAATAATACAATAATTAAAAAAAAAAAAAAAAACCTGGAGAAGAATGACTTTATGTTGAGCAGTAGCTGCTGTCCTGATACCCAGATTTGAAGTTGCCCTTACTATTAAGCATGGGTGAAGTTTATTCTCCTAAGAACTAAGCGTGACAACTCGGTATAAGCAGATTAGGGTGGAAAGGATAGGATTACGAGAGTGAATTGATGGGCGGAGCGGTGGCAGTCATGAGTGTCATTTCTCACCCACACAGCACACCATTTCTGCTCTCATTCACCACTTTCTAGTGAGGAATTGACTGTTAATCCAAGGAAAAGCTGTCTTCTGGTGGTACCGGGCCTGTGTGTAAGGGCCAAGTGTCCTGGTGCAAGTGCTAGCCAGCATCCAAGTTGAACTGTGCCACAGCTACCAGTACAAGCCGCCACCACAGATGCGATATTGCATGTTTCTTCCACGCACTTTCCCAATAATGTCTACCATCATCAACATATCATATATTCCTCTCCATTCTCCCACCCCGTTTTTTTGGGGGGGAGAGGGGGTGTTTGGTTGGTTTTTTGTTTTTCAAGACAGAGTTTCTATGTATAGCCCTGGCTGTCCTGGAACTCACTTTGTAGACCACACTGGCCTTGAACTCAGAGATCAAGATCTGCCTGTCTCCTCCCTTGCTGGGATTAAAGGCATGCGCCACCACACCATGCGCCCCCCCCCCCTTTTTTTATTTTTCTTTTACTTTGCCAGAAATGTTTTAAAGATAAATTATTAACTGGGTTTCTGTAATAAGCTTTAGCTCTCTTTATCTAAATTTCGGGGGGGGGGGGATGCATGTGTGTCCCAAACAGAAAAATGTTGTAACAGATGGGGTAATTTAAAGCCAGAGAAGTAAAAAAAATAAATAAATAAATAAAGCCAGAGAAGTGCACCCTCACATCCTCAAATCAAAGCATTAGGGCAGGCTGCACACCAGCTAGAGGCGCTAGAACAGAAACCATTCTTTGGCATTTAAAGATACTTGTGATGCCATTCAAAGCCCATCTGGATAATTTGCCAAACCTTTAATTGCATCCGCAGTTACCCTTTTGTTCAGTTGAAGGTAAACGTTTGAGAAGTCAAGGGTTTGAGATTTGGGGTGTCATTGTGGCCTATGGGGGCCACTGTCGGGCAGAAGCACCTCACGCAGTCCTAATGCAACCTGCTCTGCAGAGATTGTGAGCATCCCAGGGTTAGGTGAGACGTCCATCAGACGTCTGATCCACAAGGACGGAAAGGTGCTAGCGTCTGAGTGGTGGTATTAGGTTGCAAGATTTCAATCCTCCTTGTCCTGCTGCTTGGGGAGGGGGTTTTATTTTGGGAAATGACAGGTAAACTGGGTATGATGACACAGCGCCTAAAATCTTAGTGCCCAAGAGGAGACAGAAGGACACCAGCCTTGACTAAGAAAGGGAGTTAATGGGTGAGGAGGCTTCATGGTAAAGCTTTTGCCCTAGACAGGGTTGATCCTCAGTACATACTCCATAAAGGGGGATGGGTTGATGGAACTAAGTGACCTCAGCTTTGGGGCTCTTCCATCAGCTAACAGGCTCTCCCATTCTTAGGAGTAGTCTTTTGTTAATAATCTTTCTAGTCCGTGCATGACTTTTCCTCTATCTCTCTCTACTATACTTTCCTCTTAAGCTAATAAAATTTCCTTGAGCTGGGAGGTGTGGGGTTAATTAAATGACCCTATCTGGCAGGTCACATGTAGTTCATTAATACAGCACTTTCCTAGCATGTATGAGCCCTTGGGTTCCATCCTAACACCATGAAATTCAACCCACTGATTGGGGGTGGGGGTGGGGTGCATCTAACATCAGGGCTAGGATTTCTGCTTTTATAATCACATCTTGAAAATGAACTTTGATTCCCCCAAGTAATGCTGTGTATCCCCCAAAGTTTTGATTCAAATATCAGCTATTGTAGAAAAATTTTGCTTCATTTCTGAATATTTAGATTCCAGTAAAGCATGGCTTGGGTCTAATAAAGTTTGAATTGGAGTCAGATGTGTTGGCGCACACCTTTAATCTAGCAGTGCAGAAGCAAGCTGATCTCTTGTGAGTTGGAGGCAAGTCTGGGCTACAGAGTGAGACTGTGTCTTTAAAATAATGAAATCTACTACAGACTTTAATACCGTTAGCCACTTACCATATTTTAGAGGACTTCCTCCGTGGAGGAAGTGGCACCCACCCGCCGTGCTTTTCCCCCACTTGCTCTGAAGCAGTACAGGATATTCTAGCAAGGCATCTAGACAGGATGTGGCTGGTGACAGGTGCAGACTTGGTTGCCCTCTGCCCTTGTTTAAGGGAAGATGAAGCACAGGTCTCAGGATGCCATTCAAACAGGGTGGATACAGTACACAGAGCACGTCAGCCATGGAACGTTGACATTTTCAGTGCCACCTCCTCCGCCTGCCAGGATTGTCTGGTGCATACTGTCCCATCTTCCTAAGATGGTTATAGGGAACGTTGGGTTTTTTTTTTTTATTTTAAAGCTTGGTTACTCCTAAAACACCTGGGAACAGTGGAATTAGCCAGTGCCATGACTGCTTTATTGTACTCTGAGAAGGTTGTAAGTTTTAGAAACCAGAAGATTTTGTGATGGGTCTCTGTATTTATTAATTGGGATCTTGAGAGGATTTATTAGACTGACTTACATAGTAGAGCCAGGGTAGTACCTCCAACAATGACAAGCTTCCTGTTGGGCCAGCTTCCCAGAACCCAGTAGCCACTCAGATGGAGAAGCTGGATGTCTCAGCAGCCTGGAAATCCCTGGGAAATCACTGGTCCTCAGTCTGTGTGTGTAGAAGGCTGAAGGAGCTGGATTTTCTCTTGTCTGTGTACCCTGGCTGCTCTGTGGGCAGTGCTGGCTTTGAACTCAGAGATCTGCCTGCCTCTGCCTCCCAAATGCTGGGGTTCTAGGTGTGTGCCGCTGCCACCCAGCTAAGAAGCTAGGTTCTAATGTCAGAAAGGATGAGAGGTGTCTGCCCTAAAGGAGCAAGCAGCAAGAAGGGGAAGCTAGCAAGCACACAGCACTGTTTTTTCCTGGGACTTTGTGGGGATCATGCTGTAAAGGTGAAGTTGTGAAGCTAACAACTACAAAACAATGGAGGGCATAGGTCAGCTTCTGCACAGTACTCAACAAGAAAGCCAAAACATTAATCTCTCTGTATTATCTAGTTTTGATTTCCTGATTCAGCTCTGATTTTGAAATAAGTGAAAGGAAAAAAATCATCACTAGCCAGCAGAGAAGACTGAGTTTAGAAGTATGCACAGATAAAAAAAGAATGTCACTTTGTAAGATGCCACCACCAAACACAGAAACCCACCTGAAAGTTCAAGACTGGCAGGATGGCTCAGCAAATAAAGGCTGGATGACCTGAGTTCAGTCCTCTGAGAAAACCAAATTGTCCCCTGATCGCCACACACGGCTGTGGCAGATGTATGTGCACCACACACAGAATAAATACAGACAAAATAAAAAGCGTATTATGAAAAAATTACTTTTCAGACAGGGTTTCTCTGTGTAGCCTTCATCGTCCTCTACTCACTTTGTAGACCAAGCTAGTTTGTTTGTTTAATCTTTCAAAAAGCCAAAAAAAAAAAAAAAAAAAAAACTAGCTCTCTGATATTACCTGAAACTCAGTCTTTTTAAACAGCTAACTCAGTTTGATCTTGTGAAGGACTACGAAGCGAAAACACTACCCTGGGATTGTGAGCTTTACCTGAAGATTAAACTCACTTATTTTAAGTTGCAAATGGGGAGCCCGGATGGATTCTGAAGCACAGATTTACCTACTGCACCTTGCAGAGCGAGCAAGCTTCCACGCAGCCTTCGAGGGCGAAGTTTACAGCAGTCATTCTTAGTGTTTCTCAAATGGCCAAGAATCCAGGCCCATCTGTGCATGCTTTGAAGTACACTTCTATTTTTAGAAGCCACATAGTCTCTCCAGCCCTAGGAGGCAGTTTTAATGGGAGTTTTGCAGAGACAGGTTGAAGAGGGAACAAGCTAGACACAGATGAAGAAAGAATGAGAAGGATACAGAAGATTATAACATATTTCTAGAGTTAGTTTGAGACCAAGCAGGGCAACTCAGTCAGAAGCTGAGAGAAGCCAGTTGACTCAGCTTAGAGAAGAGTTTGAACCAAAACTGCTGAGTTGAACCAACCAGCCCAGAGCTCAGAAAGAACAAGAAAGGGTGAGCTTATTAAGTAGTGAGTCTCAGAGGCTGAAACCATCCTAGGCCTAGGTTAGATTGTACAAAGGCTAGAAGCTTCCAGAACTAGGCCTAGGTTAGCAGACAGAGGCAGTGAGCCTTGGAGACAACATTACATCAGAATAAATACTGCTTTTGCATTAATCTCCATAGAGAGATCCATTAAATAGTTTCCCGAGATGAGAAACCTTTCTCACAAGTGGTGGTGTTTTAAGATATATCCCTGGCTGGCCTTGAACTTGTAACGGCTATGGCTTCACCTGTGTTTTTGTTTGTTTCAATTTGTGTGTTTGTTTCAGATAGGGTCTCATTTTACCCCTGGCTGGTCTGGAACTTGCTATGTAGTCCAGGCTGGCCTTGAATTCAGAGAGATTCTCCTGTCTCTGCCCCTTGATTGCTGACATTGAAGGCTTCCATCACTATGCCCAACTTTACCTGTGTTCTTACGAGCACAGGAGTGATTCCTCCAGGTGCTGCTTTTAAACACCAAAGGAGAGGTACCTCTACCACACTTCCCCTAAACATCAAACCAGGCAGGATGACAGTGTAGTGACACTAAAGACCAAAGAAGAAAAAAAAACCGATCAATTTGTATAAAGTTCATGCCAGCCACATTCAAAGAATACAACTGAGACAGAACAAAAGCCGTCCTAATTAAACGGCCAGACTTGTCTAATAAGTCATCCCAGGGAAATGTGGGCGTGGGTGGGGTTTGCAGGATGTCTGTGTCTGCGGAGAGGTGTGAAGATGCAGCACGGATGCTGAGCTTGCAGTGACGGTTTTGTGGTTTCACTGGAGAACGTCCTGGGCAACTGGGGAATAACGCTTTTAGTTTTTCAGTTGCTCCTAAGATCATTTCACTATTGATGAGGCCTGCAGTGTCTGCAGAGAGGAGTCGCCGCAATTGACTTACTTGTCTGGCGAGTCTTTCGTCAGCAAATTCGCACTGCCTTGAGAATGTCACCAAGTACACTATGCATGGGATGCTAGAGGGAAAAAGCACAGTAAAAAGGTAAATTAGAACAACGATACAAGCAACGTGACTTAATGGCTAAAAGTACTTCTGACGACTTGAGTGCAGTCTCAACCTGTGGTAACAGGAACGAACTGACTCTGAAAGTTGTCCTATGACCTCCACACATGTGCCATGGCATGCTTAACACACACACACACACACGACTTAAAAGTGCCTGTATTGAAAACATCACTTTGAATTAATGGTAGGAGTCTAAGAAGCATTATCACATTTATTATTTCATGTTAAAAGTCTATCAGATGTCCTAGCTTGGTTTCTGTTGCTGTGATAAAACACTGATCCAAAGCAACTTGGGGAGGAAAAGTGTCCTAGTTAGGGTCACTACTGCTGTGATGAATCACCATGACCAAAAAGCAAGTTGGGAAAGAAAGGGCTTATTTGGCCTACACTTTCAAATCATAGCCTATCACTGGAGCAAGCCAGGACAGGAACTCAACAGGGCAGGAACCTGGAGGCAGGAGCTGATGCAGTGGCCATGGAGGGGTGCTACTTACTGGCTTGTTCAGCCTTCTTTCTTATAGAACTCAAGACCGCCTGTCCAGGGATGGCACCTCCCACAATGGGCTGGGCCCTCCCCCATCAGTCACTAATTAAGAAAATGTTCTACAGGCTTGCCTACAGCCTGATCAAATGGAAGCATTTTCTCAATTGAGGCTTCCTCCCTTCAGATAACTAGCTTGTGTCAAGTTGACATAAAATTAATCAACACAGTCCATCATCCAGGGAAGCCAGGTCAGGATCCTGGAAACACAAGCTGAAGCAGGGACCATAAAAGAATGCAGCTCATACCCAGCTACTTTCTTTTTTAGATAAACCTTATTTTTTATTCATTAATTGTGTGAGCATGTGTGCAATGCATGAGTGCATGGGCGCACATGTGAGTATGTGTGTCTGTGAGTGAATACAGTGCCGATGGAAGGCAGAAGAGAGTGTTGGATCCCCCTGGAACTGAAGTTACAGGTGGTTATTAGCCACCTGATGCAGTGCTGGGACCCAAACTCAGATCCTCCATAGAAGCAGTATATGCTTTTCTTTTCTTTTCTTTCTTTCTTTCTTTCTTTCTTTTTTTTTAAGCTGTGTGTCCTAGCCGGTGAGCCCTCACTCCAGTCTTCCACTACTCTTGCGTGACCCTCTGCCTAAGGGTGGGACCACAGTGAACTGCTCCATCCCACATCAATCAATCAAGAATCAAAAAATTGCCTGCCCCCCAACTTCCTGTTGATGGAGGCAGTTCCTCGCTGATGTTCCCTATTCCCAGATGTCTAACTTTGTGTCAAGTTGACGGAAACTTGTTAGGCACAGATGTCAGGGTTTTCTTTTTACATTGGCTTTATACTTAATGTTTATTGGCATTTTAAAAGCATTTTTGGAAGCCGGGCATGGTGGCACACGCCTTTAATCCTAGCATTCCCAGAGGCAGAGGCAGGCAGATTGCTGAGAGTTCGACACCAGCCTGGTCTACAAAGTGAGTCCAGGACAGCCAAGGCTACACAGAGAAACCCTGTCTCAAAAAACGGAAGGGAAAAAAAAAAAAGCATTTTGATTCAGAGTAGGGCAGCACAGTCCTGTAATCCTAGCATTTAGGAAGCTGAGACAGGAAGATAGCCACAAGATTGAGGAACATGGGGAGATGGCTCAGCTGGTAAAGTAATTGTCTTGCAAACCTCAAAACGTGAGTTCAGTCCCCAGCGCCCTGGAGAAAGGAGGTACGGTGGCTCGTCTGTAATCCCAGGGATGGAGAAACAGGAAGACCTCTGTGCTTGCTGTGAGTCTTGCCTGGCAGGGAAACAACAAGCCAACAGGAAACCCCATCTGCAGATGACATCTGAGGTTGTCCTCCAGCATCCGCGTCCATCACACATTCACACACACACACACACACACACACACACACACACACACACACACACACACGGAACATGCATTCATGTGTAGAGGAATTTCAATTCAGAACACGGTTGCTCTGGCAAGAGATTATGTCCATCCAGCTGGAATACAAACATGCCTTTAATCCAGGAGACAGGCAATTTTGCCAGGAGAGTTTTACAGAGAGAGAGGTGGCTGGAGAGATGTTTCGGTGGTCAAGAGCACTTGTTGCTCTTGCAAAGAACCCAGGTTTGGTTCCTAGCACCCACACAATGGCTTACAACTATCTGTAACTCCAGTTCCAGGGAATCTGATACCCTCTTCTGACCTTGGTATTAAGTATGAATGTGATGCACAAACATGCAAGCAAGACATGTATACACATAAAAATAAATCTTTTTTTTTTTTTTTTTTGGTTTTTCAAGACAGGGTTTCTCTGTATAGCCCTGGCTGTCCTGAATTCACTTTGTAGGCCAGGCTGGCCTCGAACTCATGGCGATCCGCCTGCCTCTGCCTCCCAAGTGCTGGGATTAAAGGCGTGTGCCATCACGCCTGGCTCAAAAATAAATCTTAATAATTAAAAAAAAAAAAAAGGAAATCATTAAATCTCTTCAAGTTGAGTTTGTCTCTCTGAGTAACTGAGGTTGACCTTGATCATTTAAGGCCCAATTCACTCCTAAACGAGTTAACACAAAGTCAGAATACTTCGCAGTTCTCTGCTCTGTTTCCATCTTCAAACTGAACAGAGCTTGAAAGAATTAAAGATGTTATGCAGCAGCCAGGCCGGGCCACTCATGCCTAGGATCCTTTCACATTGGAGATGGAGACTGGGGGATTGCTAGGAGTTCAAGGACTGCATTTCTCACCTAGGAAATGCCAGGCCAGGTAGGATCCTGGGGGATGGGGGCGGGGGGTGGAGAGGAGTAGAAGGATTTGAGTTCGTCCTGCTTCTAAGCTCCGTAAGAAGGGGACAATGACAGTACCATTGAGGCGATTCACTGTATTGTGAAGCTTGTATGTGACAAGACAAAAACAAACGCGGACTTCTCACGATCGATTTATCCTTGCCTTCCCTTCTGCCAGAATACAGTCGAAGATATGAAAGGCAAATGCATGGACTGAAAACGAATCATTTGTTCAAGAATCCAACACCTATTAAGCACAAGTAGGTGCAAGTAGTGTATGAGTTTGTAAGTGTTCCTCCCTTTACATTTCTAATAGTTACAGGTAGGCATAAGTTAATTCTAGTGCATTTTCAGAAAAATGACCTCAAATTCATATGGATGCATGTCAGAAAAGAATGTGAATTAAACTGGCAAGTTATCAAAGACAACCAAAAAAAAAAAAAAAAATGCAGTTCCGTTTTCTCAGAGCTGAACAAAATGTAAAAACTAGGTATCTCCTCATAGTGTGCAATAGGAGGCAATGTTCACTGAGTGCCTACACCAACATTATACTAGATGACTTTTTTTTTTCTTTTTTACATGGAAGAAGAGAGTGTAATTTATCCAAAATTCCATTATGAGAGGGAGACCTAGAACTCTAACCTATGTGCCTGTCCTGTAAACATGTCTCTCTCTCTCTCTCTTGTTGTTTTTTTTTTTTTTTAGTTTTTCAAGACAGGGTTTCTCTATGTGTATCCTGGCTGTCCTGGACTCAGGCTGGCCTCGAACTCACAGAGATCCTCCTGCCTCTGCCTCCCAAGTGCTGGGATTAAAGGCGTGTGCCACCACGCCTGACTGTAAACATCTCTTAGCAGCAAGTGAAACATTATTTCATTCTCTGTAAACTTTTTAGGATTACCTGGTTACTCTTTCAGTTTTATATATGAAGCATAAATACCAAAAGGCAAAATAGTTCACAAAAAGTAAAACTGAGCTGGGTGTGGTGACACAGACTTATAACCCTAGCATGTGAGAGTTGGGGGGCAGATGATGAGTTCAAGAGACTCCCAACTATGTAGCAAGTCTGAGACCATCCTGGGTTACCTGAGACCCTGTCAAAAAGAAGGAAGGCAGGGGGGAAAAAAAGTTATAACAACAAGGGTCCTACCCTAAACTATGCTGTTATCTAGGAAGACAAAGGACAGCCAGACTCCACGTTCAGTCAGAGTCCACTGAATAAACCAGGAAAGTCGCATCTTAAAAGATGTCCCGCATGCAGATCAATAGCTTCCTGCTCCCATCGCCGGCAGCACATCCTTCCAGGAACCGGCCAGCAACTTGTGAAGTTGGACAGCCTTCCCTCCTCTACATGAAATTCAAGCAAAACACCCGAGTTTCAGGACACGCAATTTACCTTCCATGTGCAGCTGTTTTTCCCTCTCCTGATCATGAGCTTCTGAGTTTAACATTTTCCTGTATGTTCTTGCTATCCAGACCAAACTCATATTGGTGTCCGGTATCCACAACAAAGCACTGCTCGGACACAGGTGTGAGCCAATAGAAAGCCTTATTAGCCAGCTAGCAAGTGCACTGAGTGTTCCAGATCCTAGGGTAGACCCCCCCATCCCCACCCCCACCCCCGAGCCTTTTCCATGGTGAGCTTTTAGACACAAAAGCCACATGCCAGGTTGATACACCTCAGTTAATAAGAACAGTTAGCCAGAATCAGAACCACAGAAGCCAAAAGGCAAGGTTCGTACACTTAGAAACTTTCCCAGAATTGTGGTCTTTGGTGGATTAGGTCATTTTGCCAGAAGGTCCTGTCTGCATGCTGAATTTTATGGCCTGAATGGTACTTCCATCATGGAGTCAGTTGTGCTAAGGTCTGAGGACCTTACTGCATAGTTTAGGGTAGGACCCTTGTTGTTTTACCTTTAATACCAGCACTTGGGAGGTAGAGGGATCTCTGTGAGTTCGAGACCAGCCTGGTCTACATAGCAAGTCCAGAACAGTCAGGTCTACACAGAGAGACCCTGTCTCGAAAAACCTCTAATATCTCTAGCACAGTGTATCAAGTCTGATGTTGCCCAGTGAGCTGGTAATCTTTCTTGAGTTGGGTCAGCAAGATAGCTCAACAAATACAAGTATTTGCTGCAAAACCTGGGTTTGATGGCCAGGACCCACATGGTAGAAGGTGAGTACCAACTCCTATAAGTTTTCCTTTCACTCCCTACACATGAACTGTGGCAAGGACTCATGTACAAATCAATCAATTTGTTTTTTGATTTTTTGTTTGTTTGTTTGTTTGTTTTTTCAAGACAGGGTTTCTCTGTGTAGCCTTGGCTGTCCTAGACTCACTTTGTAGACCAGGCTGGCCTCGAACTCACAGCAATCTGCCTGCCTCTGCCTCCTGAGTGCTGGGATTAAAGGGATGCACCACCACGCCTGGCACAGATAAATCAATAAATCTAATATTTTAAAGCTGACATAATGATGAGCAGAGGGAAGGTTATGTTTGGACAGGACACTATGTCACAGATGTTATAGTGCCTTACACACAGATGGTTCAGTATTCCCAATAATCCTATGATCAGGAAAAAAAAAAAAACCAAAGCCTGCATAAGTGGCCAAGGCTACACAGTTAAAAGTGATGGAGCTGGTAGGTGACCCTAGGCGGGTGATACAGCTGTGAAGTCTAAGCTTTTAGACATTTTTCTCTGGTGCAGCATTTTTTTTTTTTTAAGATTTATTTATGCCAGGAGTGGTGGCGCACGCCTTTAATCCCAGCACTCAGGAGGCAGAGGCAGGCAGATTGCTGTGAGTTCGAGGCCAGCCTGGTCTACAAAGCGAGTCCAGGACAGCCAGGACTAACACAGAGAAACCCTATCTTGAAAAAAAAAGACAAATACAAACAACAATAACAACAAAAGATTTATTTACTATGTCTACAGTGCTCTGCCTGCATGTGTGTCTGCACATCAAAAGAGGGCACCAGATCTCATTATAGATGGTTGTGAGCCACCATGTGGTTGCTGGGAATTGAACTCAGAACCTGTGGAAGAGTAGTCAGTGCTCTTCACCTCTGAGCCACCTCTCCAGCCCCGAGACTGGGCATTTTTTTTTAAATGTTTTTTTTTGTTTGTTTGTTTGTTTTTCAAGACAGGGTTTCTCTGTGGAGCCCTGGCTATTCTGGACTCACTCTGTAGACCAGGCTGACCTTGAACTCACATCGATCCACCTGCTTCTGCCTCCTGAGTGCTAGGATTGAAGACATATACTACCACCACCACCCAGCTCCTTTTAATTTTTCATTCACTCTTCTTACGATTTAGTGCCTTCCTTTAATGTGCCCTGTGATATATATTTAAATATATACAGACACATACATCTAAAACATTGGGAGCTGAGAGATGGCTCAGTGAGTAATAGCACTTGCCTTGCAAGTATGAGAAGAACCTGAATTCAAATCCACAGGCCAGGCACAGCTACACAGGCCGGTGGCATTGGCACTGAAAGATGAAGACAGGTGGGTCCCAGGAATGATGGTCAGTCAACCTGGCTATCGCCCTTGCTGAACACTGAGTCGCCCAGCTAAAAAACCTCTGGGACCCTCCAAGAGAGGGAATGAATGAAGATCGCCTGTTTGACAGAAAGCAAAAATGCTACCATCAAAGGACAGATTTACATAAATGGAAACTAAAGGTCTTAACTAGTTTGATGTATGATCCTAGAAGCAGGCAATACTCCATCCCACAGGAGAGAAGTGTTCCAGCGAGCTGAGCAGAAAAAGTTTGCTCTCCCAGCAGAAAAGGGTCAGCAAGCCGCTGCAGACTCTCCCGCTGTGGCCCCACCACAGCTGTCTGTGACAGGAGGCTGCCGCTCTACTCAGAAGTCTCCACTGAGGCCAGAGGAAGAAACGAACACAGCATTGGGAAGCAAGAACAGCAGCCAGAGGCTAAAGCAGGCAGGCCAGACATCCAAAGCCAGCCTGGGCTAATAGCAGAAAGTGTTGAAGAACAAAAGAACAAAAAATGGATTGGGAATCTGAACGTGATCTTTTGCATAAGGCAGGGACGGGGGTGGGGGGTGGGGGGAGACAGGGAGACTGAAACCTAAGCGGCAGCATTAGGCTACTTTTCTTGTAAAATTAAAGCAGAGAGAATTTCACTATGCCGATCAAAACTGGCCTGTTGGAAAATCTGGTTATCTCCCTGTCTCTAGTTCCCTGAAGGTCAGATCATTTACCCTCGTTTCAGTAAATGCGACTCTTGTCAGTCGTTCCGTCTTGGTGACTCTGACTTGTTGCGGTCCCATGCAGGTGCTTATCCGCATCAGAGTTTTTATTTAGTAAATGAAACAGGGAACCTATCAACAGGATAATTTAATAGATAGCTAAGATATCTGTGCACGTGTGTGCGTGTATGTGTGCATGTGGTATGTGGTGTGTGTGTGTGTGGTGTGGCACATGTGTGTGTGGCGAGTGTGATGTGGTATGTGTGTGTGTGGATATGTGTTTGTGTGTGCGTGTGCCTGTGAGTATTTAGCATGCATGGAGGAGGGGCTGAGTTTGGAAGCTGGGAGACAATTTCGTGTAGTTGATTTTCTCCTCCCACCTTTACCAGGGGTCCAGGGACAGAACAGATCATCAAATTTGCAGGGCAAGCTGGCTTGCTATTTATTTTTATTTTTTTTAAAGATTTATTTATTTATTATTTATTATTATGTATTTATGTATTATGTATTTATGTATTTATTATTATTTATTATTATTATGTATGTATGCTGCATGTACACCTGCAGGCCAGAAGAGGGCATCAGATTACATTATAGATGGTTGTGAGCCACCATGTGGTTGCTGGGAATTGAACTCAGGACCTCTGGAAGAGCAGCCAGTGCCCTTAACCTCTGAGCCATCTCTCCAGTCCTGGATGGCCCGTCTAACATTATTTTTGTAATCTGGTCATTTAATAAAGAATGGCTGCTTTCAAAGTGGGGGGGGAAAAAGTAACTAAACTGAATTCTTTAGGTCCTGAATGTACTGCTTTTTACCCAGACAGCACTTTGAAGTAGAAGGGAATATTACATTACTACTTTTTTCTCTTGTTCTGAGACAGGGTCTCAAGGCAAACAAATAACAACAACAAAGGTACCTGGCCTCTAACTTGGTAGGAGCTGACCGTGACCATGATCCCTGCCTCCTCTGTGTCTAGGAGAGGGCAGAATAAGGAAACTGCCGACATGGCTGCTCCGTGAGGGATATGGTTTTTAGTGTGGTTAAGTGAGAGAAAAGACCCAGATGCATCTGGAAGAGTCCAGAGCAGAGAGAAAGAGAAGCCGACTAGACTCCCTAGGGCTAGGGAAGCCGACTAGGAGGGAGTAGTTGAGTTAGCAAGACGTATGAAGTGGCCTAGAAGTTGGCAGAGAACACACCTGGACACCACATTCCCAGCAGAACGGAGATTTATTTCCCCCGAGGGACAAGCAGGGGTGCTGCCTCTGGATGCAGCAAAGACAGCAGCAGGTGTGGCTTTTAAGGAGAAAAGGGGGAAAGTCTGTGTCAGGAAGGGTTGCTAAGTCCCGATTGGACAATGTCAGCCAGTGTAGCCAAATAATGAATTTTGATTGCTGGACCTTGATGTTTTGATAGTTGGACCTTGGAGTTTTAGTCAGGCATAGGGAAGTGGCCAAACGAGGGAACAGGCCTTGGTGGCTAGCTTTCGGAATGTCATCTAACGGTTTAGCAAGGGACAGGGAAAGACCTGCCGGGGCCGTGTCAGAGCCCTTCAAGATAAGAGTTTCATGAGGGAGGTGAGAGAGCAGAAAATAGGAATTAGTGCGGAGTGGGGATTGTGAGGACAGTAGCTAAGGAGAGCGACTCCTTTCGAGGGTGGAAAACGCGTTTCCCAAGTTTTTGACGAATGCCAGCTTTTATCAAATCGCCAGAAACCCTACAGTTCAGCCTGAACTCATTTCCAGACATATAGACATATGGAGGGCCTGAGACATGAGACACTTTGAGGGGCTGACACAGGTCAGTATCCCCATACCCCAAACTTTAAGAAATTGTTATATATATATATATATATATGTGTGTGTGTGTGTGTGTGTGTGTGTGTGTGTGTGTGTGTGTGTATGTATGTATATATATATGAAACTACTTCAAAACCCGTGCACTGAGGCTACACGACAATTGAAGGAGAGAGGTGAGCGCCCCGAGACCCACCCACCCGCTCCTGCGCAGTGCCTCAGAAGGAACGCCAAAGCCAGACTCTTTGCAACAGACTCCTAAAACCAGGTTATCGACTTCCGGCTTCCCAGAAGGACGCCCCACCCAAACCACGCCCACAAGTCCCGCTCGGGCACTGAGCCCAGGCACCGCCCCCTTCCTAACTGGCCAGCCCCGCCCAGGCACGCAGTCACGCACAGGCACACTTCCGCGCCTGCGCCCACTGCGCCTGCGGCTGTAGAACGAAAGTCGCGCATGCGCCAAGCGGGACCACTGATTCTTCCCCCTACCTGGCCTATCAAGGGCATACTTCCGGGTCGAAGGATTTGCTTCCGGAGAGCGGGAAGGCTGAAACGCGGTGTCCTGGCTGCAGTCAGATTTGTAAGGTTATAGGTGGAGAAGGTGGCAGCCATGTACAGGTTAGTCCTGGTGGGGACGCCTGGGCCAAGATTTGTGACTGTCGTCTGTTAGCGGGACGACATAGGTGGACTACCTCTGCGGGAAAGGAGGAGCCGAGGGTAGCCCATTCACTTCTCCCTTGACCCTGCCGCGCATTTGGCCCCTGATGGAGGAAAGGCCGCTTGGCGTGGGTGGGGCCGGGATGCTGAGCACGGGAATCCCCGCATTCCACGCCGCGGCTCCGGGGTCTGTTCTGCATTCTCGCGTCGCCTTTCGTTCTGAAGTGGGCGGGGTCGACGGTAATTCGGCATTCCAAGTGCTAAGCGAGCAGTCGGCGGCCACCACCAGTCAGTGCTGCTGGCCATTCAGAACAGACGTCCTCAAAGTGATTTTATTGTGGTTATTAGCTCATTATCAATAGTACGTTCATGGGTGTCACTGGGATGATCCTAGACTTTAAAGTGTCAGCACCAGGTGGTTGAATTTCTCATGTGATCGTCTGCGACAAAGATGGGTTATTGAAGACCCTTGGCATCGGGGAATTGATTGTGTAGTGTAGACAGCCAACCAGTGCATTACTGTACGAGGAAAGATAAATGAAGGAGACGTTAAATCCCCCTGTCACAGGAGTTTCCGGTCTTTTGAGCAATAATATATAGCACATTATTATTACTGAAGACATTGTGCTAGGGGTTGTTTTGTGTGAGTTCCTTAAGCTTTAAATAGCGCGTTTAAGCCGGGCATGGTGGCGCACGCCTTTAATCCCAGCACTCGGGAGGCAGAGGCCGGCGGGTCGCTGTGAGTTCGAGGCCAGCCTGGTCTACAAAGCGAGTCTAGGACAGCCAAGGCTACACAGAGAAACCCTGTCTCGAAAAACCAAAACAAATAATAAATAAATAGATAGCGCGTTTAGTTTTAGAGCAATCCTATGAGGCTCTATCTATATAGAACAATGAGCCAATAAGAGGTTAAGGAGCCAGATGCTTACATGGAACCAAGTTATGGAGCTAGGGATATAACGTCATCCTTTTGGCAGAGAACAGTGAGCCTGTGAAAGAATTGGGTACCAAGTTGTGAGACTGGGGATATAGCTCAATGGTAGCTTGCCTAGGAAGCCTTAGGTTCTGGGGGGAGAGGGGGGAACCAGAGTGCCAATAGGGAACTCTATCTCTATAAAGCTGATTGATAAATAATCTAAATAGATACACAGGTGGCAACGGAGCAAATGTAGACCTGTGTAAAAGAAGCAGCCACCATGGTGGCACACGCCTTTAATCCCAACACTCGGGAGGCAGAGGCAAGATCACTGTGAGTTCCAGGCCAGCCTGGTCTACAAAGTGAGTCCAGGACAGCCAAGGCTACACAGGGAAACCCTGTCTCAGAAAAACAACAACAAACAAAAAGCGAACTCAGGGATAGAGTTACGAAAACGGCATGACGTCTGTGGATGGACATCATGGTCTTTTTCATGGTATTGTTTTCGAGGCAGGGTTTCACTCCGTATCCCAGGTTGGCCTGCACTTCTTTGGATTACAGGTGTGAGTCTGGCCTAAAACCTATCCTATCAGCAAGCAGTGAAGTCATCACGGTATTTTAGAGACTGCGGAGTCTTTGTAGAGAATTCTGCAGTTAAGCAGCTCTTCTGTTACCTTCATGAAGCTATGCTGAAGTACGGACTTTGGCTTCTAAAATAACTCCTGGGAAACATACCATCGCGATACTAGAAAATCAAAAGGGATGTTCTTAGCTGGGCCCCCAGTGGGGTTTGGGGGAATAAGCAGGACAAGAGGGTATTCTTGGCCAAAGAGTTGGCTGCCCCAGGATCCTTTGCTCTGACTGTAATGATGAAGTCCTTTGTAGATGCTGCCTAAGATCTTAATTATACTATTCTAGGAGTGGCTTTGGGGAGATGATGTCGTCCCCTGTGATCCGGGAGGCAGAAGTGACTCGGACTGCTCGGAAGCAAAGTGCTCAAAAAAGAGTTTTAAGTATCCTTTGTGGTTTAAGAATTATACAAATTGCCCAATGCTTTGAATCAGTGTTGCAGGATTTTCTTTGAGGCGTTAACATTAGCTGTGATAAAATTGGTTTCTTACTTCCATTGGTGTTTTAGTTGATGGGTACATGGTCTCAGGAAACTTCAGTGAGGTTAAGATCCGTTTCTGGGAAAAGCATGTTCTATTTCCTTAGTAGCATGTCATAGTGTTAACTAGTAATCAGTACAAATTATTTAATACCGAAACTGAGAATTTAAATGACAGAAGGAATTAACAACTACATACAAGAAAGGCGGTAGCTATAAAATGCTTTGTTCTTTAAAAAAATGTGTTCATTCATCTTGTGTAATAAACCTATGCTTAATTTTAATGATTTCTTTTTCTCTACATGGAAAACTTTCCTTAATTCTTCCTAAGTTCAGGCCAACCAAGATGAAAATTTTGGTAATACTACACCAAGAAGCCAGATTATTCCTCGAACTCCGAGCTCATTTCGGCAGCCTTGTAAGATTTTGCTTTTGCTTTTAAAGTATTTAGTGGAGTAGTAGTCCTAATACCAGCTGACATTTGTATAATTTACATAACAAGACATTTAGCTGCAGTCAGGGATAAGAATAATGATAATTACACTTATTTAATCTCTCATGAACAAGGAACTGTACCTACATCAATACACAGTAACTGTGCCATACTGTTATCTGCTTGCCCAAACTGGAAGGCAGACTTGGAGAAGCCTGTGTGACTGCGTTGGTGTTGTTATTTAGTCAATAAAAGCAGGATTTTTTTTGTTTTTTTTCCTCTAAAGCTTAGGCCCCTTACCCAGCATGCCTCAATGTGCTTTCTCAAATTAGATGATGAAGACCGGCTGACTCTGCTGCCTTGGTTTGTTTAATTGAGTCTGCTCAGTTACATTTATATTAAAAGCATCTTTTACAGTAAAAAAATGTAATAGTTGTATGATAAGCTCAGTTTTAAAAAAATAAGTTAATTCTTCATATTGTAAAAATGTTAACACTTAAAGTATTTTATTAGAAGCCAGGCGTGATGGCGCAAGCCTTTAATCTCAGCACTTGGGAGGCAGAGGCAGGCGGATCTCAGAGTGAGGCCAGCTGGTCTACATAGTGAGTCCAGGACACTCAAGGCTACAGAGAGAAATCCTGTCCCGAAAAACTAAAAAATAAATAAATAAATAAAGTGTTTGATTTTAATCTAAATAGTTGAAAATAGAAATTATTCGTGTGTGTTTCATGTTCATGTGTAGGTATGTGCATGTTCCTGTGTGTCTATGGGGTTTATGTGTGTGCATACAGAAGTACATGCACACTTGTGCACATGTGTGAGTTCAGAGGTGAACTTGGGTGTAGTTCCTCAGGAGCTGTCTAGCGTTTTCAGATATGGTTCCTCCTTTGGGTCCTGGGCTTTCTGATTAGTCTGGACTGGCTGACTGGAACTCCATGTCACCTGCTTCTTCACCACCACGGAGATTACAAGTGTCCCCTGCTGTGTCTAAGTTTCTCACATGGACGCTAGGGATCAAACTCGGGTCTTCACGCATGCTGACACGCACTTCACTGTCTGAGCCATCTTCCCCACACCCTGAACAATTGCATTTTGTTGCTGGCTTACTTGCTTTGTATTGACACTGTTCTGCCCTTTCACTCCTAGTTACTCCACCAAGCCGAGGCCTACTAAAACATCCAGATATTTCCTGCATTCTTGGAACGGAAGGGAAGTCTCCCCGGCACACACAGTCTTCTGGGTTCTTGGCAAATCTTTCCATGGTATGTAAAATAAATGTGCCTCAATGTTTGGCTTAAAGGCCTTTCAGTGAAAGATGAAGATCTATCCATCATGAAAGTAATTTCAGGTTGCGTAGAGTGATGAAATTGGTTAGACATGTGAAAAGAATCAAATGTTGAATTATGTCAAGTCACAGAAGGAAAAGGACAGCAGTAACACTTAATATAGGTGCAGTACCTGAATCCGACTGTTTGCTAACCAAATGAAATGCATTCTAAAACTGTTGATGGCTGTTGAAGCTGAACCCTGCTTTTGTTTTGCTGGTTGGTTGCTTTTAGTTTAGTTCTTTTGTTTTTTTGGTTGGTTGGTTGGTTGGTGTTTTGAGACAGGGTTTCTCTGTGTAGCCCTGGCTGTCCTGAACTTGCTTTATAGACCAGGCTAGCCTCGAACTCACAGAGATCCACCTGCCTCTGCCTCCCAAGGGCTGGGATTAAAGGACTTATACCACCATGCCCAGCCTTGTTTTGTTTTTTTCAAAACTGGGTTTCTCTGTGTAGCCCTGGCTGTCCTGGAATTCACTCTGTAGACAGGATGGCCTCAAACTCCACCTGCCCAGCCTCCCCAGTACTGAGATTAAAGGTGTGGGCCACTGTACTTAGCTGCTTTAAAATACAAAGAAGACTAAAGTGGTGGCTCAGTGGGTAAACGGCTTCCTTCAGAAGCATGAAGACCTGAGGCCAGGTCCCCAGCACTGATGTAAAAGCTGGATGTGGCAGCACTGTGACCCCAGAGCTGGGCATGAGAAGGACTGGGACCTGGAGTTCACTGGCCGGCCGGTCTGACCCATACAGTAAGCCCAGATTGAGTGAGACACCCGGCCTCAAAAGTGAGGTGAAGGGGTGCTAGAGCAGGACACATTGACATCAGCCTATGGCCTCCTCGCTGCCCTCCACACACAAAGCACAAAGCAAAAAGTGACCATTAAAAGATGAACGACAAGGAAAAAGAGGACTGTCTGCCTGTGGGCTCTGACTGTAGGTAGTGTCCAGTTGAATTGAATTAGAGGACCCCTGCCTATGTCTGCCTCTGAATCGATCGCTTCCTTCTGTAAGGAAAACCCTCTTCTCCACATTTGGTGATGTGACTGGTCTGTATTGTGAAAGTACAGGAGAAGCTGAGTTGGCTTTTTCTACTCAAGACGGAAGAGAACATTTTAGGAAAGGATGAGACACTCTAGCAGACGAATTGTTATGTATGCTGTAATGCACAGTGGCTTTATCTGGTTACCAAAAAATACCAACTAGGAAAAAATGTGTCAAAGAGGCAAACAAAAATACTGCTATATTAGCAACTCTAAAGGCATATTTAAGGGCAGGAGAGATGGCTTAAAGGTTAAGAGCACTGGCTGCTCTTCCAAAGGTTCTGAGTTCAATTCCCAGCAGCCATGTGGTGGCTCACAACCATCTATAATGAGATCTGGTGCCCTCCTCTGGCATGTACTATACTTAATTAGAATTCAAGCAGGTATGGTGGCGCATGCCTTTATTCCCAGCACTTGGGAGGCAGAGGTAGGTGGATTTCTCTGAATTCGAGGCCAGCCTGCTCTACAAAGAGAGTTCCAGGATAACCTGGACTATTACACAGAGAAACCCTGTCTGGGGGCTGGGAGAAAAGGCATATTTAATTCCAAATTAAAATGGTTTAGACTTTGACATTGTGGTTTATTAAACACCCAGTGAGTTTTTATGCACATATGAAGTTACCTAACGTAGATATCCTCTGAAGAAAAGTTTGCTTTAATGGTTCAGTTCGTTTCCGCCCCTGCCCCTTTTTGGGAGTCAGAGCAAGGGTCTCGGTGGTACATGCCCGTTAGGCCAGCACCAGAAGATAGAGGCAGGAGGGCCAAGAGTTCAGCAGCACAGAATGCTGGACATAGCCTTGGGCTGCAGTAAGACCTGTTGTAAAACAAAAATTTTTAAGCTGAAAGAGTAATTCTCAGATATTGGGGCTGGTGAGATGGCTCAGTGATTAAGAACACTGCATGTTTGTCTAGAGGATCGTGGTTTAAGTCCTAGCACCCACATGGTGGCTCACAACCACCTATAACTCCAGCCCTGGGGATTCAGTGTTCTCTTCTGGCTTCTGTGAACACAGTGCGCACAAGTGGTGCATAGGCACATACTCAGGCAAAGCATCCAAACACAGAAAATAAAATAAAAGATAAAGAAAACTGTAGCTTCCTTAATGAGATCATGGTCTATTGGCTGTCTTTTAAAAATAAAAAACATGTAAGATTAAAAAAAAAAAAAACTATTCATTATTAATTTACTTATTTAATAATGATAGCTCTATTGCTTTCTTTCTTTCTTTTTAAGGTGACTAATTTGGATGACAGCAACTGGGCAGCTGCATTCTCATCACAGCGGTTGGGGTTGTACACAAACACA
This sequence comes from Acomys russatus, assembly GCF_903995435.1. Classification (NCBI taxonomy): domain Eukaryota; kingdom Metazoa; phylum Chordata; class Mammalia; order Rodentia; family Muridae; genus Acomys; species Acomys russatus. Next base: position 26,967,188 of record NC_067164.1, on the reverse strand, counting down.
GAGGCCCATAGTATGACCGAGGACATAAACCTAAGTGTTGTCATGTTACAGGAAGATGACCCTGGAGAGGCTGGTAAATGGCTTTGAGATTTAAGTTGCTTATTCACCAAGATGAAGGAAAGATGTTCTTGGACATCATCAAAATGTGATTTTTCCTGGGCATAGTGGTACAGGCCTGTAAACTAATACTTGGGAGGCAAAGGCAGGTGGCTCTCTGTGGGTTTGGGATAAGCCTAGTCTACCTAGTAATTTCCTGCCAGCCAGGGCTATGTAGGAGAACTCTGTCTCAACAGTGTGTATGTGTCTGTGTGTGTGTGTGTGTGTGTGTGTGTGTGTGTGTGTGTGTGTGTGTGTGTGTTTGTTTGAGTGATATAGCTCTGAAAAATACACATTTTTTAAAATTCTAGATGCTAGAAATCCAAGAAGAAGGCATTGCAAGGCTGGGTCTTTTAAGGCCTGCTTCCCTCCTTGGCTTGCAAGTCACCCCTTTGCTCCCTCACCTTTCTTGGTCCTTCTATAATGCAGTTTTGTTAAGCTGATTAGTCATGGCCATCTTCTTTGTTTTGTTTTTTAATGTGGTTGGGTCTTTCAGCTGCATATATGTCTGCACATTGCATGCCTACTACTTGAGAAGGGCAGAAAAAGACATGTATTTCCCAGAGTTACAGAGAATTGTAAGAGCTGCTATGTGGTGCTGGGAATTGCGTTGGGTCATATGAAAGAACAGCCAGTGCTCTTGACTGCTGAGCCATCTCTCCAGCCCCAGTATCTGAGGATTATTCTTTAGCTTTAAAAAGGTTTGTTTTAGCCAGGCACAGTGGTACACACCTATAGTCTCAGCAGAGTCAGAGTCAGCTGGATCTCTGTGGCTAGCCTGGTCTACAAAGCAAGTCCAGGACCACCAAGGCTACACAGAGAAATCCTGTCTCAAAAAGCCGCGCCCCCCCCCCCCACCCACCCCCAAAATTATTTTACATCATGTCTGGAAAAGATTGAGAGCTTCATCCTAATGTTCATTGAGCAGTATTTGCCATTTTAATGTAGCCAGCTCTCATCTTTATTTCTTGTGTCATGTGGAGAGCCTCTCTTTCTTTAAGTTTAGATTGGAGTCTAACGCTCTTGTTACGTTTTATTTTGCCTGAGGCGGTGATCCTGATGTCCAGACAGTATTGTAAACTGCTAGTTTGGTGGTTGCCCCTCTTCCCTATGGGAAATGTCATATGCTTGTAGAGTCTGCACCTGTGCACCACTGTGTGGCCTTTTCTTCATTGCACCATCACCTTAACCAGCATAGACGGTAACAGTGCTAACCCTGTACTTACCGCCGCACCAGGGTTAGCTCACTCGGTCCTGTCAGCTCTGTTCAACTGTTAGGTGGACATTCCTGTCTTAGAAGAAAAGAAAATGCTGCTCAGAGAGGTGACTAGCTTGGTGCACTGGCCAGCAAGTGGTGACACCAGGAGGAAACTAAGCAGTCTGACTCCAGAGCCTCACTGCACGCACTGGACACACAGCTTTCGTGTAGCATCTCCAAGTAGTGTGTGTGTTGAGTGACTCAGAAATACTTACTTGGTCTGTACAATATAGCCCAAAGTATTATGCAGGTAATGTTAGAATGCCTGCCTGCTCCTCTACTCCAGGTAGAACATGCTGGTTGGCACCTATCCTAACTCTCAGTTGCTTTGTTGTGATACACTTAAAATACAAGTCAGACCGGGCGTGGTGGTGCATGCCTTTAATCCCAGTGCTCGAGAGGCAGAAGCAGGTGGATCACTGTGAGTTCAAGGCCAGCCTGGTCTACAAAGCGAGTCCAGGATAGCCAAGGTTACATAGAGAGACCTTGTCTCGAAAACCAACCCCCCCAAAATTGTGTGTGTGTGTGTGTGTGTGTGAGTGTGTGTGTGTGTGTGTGTGTGTGTGTGTGTGTGTGTAATTCAGATGGTCTAAAATTTGGCCCACTTTTATTTGGTAATAATTGATAATACAGAAAATTCTAACTAAGTACATACTGAACCTTAAACAAAACATATCAACAAAACAATAGCTCAGTGCTAGGTGTGGTGGAGATCATTTCATCCCAGCACTCGGCAGGCAGAAGCAGAGGTGGATCCCTGAGTTCCAGGCCAGCCAAAGTCATCTACTAAGCTTCTCTAAGTGTTATGGGCACACTGTTTTAGCACGCTCCTATAATCCTAGCCCCTCAGAGGTGGAAGCAGGAGGATCCTTATCTCTGTGTGAGGCCAGCCTGGCTGTATGAGACACTGCTGTGCAGGCTCAATTTTCTTAACAATTATGTTTTATTATAAACTTTTTAACTGAGTGTACCTTACTTATAACCTGACTAACCTAAACAAAAGGAAAAGGAGATTAAAGAACACAATAATGAAATCTTAAGGATATCATTTCCGAGGAACGATTCTCCTGGCGTGGTTGGCAGGATTTCTTTTGCTGGAACCTGGAGCAACCGGAACCCAGAGCCTCAGCCAGAGCCCAGAACCCCGAAGTCTTCCCTCGAATGGTTCTCTCTAGGAGCATCTTGAAGTGGAGCTGTGAACAGCCAAAACTATCTCCACTGTCCAGAACAGTAGCCCCCGCGTCCTATTTTGGGCTCCGATACATACCTCCCCCTAGAGTCTGCTCTTGGGGTTTGGTCACGGGTTTTCTTCAGCTGGCAACAGTCAAGCTCCTGCAGGAGGTGGTTCGTCTTCCAGTAACATCGCCAGTTCTCACACAAGTCCGTTCCCCATCCCACTCTTGGGATCGTATCAAACAGCATGTTTGTCTCTTCTTCACTGCTGTGGGGAAAAGCTACTGTCTCATTTCACACTGATGAGGGGCATGAAGGGGATACACTTACGGAGACGTGGAGCGGAATGATGGCTGCCAGGGGCGACGGTGTTACTGTCAGTGCAGGCAATAGCGCAGTGTGTGTACCTAATGCCACTGGACAACACACTTAAAAATTGTTACAAATTTGTAAAGTTTTGTTTTGTTTTTGAGACCAGGTTTCTCTGTGTGTTCCTGGCTATCCTGGAAATTATTCTATAGATTAGGCTGGTCTTGAACTCAGCGATCATCCACAACTTTATGTGTATGAATGTTTTGCCTGCATGTGTGTATGTGCACCGTATGAGTGCCTGGTCCTGTGGAAGTGCAGAGGAAGGCATCAGACCTCCTGGAACTGGAGTTACAGATGATTGTGAGTGTATGGCGTGGGTGCTGGGAACCAAATCTGGGTCCTCTGCAAGGACAGCAAGTGCTCTTGAGCTCTGAGCCAACGGCTCTCTCCCCAGCCCCACATCACTATTTCTTCAAGGTACAGTCGTGGATGGAGGGCAAAGACTTGTAGCTATTTTTGTGGTTTTAAACCAATAGAATTTTGTAAGCTTGTCACTTCCTTCTTGTTCGCTTTTGTTCCCATGTGTTTTAGCATCCGTGAGTATGTTCTCTGATTTCCTGCAGTCTTTCCTGAAGCACTCCTCAACCACAGTTTTTGGTCTTGTAGAAGAGTACGAAAATGTCTGTGGTAGCCAGGTAAGCTCACTCTCTCCCGGGGCTGCTCCCTACATGCTTGTGGCTTTCTTGTGTATTAACTTGCTAATTCCTACGCTGTGCTTGCTGGGGGCTCAGGCTGGAGGTTAGGGGAACTGGCCAGAGGCTCTCTGCTTTGTACATACTGGGGAATAAAAGGAATCTGCTCTTTAAAAAGCAAAGTCTGAGGCTAGAGAGAGCTCAGTGAGAAAAAGCTTGACTCTGCAAGCATGGGGGCCTGAGTTCCGAGTCCGAGCACCCCACGGTCACAAACCTGTGGGGAGCAACAAGACAATTCCAGGAGGCTGTTCACTTGTGGTGACAGATGCAAACTCTAGGGGTTAGCTTTCCCTCTACTGTGTGGCTTGGTACTATTTCCCATTGGACTGTCGATCTCATCAGCCCTCAGTTGATGATTCAGTAATCATCTGGGCAAGGTGAAACTTGCCCTAAACCTGGTCTTCAGACAGAGCATTCTTAGTGCATGTTTTCTTAAGGGTGGGTAGTGGGTGTGGTGCTTGTAGTCCTGTGAGGGTACTGTTTCTTCCCCTCACTGGTCACCCTAAGCCGGTCCCTTTGCCTCCAGTCCCCAAGCCTCCTGGTAAACAGTCTGTGTGTGTTTCAAGGAAAATACTTGAGTAGTTCTTATTAGATTCACTAAATTAGAGAGAGGAGGAACTTTGTTGAAGTTTGGTTTGGAAATAACATCTTGGTACCGATCATTGGTACCAAGAATTTGAGCCAGGTGGTGGTAGCGCACGCCTTTAATCCCAGCACTTGGGAGGGAAAGGCAGGCAGATCCCTGTGGGTTTGAGGCCAACCTGGTCTACAAAGAAAGTTCAGGACAGTCAGGGCTACTACACAGAAAAACCCTGTCTCAAACAAAAAACAAAACAAAATAATATTTTTCGGCTGGAGAGATGACTCAGAAGTTAAGACCACTGACTGCTCTTTCAGGGGTCCTGAGTTCAATTCCCAGCTACCACATGGTGGCTCACAATCATCTATAATGTGATCTGATGCCCTCTTCTGGCCTGCAGGTGTACATGCAGGCAGAGCAGTGTATACATAATAATAAATAAATAAATCTTAAAAAAAGAATTTGATTTTCTTGGTTTGTTACATGTCATAAGTTTTTCAGATAGTGTTATTGGTTTATATGATTTTTTAGGTAAATTTAATTTATCCTCTGGGTAGATATGGGGAGAGAAAAAATATACACCTGTGGTTACTGTTGTTGAATCTGAAGATTAAAGCATATTAAACTTTTATATATAGTCCCATAAATATATCTTACATTAGCATCGTTTCTGGCGAGGACGTTACATTGCATTCTATTCAGACAGGATAGGTAATGAGGAAAAGGTCTGTTTGTGTATATATCCTGTACAAGATTCCTGGTAGCACTGTGTACCTGAACGCAAAGATACAAGTAACTTGGAATAGCAGAAAAGCAGCTGCTTTTTAAATTTACGTCTGTTTTTAATTTAGGTGAATATACTGAGTAAAATAGTGAGCCGAGCAACTCCTGGACTGCAGAAGTTTTCAAAGACAGCCAGCATGCTCTGGCTTCTTCAGCAGGAGATGGTCACATGGAGGCTGCTCGCCTCTTTGTATAGGTAAAGTTGTATAGAATTCATAGGTGAAATACGCATAGGGGAACAGTGAGGGGTGGGCTTGGGAAAGGGTTGCTAGCCTTGAGATTTATCCTTTCTAATACGTGAGGAGTTGAATGTCAGGTGTGAGAAGAGGGGCTATCAGGTCAGAAAGCTGGTGGTTAAAAAAAAAGCCTGTAGCCAGACAAAGAAGAATATACCTGTAATCCCAGGAGGCTGGCGCAGAAGAGGTGAGATTTTGAGGAGAGCCTGGGCTGCAGAAAGCAAGCCAAGAGACCTGATGGTTTGGGGTTTTATTATAAAATAATAATTAATTTTGCCATGTGAAAAAAGTACATGCCCTTAGGTGGCATTAAAGGCTGTAATAGTGATTACCAGCCTTGTTCAGGGTGACATTAGAGTCACCAGGCACACCTGCATCTTACTTTACATGTGATGACTAACCTAATTGGTAGCTCATTTGTTTTTGCCTAGTAGGATGTGAAACAGCTTAAAAGTGGTTTCATGCACTTGTTGAAATAAAGCGTTCTCATTTTGTATTATTTTCCCCAGAGACAGAATACAGTCTTCATTAGAAGAGGAAAATATGTTTGCAATTGCTGTAAGTTTTCTAATAATTTTGTCCATTGGAAGTCCTTACAATTCGGAGGTTTGACTTTTCAACCTTCCATTTGCATTTCCCCATTTAGAAAACATTATAAGTGCATAAAAGATACTCAGCGTAATCAAATATTTATGCTGTGGGTAAAGGCTGTTTTTTATTCCTCTGGTTATGTAACAGAATAATTTGATGTGCGTCCGATCAGATGTTCTCCATGCATCTTTGTATATACACATATAATCAAACTACTCTGCAGTAGTGTGGCTTGTTTTGGTTTCCCTTTGAGGTGGGGTGGTTTCACAGTCCACATGTCCTCCAAGCCACCACCCTCTGTCCCCTCCTGAGTGCTGAGATTACAGGTGTGCACCGCCACACCACCTGGCCTTGGGTTGTTGTTTTCATTAATGTGTGTCCTATTGGGCAGTTTTGAGGCAGTCTCCCGAAGGATACACTGGCATAGAACTGTGTCAGCTGAGAGCTGCTGGGACTGGAAGGGGCACTGCCACACTCTCAGATGCTCGTGTATGCAGGCAAGCACTCTACCTGCTGCACTGCAGCCCAGCCCAGAGGTCTATGATTTGCTTTTTAAAAATCCGTTAGTAATAAATCTGTATGTGAGTAATAGTAAATTTTTTGTGGGGTGTATAGTTTAAATTTATTTATTTGTTTGTTTATTTGTTTATTTATTTATTTCAAGAAAGGGTTTCTCTGTGTAACCCTGGCTGTCCTGGAACTCACTGTGTAAACGAAGCTGGCTTTGAACTCAGAGATCTGCCTGACTCTACTTCCCAAGAGCTAGGATTAAAGTTGTGCAGCACTACCACCTGGTTTTATAAATGTTATTTTTAATTTTTTGTTGGTGTGTTTTTGTTTTTTGATTTGTTTTATTTTTTCCTCTTGTGAGTTTTCTTTTTTTCTTTTTTTTCTTTCAGAGACAGAGTTTCTCTTGTAGTCCTGCCTGTCCTGGACTTGCTTTGTAGACCAGGCTGGCCTCGAACTCACAGTGATCTGCCTGCCTCTGCGTCCTGGTCTACAAAGTTAGTCCAGGACAGCTAAGGCTACACAGAGAAACCCTGTTTCGAAAAACCAAAAAAAAAAAAAAAAAACAAAAAGAATACATATATAGCACGTGTGATGCACAGACATACATGAAGGCAAAACACTCATACACATAAAATAATAAAAATAAATCTTAAAGAAAATACATATAAGCCGGGCGTGGTGCCGCACGCCTTTAATCCCAGCACTCAGGAGGCAGAGGCAGGCGGATCGCTGTGAGTTCAAGGCCAGCCTGGTCTACAAAATGAATCCAGGATGGCCAAGGCTACACAGAGAAACCCTGTCTCGAAAAACAAAAAACAAAAAAAAAAAAGAAAATACATATACAGCCAGGCATGGTGTGATACACACCTTCAGTACAGGAGATGGGAGGCAGAGGCCAGCAGGTTGCTGAGTTGCAGGCTAGCCAGGGGTACACAGTGAGACCATGTCTGAAAACAAAAGAGAAAGCCCTGTAGAGGGAAGGGTAAATACACGATGGTTAAGTACAGTTCTCTGTAACTGGCCTCTGTCTTGAAGTCATCTTAGAGCGCCCACTTTTCTCTCTCCTTTAACTGTTTCTGCCACAGGCTATTAATGCGAGCGAGAAGACAGTTGTGGAAGCGCTGTTTCAGAGGGATTCGCTGGTCCGACAGAGTCAGGTGTGGCTGGGATTCTTAAATTATTTCTTTAAATAACAGCCTTTGTGTTTCCAGGGATAGACTATTAAAAATAGCATTATTTCTGTAGGAAATACTATTGTTGTATGTTTATTTCAAAAAAGTAAAAATAGTGGTTGGAAAAGCTATTTGATACAGAAACTTCAGTTTAAGGGTAGAAGTTCCACTAAAATTAGAATGGATTTTAGAGCTAACCCATCTTTCCTTCTTTGTTTCTCTCCTAGTTGGTGGTAGATTGGCTAGAGAGTATTGCCAAAGACGAAATTGGAGACTTCTCTGACAATATTGAGTTTTATGCAAAATCAGTATATTGGTAAGGCACTAGGCTTTTGTTTTATCTTTAAGAATACTTTTAAGGTGGTGATGACCCACATCTTTAATCTCAGCACTTGGGAGGCAGAGGCAGGTAGATCTCTGTGAGTTCAAGGCCATCCTGGTCTACATAGTGAGCGCAAGGCCAGGCAAGGCTACATAGAGAGACCCTAGCTCTAAAAAGAAAAGAAGAAAAAGACACTATTAAGAAAATAAATGGGGAGCCGGGCGTGGTGGCGCACACCTTTAATCCCAGCACTCAGGAGGCAGAGACAGGCGGATCGCTGTGAGTTCGAGGCCAGCCTGGTCTACAAAGTGAGTCCAGGATGGCCAAGGCTACACAGAGAAACCCTGTCTCATGGGGGCTGGAGAGATGGCTCAGCGGTTAAGAGCACTGACTACTCTTCCAGAGGTCCTGAGTTCAATTCCCAGCAACCACATGGTGACTCACAACCATCTATAATACGATCTGATGTGCACTGTATCCATAATAAATAAACAACAACAACACAAATACCTTCAAAGAAAAAAAAAAGAAAAGAAATGGGCAGCCAAGGCTACACAGAGAAACCCTGTCTCAAAAAACCACTTGTGACACCAGCTCCAGGGGATCCAATACAGGTTCTGGCCTTTAAAAAAAAGTTTTTTTTTAAATCATGAAAAGATAGATAAGCGTGGTGTCACATACCTATGGTCCTAGCACTCAGAAGGCAGAGGCAGGTGAGTCCCATTTCTAGGCCAGCTGGTCTACATAGTGAGTTCCCCCTCCAGGACGACACAGATAACATGGTCAACAGCAAGGACGTTAACAGCTGCCTCATAAGAGCAGGCTTTTGTGTGCCACCAAAGCGTGAAATGAGTTCACCATCCTCACTCATCTGAGACAAACTGCCATGCTCTGTTAACGACTTGCATTTTTCTATATTGTCTTTTTTTTCCCTTGTTTTGAACACACAGGTGTACTTGTGGGGTGGGTGGTTTGAGTTGTTGTTATTTACAAAAAAAATAGTATTTAGATTGCTCCTTTAGAAAACCTGTTTGTTTGTTTGTTTGTTTGTTTGTTTCAGGGAAAACACCCTCCACACCTTAAAACAGCGCCAGCTGCTGCCCTATATAGGAAGTTCCCGTCCTCTGGTCACTGAGTTGGTAAGGGTGACTGTCACTGTGATGAGACAACCAGGACCAAAGCAACTCGAGAAGAGTCTGATCACTCGCGCTGTTCATCATCGAAGGCAGTCAGGACAGGAACTCAAACAGGGCAGGAACCTGGAGGCAGGAGCTGATGCAGAGGCCATGGAGGGGTGCTGTTTACTCTCCTTATGGCTTGCTCAGCCTGCTTTCTTTGTTTTGTTTTTGTTTTTCAAGACAGGGTCTCTCTGTGTTAGCCTTGACTGTCCTGGACTCGCTTTTGTAGGCCAGGCTGGCCTCCAGCTCACAGCCATCTGCTTGCCTCTGCCTCCTGAGTGCTGGGATTAAAGGCGTGGGCTAGCCTGCTTTCTTTCTTTCTTTTTTAAGATTTTTGTAAAAAATTTATTTATTATGTATACAATGTTCTGTCTGCGTGTGTGCCTGCACGACAGAAGAGGGCACCAGATCTCATTGTAGATGACTGTGAGCCACCATGTGGTTGCTGGGAATTGAACTCAGGACCTCAGTGCTCTTAACCTCTGAGCCATCTCCAGCCACAGCCTGCTTTCAGCCTGCTTTCTTACAGAACCCAGGATACCTGCACTGGGATGGCACCACCTACAATGGGCTGGGCTTTTCCCCATCAATCACTAATAAAGAAAACACCCTACAGCTGAGTCGTAGGGAGGCATTTTTCTCAATTGAGGTTCCCACCTTTCAGATAATTCCAGCTTGTGTCAAGTTGACATAAAACTAGCCAAGACAGTAAGTGTTCTTGGAAATAAAGATTGTCTCTCTTTTTTTTTGTTTGTTTGTTTTGTTTTTGTTTTTCAAGACAGGGTTTCTCTGTGTAGCCTTGGCTGGTAGACCAGGCTAGTTTTGAATTCACAGAGATCCTCCTGCCTCTGCCTCCCAGTTCTGGAATTACAGGCATGCACCACTGTACCCAGCTTGTCTAGGGATGTTTGTACTTGTCAGTGCAGGTGCCTACAGAAACCAGAAGAGGGCGCTGAGCCACCTGGAGTTAGAGGCAGTTGAGAGCCGCCCATCCTGGGTTCTGGGAAGCAAACTCAGGTTTTCTGCAAGAACAGAACTCCTGATAACTGCAGAGCGATCTCTCCAGCCCCATTTATGGTGTCCCCACACCCCCTTGAGACAGGATCTTTGTGTCACTCAGGCTGGCTTTGAACTTGCGACCTTCCGCCTGCCTTCTGAGTGTTCTCGGATATTCTTGTTTATTGGCAGCTAGTCTGTGGTTGGGTTTGTTGTGCTGTGTTGTCTCTGAAGGGGTGGAAGTGTATTCATGCGGTTGTATTTTACACTCCTGAGCATGGCCCATGTGCATGCTGGACAACCTCTCTCCCGCCAGCCCCACATCCAGCTCCATTGGTGTTTCTCACAGAGTCACCTCAAACTGAGGACTGAGTGAGCTCTCTTGTCTGTGTTCTGAAAAAGCTCATGCCTTCTAGTCAGCCTAGAGGTCTTAGTTTTCCCTTTGTATTTGTCCATTCTCTGTGTCTGTGCTAAGCACAGCGAGGGAATAAGCTCAAATAATGTAGGTTACCTGGCTGTGCCGAGCTAGGATAATGGTATCGTGAGCTCCGCTGACTAGACGTGTACTATATTGGGCCAACAAAATCTATTTGGGGAGAGGAGGTGCAGCAGACAAATGGACCTATTAGGAACCCTTGTGACACTTCATTGTATTTATTAACTAGATTTTAGATGAATTTATTTCCGTGTAAACACCATGTAGATCCATCCTGTCATAATTTTTAAAATATAAAGGTGTGTATAGGGCCAGAATTGTAGCTTATAAGCTCCTCATTATAGCTACATCCTGAGTTGAATCTCTAGCACTGCTTATATAACTGACAAAGGTAGAAAATAACGAATAAGTTTAAATGTGTGTAGGTTCCAAATATTTAAGTTAATGGTGAGTTGTTTTTTATAGGACCCCGATGCTCCCGTTAGACAGAAACTGCCGCTTGATGATCTGGATAGAGAAGATGAAGTTAGGTTACTCAAGTATCTTTTCACTCTAATCCGTGCTGGAATGACCGAAGAGGTAAGTGATGTCATTCCCTGCTTGTTCGTGCCCCAGGTGCCATAGACGTGAAGTTGGAATATCTTCGTGCCCCAGCTAAGCTGCTTCCGTGTTGTGACCCCATCCAGTGACCTGCTGCCCTCCGTGGCACTGCAGATAGAGCACATGGCTGGGACATGCCCACCAGTGCATTCTGGCTTCAAGAATGCTGAGCAGCTCTTCAGCAAGCTGAACGTGGGCGCGTCCATTGCGCTGCACATTCTAGTTAGAGCCTCCTTCCTCCGCCTCATGAGTACATGTGTAGCCAGCTGATGCTGCTGACACGCTTAGAGCTATGTTGGCTCTTCCATTCCTTCCTGGTTATGTTGAATTTTAGGAAATATCAATGGAGTGAATAAATGATAGCTCTCTTCTCATTATAGAGTCTTGTGTGTCTGTGTGTGTATCTGTCTCTGTGTGTGTGTTTGTTTTTCCTGGCTGTCCTGGAACTTGTTCTGCAAATCAGGTTAGCCTCTCTGCATCCTGAGTACTGAAATTAAATGCATGTGCCACCACCATCTTGGCTTATAGAGACTTTTTATGGTGATTGTTTATTCCATAAATCAAGGGTCCACCAAATCCATTTATTTTTAGTAAAATTCCATGTTAGTGGGTTAGTGCTATAGTACTCTATTAGCAAGCCTAAAATGAGGAAAGAAGGGAATTACTAGAAAAGTAAAGGGCTCAGTTGGTAAAATGCCCCCCCTCACATGCTTGAAGCCCTGGATTGGTCCCCAGCCCAGCCAGAATAAATAAGGAACATCCCAGCTGTGGGTGTTTGTGGGCAAGGTGGGTGGGTGCCATTACCATTGCCTCTACCTTCCCCAGGGACATGGTGCCACTGGTAGCTCACCTTGTCACCTCGGGTTCAGTGCTTTTCAGTTCTACACCAATGATGTCACGCACAGTTCCTTCTTTTTTCTGAAGGCACAACGGCTCTGTAAACGCTGTGGGCAAGCATGGCGAGCTGCGACCCTGGAAGGCTGGAAACTGTATCACGACCCCAATGTCAGTGGAGGTGCGTTGTGCTTTATTCAGAGAGTCTGGGTGGGGAGATTTAGCGCTGCACTGTCTTTGTGGAAGTGATTGAAATGCTTCCTTTTCAGGGATGAATTCCGTTTACTGTTTTGTAGGGACAGAGCTAGAACCTGTTGAAGGAAATCCACATAGACGGATTTGGAAGATCAGCTGCTGGAGAATGGCTGACGATGTAAGATGGTGACGTGCTCACCGAATGTACTTTCACTCCAGATGATTCCAGATTAACTAGTGAAGGTGACCTGGGGAGCTGTGGAGTGTTCAGTGTAGCATACGACTAAAGTTCCTGACTCAGAGAAGCTCAGTCAAGTTAGGACGAGGCTTGACGACTTAGCAGAGTGGTTCAGACCCCAGGTACTAAGACTTAAACATTACTGTGAGGCAGAAGCGTGAAGGCCGAACCACATGAGTTTAGAGAAGAGTAGTGGGCTCCAGCTTAAAGCGGCTTTCTGAGAAGACATCTGAGGTTAACGTTTAAACCCATGTGGGCTCTTGAGAATGAGTGCTCGAGGAAGGAGTTAAGGTAAATACGTAGGTTGGGAAGCTGTAGGGTGGAGGGGTGGGAGACTCGATAGCCCATGCAGGAAGTCCCAGTTCTAAAGAGATGACGAACACAGTCCTAACGTCACTACAGAGCGCAGGATTATGCAGGAACTCTCATAGGGTTTATGGGAGAATGGGGTTATAAGAAAATGCTTTAAAATTGTCATCAGTTGTGCATAAAAAGTGAATTAAAAGGAAAGCTGGAGAGATGGCTTAGCGGGTAAAGACACTTGTTGCACAGGCTTGACGGCCTTTATAAGGCAAAGGAGAGGACTGACTGCGCAGAGTTACCCTGTGACTTCCGCACATGCACATGTGCGCCACATGTACACCCACACGCACACAGGCAGATACATGTATCCTCCACACAACAATAATAATGAAAACTGAAGTGTTTTAGAGGCAATAAAATCATTACCTCTCTCAAATAGTAGAGTGAAAAATAAGTGGGGCACATTTTTTTTTTTTTTAAGTCCTGGAATTTGCCTGTTGCATTGAGTGTTGGGAAACTGGGAGCAGGAGTGTTTAAGAAGTGACATGGTCGCACAGACTAAACCAGACACAGCTGAAATCACAGATAGGAATCAAGAGTCTGTCAGAGTTACCCAGCCCTGAGTGATAAGGTCATGCCTGTGATGGTGGTGCGAGGACTAGAAAGGAGTCTTGTTTGATGACAAGAAATCTTGACATGACAGAACCCTTGACATAAAATGGAACAAAGTGACGGCTGTAATTGTGCTTAGGAGTCAGATGTAGCTGATGACACCCACGCTTGATGTTTTTCCAGGTCAACCCCAGAAGGCGTTGGTGCTGAGCAACACTAGGAGGAAACACCGAGCTCAGCTCCATGCAGCTTAAGACTTTACCATAATGACCAAAATAGCCATTGGACTTGCCTTGCTTTAAAATTTAAATAGTTGATATTTTTTCCCCTGAAGATTTTAGAATTATTTTATCAAACCAAAAAGCCCTTCTTGCTCCCATCTGCCACTGAAGCTTATGAACAAAGTGACTAAGACCAATCTAGAAGAATTATGAAGAAAACCCACACTAGGAAAAGGAATAACCTCAAATCTGTTTTCTCATGGTATTTTAGGAACTTTTTAATAAATATGAAAGAGCGATTTATGCAGCACTCAGTGGGAACCTCAAGCAGGTATGCAATGTTATAATGCTTGTTTTGATGCTGCCCACTCACGCATGCTTGTCAGGTTTTTGTGTCTATATGTGGGTTTTTTATTGTTAGCTTAGCTTGTTTCTCTTGTTATTTTGCTATAGTTTCTTAATATGTAGCTCATTCTAGCCTCACACTTACTTTTTTTGGTGTTATGTTTTGTTTGGGTTTTTTAGACTAGGGTCTTGCTCTGTAGGCCAGGCTGGCCTGACTCATGACCCTACCTCCTCCGCCTTCTCAGTGGTCAGATTATTCATGCAGCTGACTCTGACATGACGACTCCCAGCATCCATTTCCTGATGATCTGCCTAGAAATGCAGAGCTGACGCACAGTGCCTGCTTGGGCTTATGCTTGTGTTGTGTACCTCATCGCCCTCTGTCCCTCACACTTCTACAGCTGTTCTGAGAGATGCTATAACAATTGGAAATACTCTTTGGTGTCAGCATGCCAAGTCGATGTGACTATGAACTTGGTATGGAGAAAGTCTTAATCATTCAGACTTCTAGTTTGGGAGAAAGATTATTTGGTACACATTTTTAACCTGACAGTGTTCTCTGTCATTAGTTTGTTTTTGTTCATTTGTTTGTTTGTCTGTTTGTTTGTTTGTTTGTTTGTTTTTTGAGACAGGATTTCTCTGTGTGATAGCCCTGGCTGTTTTGGACTCAGTGATTCACCTGCCTCTGCCTCCCAAGTGCTGGCACTAAAGGCATGTGCCACTTTGCCAGGCTTCTCTCTCATTAGAAGATGGTTGATTTTAAGGTTTTTGGTCAGAGGATAATTGGTTTCCCTTTCTTTTGTGCTGACTGTATCCGTGTTTCTTCTCTGGAACGGATGAAAAGCTTCTTCCTGTCTGTGACACCTGGGAAGACACAGTGTGGGCCTACTTCCGGGTGATGGTGGACAGCCTGGTGGAGCAGGAGATTCGGACATCGGTGATGACACTTGATGAAACCGAAGAGCTCCCTCGAGAGTACATGGAAGCCAAGTGAGTGTGGTGGTCACTTCGTGCTGGGCGCGGCCCTGTCACTGCTTGGAAGCTCTGTTGCACAGCCCTCCTCATCTTGTCATTTCTGTCCCTTTTTGTTTTCCCTCTTCTGAAGCTGGACCTTAGAAAAGGTTTTTGAAGAACTTCAAGCCACTGATAAAAAGGTAAATGTTAATATAAGCCTGTTACATGTAGCATATGAAATAAATGTTATGTAGTGTACACTGTAGTTGAAAGGAGGAAAATGTGGAATTCTCTTTTCTCATTTTTTCCTCACTGTTATTAAAATGGGAGAAAGTATTTATTGAATAGGGCCTGGTGTCTGGTCACCATGTGCTTTGTTACTTGGTGACACACGTAGAAAAAAAAAATGACCTCAAAGTGATTTTGAACAGTGCTGCTTGTGTTGAAAGATTATCTTGTAGTTTATTTTGCCTGAGACCCATGGGTCCTTCCATCCTAGGCCTGACCAGGAGGTTCCCCTCTAGGGCCCACATTGTGTTTGGACACAGCGGACCCCACAAGTTGTCTCCTGACCTGCCGTGCACTGTGCCACGCATGCCCGTACACATATGCATGCATACCCACAGGGTAAATAAATGGATGTTTTAAAAAGATAATAAACAGAATACCATTCCCTAAGGTTAGATATCTTATGGAAGATACTGTTGGTCTCTAGGTTCGTGGGCTGGGAGTGTATTGTGGAGGCAGCATCCTTCCCAGGGTTTTTGATGCTCCTAAAACAGTTCGTTTCTAGCTTTGTATATGTCCCGTCAAAAATGTGACATTTTCAGTGTAGTGGTTATGTACATACTTCTGAATGAACGCAAGTCGCTTATGGCAATGTAAAACATTTCTTTCAGAGGGTTCTGGAAGAGAATCAAGAACATTACCATATAGTTCAGAAATTTCTTATCCTCGGGGACATTGATGGTAAGATACAGCTTTATTTTCCTTTGCCTGGGTTCTTGGTTTATGGGTAGTCAACTTTGCAACACTGTTCTTGAAGCGGTGCACATGCCTCCTGACATCTTCTAGTCTTCCACTGGCATCCACCCCTCAGGTGTACCGTGTTTATTTCTTTCTGTAAGGCCCAATCTGAGTTGAACCCAGGTTTTCAAGGTGGAGAGCATCCCGTGTGGGGTGCAGTGAGATGTCACATCCCATAGGTGTTCTGGGGTGTCCTTCGTGGTACTTCTGTCTCCCCTGAGTGTTTCTCACTATCTGACCTTTGCTCTGGTGGCTTGTAGGTTTGATGGATGAATTTAGCAAATGGCTGTCCAAGAGCAAAAGCAATCTGCCTGGACACCTCCTCCGCTTTATGACTCACCTTATTTTGTTTTTCCGCACCCTGGGACTGCAGACCAAAGTAAGTAAAAGTGGACAGTTTTCCCTGCTCTCCCACTTGTGATTAGCCTCCTACAGTCACTGTTGATGACTCGTCATGTGTGACTTGTTAGCTCTAGCCTGTGGCCACGAATGCTGACGCTTGCCTAGTTTTGGAGAATTTGGTCTTTGTTGGTACCCAGCTAAGCTAATGGGCTCAGAATAAATTCTGTATGAGAGTTTAAGCTCTTTCTTTGTCATTCCTGTTCTTGTTTTTCTAAATGGCAGTATTTGGGAGGGATACACACAGAAGTATAGTGCAGAAGGTGGGAACTCCGGCTTTGGAGCTGACACTCTGGTTCAGGTCTTCGGCTCTGTGACTTAGGTGTGTAAGGACTTCCTCCGTGCTTATAAACATAAGCAGAGTCTACCCTCAGAGCTGTGGTGAGAGGGCCGGGGACCAAGCTCAGCAGGTAAAAGGCCTGTGCCTCATGGGGCAATCCCTGGACCCCATGAGCGAACTGACTCCCACACATGAACCCTAGGCACACATGAACCATAAATGTTTAAAAAGAGGTTGTATTTTGTTTCAAGTAGAAAAAGAGCTGTGGTGGGGTGTAGTGAGGCATTGCCTGAGCTTTGGTAAGCACATAGCTTGGGTAGCTACCACTTAGTGTAAATATTAAATTTCTTAAACTTTTTTTTTTATTATTTTTAAGTTTTTCAAGACAGGATTTCTCTGTGTAGCCTTGGCTGTCCTGGACTCGCTTTGTAGACCAGGCTTGCCTCGAACTCAGAGCAATCTACCTGCCTCTGCCTCCCGAGTACTGGGATTAAAGGCGTGCACCACCACCATCCTGATGGTTTATGCACTCTCAATCCCAGCACTTCGGAGGCAGAGGCAAGCGGATCTCTGAGGAGTTCAAGGCCAGTCTGGTCTACAAAGTTAGTCTAGGATAGCCAAGGCTACACTAAGAAACCCTTGTCTCGCAAAACCAAAAAAAAAAAAGAAAGAAAGAAAAAAGAAAAAAAAGAGTGCATCACCACCGTCTGGCTTCTTAAACAATTTAAAAGTGGAATTTTTATTAGAAATTGTATCATTGTACCTATAAATAGTTGTATTAATAACTGGATCATGTTTTTTTCCTATGAAGGAAGAAGTTTCCATTGAAGTATTAAAGACATATATACAGGTAAGCATTTAGAATCTACAACTTGATTTTTTTCCTATTTTAATGTTTATACATGTTTGCATTTTTTTATATGCTGTGTGTGTGTGTGTGTGTGTGTGTGTGTGTGTGTGTGTGTGTTGCCATAGGTCAGAAAGAGTGCTGGAGTACTGAATGGTTGTGAGCCACCATGTGGGTGTTGGGAACCAAACCTGGGTCCTTTACAAGAGCAGAAAGTGAGCCTAGTGTGGTGGCGCACACCTTTAATCCCAGCACTTGGGAGGCAGAGGCAGGTGGATCACTGTGAGTTTGAGGCCAGCCTGGTCTACGAAGTGAGTCCAGGACAGCCAAGACTACACAGAGAGACCCTGTCTCGAAAAACCAATAAATAAATAAACAAACAAACAAATAAAATAAAGAGCAGAAAGTGCTTTCAACCAGGGAGCATCTCTCCAGTCCCTAAACAACAGTATTTTAATACCATGTGGTCTGAAGCCACCTGAATCCAATCATTCTAAATACTAAATTCTTTTTTCGTTTTTTGAGACAGGGTTTGGCTGTCCTGGACTCACTTTGTAGACCAAGCTTGACTAGAACTCACATCAATCCTCCTGCCTCTGCCTCCCGAGTGCTGGGATTATAGGCTTGCGCCTGTATTAATGATCTGAAGCACATATCTATCTATGACTCTTTTCTGAATCCATTTGAAATTTTGAAGCAAACTTTTTTCAAGGCACTGCTAACTTATTTGGTCTCTTTTGATCTTGTGTTCCTTAGCTTTTGATAAGTGAGAAGCATATAAACCTCATAGCATTTTATACCTGCCATTTGCCACAAGACCTCGCCGTTGCCCAGTATGCATTGTTTTTGGAAGGTGTTACCGAATTCGAGCAACGACACCAGTGCCTGGAGCTGGCTAAGGAAGCAGGTAAAAAGCACTTAAGAATTTCATCTGTTAAAAATAAATTTCATCTGCTATTTGTTTTTAGGCATATATTCTATAAAATAATGACATTTTCAAATGAGAATTTATAGCTATTTTGATCATTTTTACCCCCATGTCTATTCACATTTTTAAATATGAGTTTGTGTACATACGAATTGGAAGTGGGGGATATGTACGTGCCAAGGCATGACCATGCCACAGCACATGTGAAGGTCAGAGAACAGCCTTGGGTGTTGGTCCCCCTCCTTCCACCCTGTTTTGACACAGGGTTTCCCTTGTTTTCCTGCTGCATGAGCCAGGCTAGCTGGTCCAGGGGCTTCGGGGCTTCTCCAGTTTGGCCTCAGTCTTCCTGTAGAAGCACATGTTTCACTCACGCTGCTGGTTCCAGCCTTCATTAGATGCATCAGAGATTTGATTGGGGTTTTCATGTGCTGGTGCACATGCTCTTTGCCCACTGAGCCGTCTCCCGGCTTCCTGATTGGCCTCTGTAGGCTGTTTTCTTTTTGTTTTTTGGTTTGTTTTCTCTGTGTAGCTTTAGCTATCCTGGACTCACTTTGTAGACCAGGCTGGTCTTGAACTCACAGAGATCTGCCTGCCTCTGCCTCCCGAGTGCTGGGATCACAGGTGTGTGCAGATTTTCATTTTGGCTCTGGCATTTTTCTTTGTATTAAGTCTTATTTCTTTTAAGTGGGAAAACAGCTGTAAAAATCTCAGCAAAATTCTTTTGGAGAATGAAAATATCTTTTAACTTGTGTAAAACTTGTGTTTCTGTTTTTGCTTTTGTTTTTTGATTGTTTAGTATGGGTTTTTTGTTGTTGTTGGGTTTTGTTTTGTTTTGTTTCTTAGAAAAACACATCTTACTCTTTAGCTCAAGGTGGCCTGGAACTTGCCCCAGCTAGCCTCAGGTTCAGCAAGCCTCTTGCCTGGTCTACCAAGTACTGAGATTATAGGAAGAAATCAGCACACTCAGTCTAAAATATTTTTAAATTATGATATTGTCTATGTTTTTTTGTTTTGTTTTGTTTTGTTTTGAGGTTTTTTTGGTTTTTCAAGCCAGGGTTTCTCTGTGTAGTCTTGGCTGTCCTAGACTCACTTTGTTGACCAGGCTGTCCTTGAACTCACAGCGATCTGCCAGCCTCTGCCTCCTGAGTGCTGGGATTAAAGGCGTGCGCCACCACATCCAGCTGTCTATGTTTTTCAAATGTATGTATTATATTTAAAATAAATTTTTAGCAGTACGTATATGTTCACGTTTTATGCTGCACATGTGAAGATCAGACAAGTCACAGGAGTGACTATCTCCTTCTACCATGTGGGTCCTGGGAATTGAACTCATGGTAGCAATCCACTTTACTTGCAGAGCCATCTCACTGACCCTATGTATTATATCTTTAAGAAATTGTTTTGGGGCCTGGAGAGATGGCTCAGCAGCTAGGAGCACTGACTGCTCTTCCAGAGGTCCTGAGTTCAATTCCCAGCAACCACATGGTGGCTCACAACCATCTATACTGAGATCTGGTGCCCTCTTCTGGAGTGCAGGCATATGTGCAAGCAGAACACTGTATACATAATAAATAAATCATAAAAAAAAGAAAAACATTGTATTGGGGCTGAAGACGCAGCTCAATGGCAGAATGCTTATCCAACATTTGTAAAGTCAGTGTCAAAAATATGAAAAAGAATTACTCCAAGTTTACCAAATTATTGTAGCTGTCTAGGGAATACTCATATTAATAATTAATCTTTGGTTTTCTTTTTGTCATTTCCAAAAAATGCATTAGATTTGGATGTTGCAACAATAACTAAAACTGTAGTGGAGAATATTCGTAAGAAGGATAATGGTGAATTCAGCCACCATGACCTGGCTCCGTCCCTGGACACTGGCACGACTGAGGTAATAGGGTGAGGAGGGGAGGATGAGAGCCAAATGTGATTTATAACCTATCTTCTTGTCTCTTGGTGAACTTGTTCCTTAAAATACACTGGCTTCTGTCTTTTTTAAAGAACATAAAGGCCTTAATTTTTTATTTTATGTGAATGGGTGTTTTGCATGCGTGTATGACTGTGGACTTTGCCCGTGGCTGATGTCCAAGGAGTCCAGGAGAGGGTGCTGGGTCCCTTGGAATTAGAGTTATAGACATAGGGTTAGGGTTAGGAGTCACCATGTCGATTTTGGGAATCGAACCCATGACCTCTGGAAGATGAGCCAGTGCTCTTAAACACGGAACTATCTCCAGCTCCCAAGGCCTTAAAAAAAAAAAAAAAAAAAAAAAAAAAAAAGATTTATTTATTTATTTATTTATTATGTATTCAGTGTTTTGCCTGCATGTACACCTGAAGGCCCAGAAGAAGGCACTAGATCACATTATAGATGGTTGTGAGCCACCATGTGGTTGCTGAGAATTGAACTCAGGGCCTTTGGAAGAGCAGCCAGTGCTCTTAACCTCTGAGCTGTTTCTCCAGGCACCCCCAAGGCCTTTTAAATGACAAAAATTGGCAGCAATTTTAAGTAAGGTTTTGTGAAACACCGAATTGTGTTCAAGAAGGCTTCTTTTCAGAGCACCTGAGTGTTAGCTTTCCACTCATCAGGTTCTGCCAGGTGCTTTAAGAGCCACTGACTTCTGTCTTTAGGAAGAACAATGAAATCTCAAGAAAAACAACTTGGGGCTGGGAGTGCCGTGTGCCCTCCTAGCACTGTGAGCCCTGGGGTTACTTCCTGCATCCTATCAGATGACTTAGGTTGGTGGGACACAGTGAATAATTCCAGATTCATAGGCCAGTGAGGTTTTCCTGTAATTCAGTAGTTAAGTAAGAAAGACCGGGGAAAGATGGGTCCTTTTGTGATTTTATATGTTCCTCACTAGCGTGCACTATAGGTCTTCTTATTTGTGAATACTTTGAGGTAAAATGGATTTTCTCTTCTTCCAATGACCAGGAGGACCGCTTGAAGATCGATGTGATTGACTGGCTGGTGTTTGACCCAGCCCAGAGGGCGGAAGCGCTGAGGCAAGGCAACGCCATTATGAGGAAATTCTTAGGTGGGCTGTGCGTTTACAGTTTCCGATCTGATCCTTATGGTTTTTACATTTTACTTTGTGTTTGTAGATCATTTATTTCATAAGTAAGTGGGAAAGTAGACAGTTGGTCAGGACTGTAAGCTCGCTTTGGTGCCAGAGCAGGTGTTCTTGGCAGTCAGCTGCCTCCAGCTGTGCCCACCCTGACCCCGTGAGCACAAGGAAGCCATCTGAGTTGACTCGAGCACTGAGCGGTCAGCCATCCTTAGCAATGAGGAGTAAATGGTTACTGGGGCTAAGGAGACGAACAGTTAAGAGAGTTGGCAGCTTTTGTAGAGGAAGCAACCGTTCTGAGGTTTCACTGCCTTGACTTTCTGCTGTGGATTCTAACCTGGAGCTCTGAGCTAAAGTAGACAGACCCCTCTCTCCTGGATTGCTTTTTGTCCGAATATTTCACTATAGCAACAGAAATGACATTAGGACACTTCCCCACTTGGTTTGCAACCTGAGAACACAGACCCTTGTTTACACCCACCTTAAAATGGTGCCGTGTGCCAAGGAGGCCGTGCTTGTTTGCACAGAAAGTGTTGCTGTTAGTTTAATGGTAAGGCATCATATGTTTATTATTAGCCTATAGTTGTTATAGTGGTATTTTAAGATTTTGTTATTTATTTTATGTATGAGAGCTCTATCTGCATGTACACTTGCATGGCAGAAGAGGGTATCAGATTCCAGTATAGATGGTGCGAGCTGCCACGTGGTTGCTAGGAATTGAACTCAGGACTTGTAGAAGAACAGACAGTGTTCTTATCCACTGAGCCATCTCTCCAGCCCTGGTGTATTTTCTAACCCTCTATCAATCAGTAAAAGACAGACACCTGTTGTATTTTAGAAGAGCCTTAATTCACCAGGGGCAGGGCAGATACTATGCCCTAAACTACCTTCCATACCTCCCTGTCCCCATCTCATGCCATCTGCTTCTAATGATTCCTGCTGAACTACCTGCTGTTCATAGTCCATAAATACTTGATAACATTGTCCATCTCCTGCATCCACGCTGATCCAGCCATGTGCTTTCTCCACCTCACCCATTGCTGCTGACCCATTTTTTCCTTCTATACCTGGCCTTCCTTCTCCCAAGATGCTCTCTGTCCCACAAGCCCACAGACTTTTGCTCCACCTCATCTTCCAGCCCTGCCCAGGTATCAGCTTGCTTTCTTTCTTTTTTTTTTGTTTTTTTTTTTTTTTTTTGTTTTTTTGAGACAGGGTTTCTCTGTGTAGTCTTGGCTGTCCTGGACTTGGTTTATAGACCAGGCTGGCCTCAAACTCACAGAAATCTACCTGCCTGTGCCCTTCCTGAGTGCTGGGATTAAAGGCATGCGCTACCACTGTGGGACATCGCTTTCTTTATTAGTTAAACAGGGAGACAAGGTTAAACAGCAATACTTGGGTTGTGTGACAGTCTCCAATAAAAACCTGGGGAAAGGGGGCAAGCAATTAACATACACAAAGCACCATACTATACTGCAACAGAAAGCTTCTTTCTGCTTCTCTGAACAGCTGCAGCTCAGTGTGCTTCTCAGCACACCAGTGACAGACAGACGTAGGCTTCCCAGTTACAGGGATCAAAAGCGAATCGGCCAGATCCATAAGCAGAGTACAATTTGCTCTGATCCTATTCTGAAAAGAAGTTGTGGACAGGAGCCCTGGCTTTGCCATGCCACAAGTAAAGCCTTGACAAGACTGGCTTCCCACTGCTGGCAAGGTCACGTGTCTGTAAGGAAATGCAGCCCAGTTCCTAGCCAGCTGCCTGCCATGGCCAGCTCTTCAGACAGTGTCACCACTTACTTGGTTTTGGTTTTGATATTTCCACCAAAGGGGAGAGAACCAGTTACCCTGTCGGCCTTTGCATTATGAAAGCAAACCCACTTAAAAATCAGCGTTCACTATACTACTCAGCTTTGTGTGTGATGTCATGCAGACTTGGGGAAGTATAATTTCTTTCTTTATATGTGAAAACAGCTGCCTTTGTGTTACTGTCACACTGATGGAGGAACGAGCCAGCCCATTGAGTAGGAAGATCACCCAGACCTTTAGTGAAGTCTGGGACCTGAAATACGAACTTGTAATCAGTGAGTTGATGCTATAAGAGGCCAGTACACAAGACTAGGTGTGGTGGCGCACACCTTTAACCCCAGCAGTAGGGGGGCAGAGGCAGGGGGGACTCCTGAGTTCAAGGCCAGCCTGGTCTACATGGCAGTTCCAAGGACTCTGTAGAGAGACCCTGTCTCAAAAAACAAACCATTAGAGTCCAAGAATACCCACACAAGCCACTCAAGACACCCATCTCAGTAAGATATTGATGGGTTTTTTTGAATGCTTGATCCAAGCTGATTGATTGGGGCGACAGAGAGGACTCAGGAGTCTAACTGTGGTGGTGACCTGCCTTTTAGGGCAGCCTTTTTTGTTTTGTTTTGTTTTTTAAAGATTTATTTATTATGTATTCAGTTTCCTGTCTGTAGGTGTGCCTGCACACCAGAAGAGGTGGGCAGAGATCTCATTACAGATGCTTGTGAACCACTATGTGTTTGCTGAGAATTGAACTCAGGACTTCCAGAAGAGTAGACAGTGCTCTTAACCTCTGAGCCATCTCTCCAGCCCTTCGAGCAGCCTTTTTATAGGAAAACCAAGTCCAGAAGAGGAGGGGAGGACAATAATACACTCTAAGTTCATTTTGGCTAACTAGACAAAGAATTATCGCTGACCTTTAAGTTGAATGGTCCTAAGTGAGGTGGTGGTTAGGGGTCTTCCAGTGTGCAGCCAAGTGCAGAGAGACCTGAGCATAAGTAACGACATCAAAGCCAGGAAGTAAGTACTGCCTTTTAGAAGGACTATTCACTGTCAGCATTATTAATAATATTTGGCAGGCAGAGTCTGAGAACTTGAACTTAATTCTGTCTCATGACCAAGATGGAGACCAAAAACAAAATGGCTGTGGTTATGCCAAAGGCTAAAGCAGGTTTCAACAAAACAAACAAAAAAAGCCATTGGCACACAGACGTCCATATATATATATATATATATATATATACACACACACACACACACATACATACATACATATTGATTTTTTTCACCCCCACAGCATCCAAGAAACATGAAGCTGCAAAAGAAGTGTTTGTGAAAATTCCTCAGGATTCCATTGCGGAAATCTATAATCAATGGGAGGAGCAAGGCATGGAGAGCCCTCTTCCTGCCGAGGATGACAATGCTATCCGAGAACATTTGTGTATTAGAGCCTATCTGGTGAGACTGGAAAGAAAGCTGCAGTCTTCATGGTCTTTCTGCTCCATTCTTGGAGCTAAGCTATATATATAATATTTCATTTTTAATTATCTGTAGGTGTGTAAGTGTGTAGGTGTATATGTCAACAAATGCCTGTGGAGACCAGAGACATCTGATCTCCTAGAGCTGTCACAGACAGCTGTGAGCTGTCTATCGTGAGTGCTGGGAACTGAACTTAGGTCCTCTGGGAGAGCAGCAAGTGCTCTTAACCATTGAGCCATCTCTCCAGCCCTTGGAGTTTGAACTTTTTCCAAAAGCAGTGATTGATTCATCTAAGGCCCCCTGGTATGACAGTGCTGAGTCACTCACAGGGGTTGATGTTATGACCTTGTCACGTTGGCATGAGTCTGCCGATTGCTGACCAGGCAGGGATACACAGTGCGTGATGCTTGGAACTTCCTTGCCTAAGATTTAAGATTGTGTGTGCTCTTGTCACCCTTCGTCCTTGGCAATGAATTAGAAAGGACGCAAGATGTTCCACGTGTTAGAGTAAAAGTAGCAGCGTCCTAGTGAGGTTTATTGAGCACACAGTGATGGGTCAAGTAGTCAGGCTAAGTTAAGGGTAGAACTCTGCCTCTGACTATAAAAGCCAGTGTGCCAATCAAGAAGCCAAGGAAGCATGCCTTATCTCATAGAGTGACTGAGCATGGTGCTAGGGTGAGAGGAGATGCCAAAGCAACACCAAATGCTTGCCAGTGTTTGTCACTTTATACAACACTGGCCTGTTCAAAACTTAGGAGTAAGAATTACTTCTAAGAACTGGAACTCCTAGAAGCCTCTGAGCAGTAAAAATGGAAACGTTCTGTAATCTCAGCACTCAGGAAACTGAGGCAGGAGGATAGCCACAAATCTGAGGCCAGTCTGGGCTTCATATGAGTTCCACACCTACCTGGTCTGGAGAATAAGACTCTGTATGAAAAAAAGCAAGATATAAAACCATGTGTTTCATTTTGTTTAACTTCACCTTTAGGAAGCCCATGAAACCTTCAATGAGTGGTTTAAGCATATGAATTCAGCTCCACAGAAGCCTACAATGACATCTCAACCAACTTTTACAGAGAAAGTGGCTTATGAACATAAAGAAAAGAAATACGAAGTAAGTTACGTGTGAGTCTGAGATAACGGTATGTCACCAAAAAAAAAAAATTTTGTGTATTTAGGTCAGTTTTTTTCAGCATTTATGTTCTGATGAATAGAATCTTCCTGTTACACATTGTGCTTTGAATCATGTTGACTTCTCCATAAGGATTAATCTTTGAGAAATGATGCAAGGCATGATGGCCCAAGCCTTTAATCCCAAGGCTTGCGAGCCTGAACCAGGCAGATCTCTGAGTTCAAGGCAAGCTTGGTCTATATCCTGAATTCCAGGCCAGCCAGAGCTACACATGTGATACCCTGTCTTGGAAAAACAAAATAAGAAAAAGAAAGTAAAAATGCCTTTAGACATTAGTATTCGTGTATTAAGTTAACATTTTAGCATTTCATTTCTCTCCTCCTGTTAATAGTTTTTCTTTATTTACATGGCTACCGAATTATCAGTCATAGGAATGATGTCTTTGTCTGTGCTCTGAACATCTCTCATTTGCTGATGGCCCACTGTGTATGGCTTCTTGCTCTGCAGATGGACTACAGCATTTGGAAAGGGCATCTAGATGCCCTGACTGCCGACGTAAAGGAGAAAATGTACAATGTCCTATTATTCGTTGATGGAGGGTGGATGGTAGATGTCAGAGAGGTAAGCTGTGTGTTTTGTTAATAGCTACAAAAGTCAGAGTAACAAGCCGAAGAGATGGCTCAGCCAGTAGAGACACTCTCCATCAAGCCTGGGGACATGAATTCAACCCCTAGGACTCAAGTAGTGGATAGAAGTGACTTGTGCAAGTTGTCCTCTGAGCTACACATTCAGACCCACACATGTAAACACATACAGGCACACACACAATGCAAATACATTTGTTAAATATTATTACTTTATGTGTATGAGTGTTTTGCCTGCATGTACATTTGTGTACCATGTGTATGCCTGGTGCCCATGGAGACTAGAAAACGGCATTGCATCCCCTGGAACTAGAGTTACAGATGGTTGTGAGCAGCCATGTAGGTACCAGGAATCCAACTCAGGTCCTTTGGAAGAGCAGCAAGTGTTCTTAACTGCTGAGCCATCTCTCCATCCCCCATTTTTAAAATTAAACAACAAACCAACAACAGTAACAAAGACCACTCAGGCTGTGTCTTCTACTGTCCCTTCTCTAAATAGGAACATCGCAGTTATAACTACCCCCCTCCATGTTTAAGCTTAACTAAAAATACTAGCTTGCAATAGGAGTATTTTTTTTTTTTAAGATGTATTTATTTATTGAATGGTTGATGGATGGATTGATTGATTTTATATGAGTGCTTTATCTGAGTAAAAGGGCATCCGATCACATTATAGATGGTTGTGAGCCACCATGTGTTGCTGGGAATTGAACTCAGGACCTCTAAAAGAGACAGGGTCTCTCTGTGTAGCCTTGGCTGTCCTGAACTCCCTTTGTAGACCAAGCTGGCCCCAAACTCACTGCAATCCGCCTGCCTCTGCCTCCCAAGTGCTGGGATTAAAGGTGTGCGCCACCACTGCCCGGCTGCAGGTGGCG
The DNA here is from genome assembly GCF_903995435.1 of Acomys russatus. Lineage (NCBI taxonomy): Eukaryota > Metazoa > Chordata > Mammalia > Rodentia > Muridae > Acomys > Acomys russatus. Next base: position 26,940,022 of record NC_067164.1, on the reverse strand, counting down.
CTCTTCACCACTGAGCCATCTCCAGCCCCTGAGTATTTCTTTCTTGAGTAAACTATTCACATTCAGTATGTTCACTCAGAGTAACTAAAATCTTACGCTTTTAAATGTCCAGACCTAAAGTTCTATGTATGCGTTTGCTTACCTAGTTGTTGAGATGGTCACATCTTACTGTGTAGTGCAAGGAAACCTTGGGCTCAGTCTGTGCCAGGCTGCCCTGGAACTTGAAATCCTGACTGCTGGTTTACAGATAAATGCCACTAACCTGAGTCTCTTTTTTTTATTAGATGTATTTATTATTTTATGTGAGTTATTTGTGTATGTGCACCACATGTGTGCATAGTGTCTGCAGAGGTCAGAAGAGGGAACACGTCTTCTGGAACTGGAGTAAGAGATGGTTGTGAACCACCATGTGGGTGCTGGGAAGCAAACTTGAGTCCCCTCAAAAGCACCAAGTGCTCTTAACCACCGACCCATCTCTCCAGCCCCACAGAGTTTTAAGTCTTTAATGATGTGTATCTCACCTAACTTAGAAATGGGTAGGTCTAATACTATAAGGATTTCAAGCAGTAGCTTCCCTCTGCACTACCCACGTACATGCCTCAGCCTGTCCTGTAAACCACAGGCTTCACCTCTAAAGAATGAGCTACAAAAATGCTTACGGCACAAACCAGGGCTGTAGTGCCAGCATGTGGGGGCTGAAGCAGCCTCAACTGTCCCTCTCCCCAGTGCCAGAAGAAGGCACAGTGGAGTCAGGTTTGGGGTTCAGATTTGGGCAGCATATTGCTCATGCTTGGCATGCACGGGGCCCTGGTTTGGCCCTACAGCACATCAGTAGAGGAAAAACAAGATTGCTTCTCCCTGAAAAGGATGCCCAAGAGGCATCGCACTTAGAGAATCTTGGATGAGCAGTAGAAACCCTGAGATGGGGAAAGGAAGACACAGACGGAGCCGTGGGGGTGAGAGACGGGCCAGGGCCTGTGCCAGTCCCCTGTCTTGGTAGTGCTTCGTCTCTAGTCTTTGTCTTTGGCCGGCCTCCATACCCTCTTGTACTTATAGTTTCCCATTTCTTTAACTGTGTAAGAAAGTGATACATTTCTTCTCCTTGCTTGCCCCTCCTCCCACCCGGATCCTTCTTGCTAGCTGTGATCGTGACTGTCAGGCTGGTGCAAACTCTTAGACCTCAGGACCATCCGCAGATACACACATGCTCCTATTCTTTCTTTTCAGGGAAGCTATAAATATTTCTCTGTCTGGCTTTGCTCTAGTGGTTTTTAGCCTCACTCCTTTGGTGTGTGCCCAGTACCTAATGAGGAACAGCTTGGGAGAGGAGGAGCTTGTTTGGGCTTGCAGTTTGAAGGGCACAGCTTTTGGCAGCAGGGGTGAGAGGCGGCTGGTGTGTGTATTTAGGAAGAAGTGTGGGCAGGCTGTAGCCCTCACCCACGCTCTGACACTTCAGCCATCATCTGCCTCCCTGAAGGTTCCATCTGCTGGGGACCCAGTGCTCACATACTGGATCCTAAGAGGGACATTCACACTCAAGCGACAGCAAGGCCTGATCCTGAGGTGTGACGGAATGTAACTGAGTTTTGCTTCTGCAGACAGATCTCTAAACTCTGCGTCTCGGATGGTTGGCGCGTTGTCCTGAGCAGTGCTCAGTTCTGCAGCTCACAGGCACCACTGTCCTTTCCTCTGCCGCCCCCCATAGCATGTGTCTTGCTTTTTCTTTAATTAACTTAGTTGCTACATTTTTCTACCTCTGGCTTCTGTTTTCTGACAGGGCCAGGGGTTAGATCAGAGCTTCTGATTGCTGCTGCTGTTGCTACTACTGATAGCAGTATGTTCAGTGTCCGCTCTGAGCTTTTTGGGTCTTTGTTCGTGGTACTAGGGATTGAACCCAGGCCTTACACATGCTAGGCAGGCACAGTTCCACTGAACTATTTCCTCAGCTCTCAGAGCCTACCTCTTAGTCCTTAGTTTATATGAAACTCCTCAGCATGATTTTAAGTGTTTGGTGCGCTCCTTAGGCCAAACCTTCCTCCTCTGATCCGTGCTTGTTCTAGTGAAGTGAGATCTGAATGCTGCAAAATACCAAAACTCGAGATCATAATGCATAAAATATTTTTTATTTTGGCTATAAAGGCTCCTGATGGCACATATTACTTACATATGAATGAGAAAATTGCACCCCTTCCCCTGCACAGTCAGATTACATGTCATGTCCCCATGACCTGTAGACTGGCGCACAGCTCAGACTTCAGCCCCATGACTGATTACATTTGAGCTCTACCTCTGAACATAGAACCTTCTCTCTCTCTCTCTTTTTTTTTTTTTGGTTTTTCGAGACAGGGTTTCTCTGTGTAGCCTTGACTGTCCTGGACTCACTTTGTAGTCCAGGCTGGCCTTGAACCTACAGCGATCTGCCTGCCTCTACCTCCCGAGTGCTGGGATTAAAGGCGTGCGCCACCACCGCCCGGCAGAACCTTCTCTTAAGAAAACAAGTGTTTCCATTTTAAAGCTAAAAAACATGAAGTTTGCATTTTAATATTTGGTTTTATGTATTTGTATTTTAGAGCAGTTTTAACAGGTTAGCAAGCAGTGATCCTTCCGTGTAGAAGCCTCGCCCAGGTCAGCTGCTCCTGGTAGCATCGCCACGTCCTGTGTGTTGCTTAACCCCTGCAGTATCTGCCCGTGAGATACACAGAAGGGGATCCTCCTCCCCCTGGGGTCTTTGTGCAAGACAAGTCAGGCCTTGATATCACAGTCCCCTTTGCTTTCGGGATCCCTGTGCCACTGTGTCAGCCGTTACACTGTGCCTGCCTTAATGAGGCTTCTTAAAGGAGCCGTTGCTATAGCTTGCCATTTCTCTGCTGTTGCTCTTTTGTAGATTTCCATTTGACATCCTGTGCTGTTGAGCATTAAACTCAGGCTCCTCCTACACACAGTAGGCACGTGCTCTATCACTGACTTAACTCCCAGTGCTTCCTATAAAAAGGGTTTCATTTAAATTATTTGTGTGTGTGCTCCTGTCTGTGTTAGGGTGGTGTCCATGGAGGGGGGGTGCATTGTATCTCCCAGAGCTGGAGCTGTGAGCCCCCATCATGGGTCCTCTAACCGCAGTGTGTGCTTTCCACCTCTGAGCCATCTCTCCAGCTCCTCCCTCCTCGTCTTAAAGATTATTTGAAGAATTGTGTCTTTGGGTATAAGAAAATATAGTGAGCAAGGAATGGCTAATTATTTTTCTGCATCTTACTGTCCAGATAATCTTGAGAAAGATTCCATTTTTGCTATAGCAGGGTGTCTTCAGATCTCTGTCTCTGTCTCTGTATTTGAGACAGGGTTTCTCTGTGTAGCCCTGGCTGTCCCAGAGTCTACAGCCCTCTGTAGACTAGGCTGACCTTTAACTCAGACTTGCCGGCCTCTTCTTCCTGAATGCTGGGACTAAAGGCGTACTTGACCACTCCTGCTTGAGTTGGTTTTTATGTTTAATCGTATGTGTGTGAACGTGTTGGCTGCGTGCATGTCTGTACCGTGTGCATGCAGTGGTCAATGAAGGCCAGAAGAAGGCAGGGATCCCCTCCTGCTGGAGTTAATGACAATTGTTAGCCACCGTGTGCGTGTTGGAAATCAAGCCAGGGTCCTGTGGAAGAGCCTCTAGTGCTCCTAAAAGCTAAGCCGTCGTCTCTCTTCTCTTATTCACTGTTTTTGTAGTTGTTGTTTTGTTTGGTTGGGATTTGTTTTTTGTTTTTTAACTATACAAAGAAATATTCTCCCACAGCCTTCCTCAGCCCTCCTTGTCTTGACCCTTCCTGCCGACCTGATTGCGGTCAGGTTGGTACGTTCTCTCAGATCATAGATACTCTGCACTTACATCTACATGTATTGAGGGAAATAAATGGTAATTATTTTCTGCTCTGGCATTTGCTCTTACAGTGTTCAGTCTCTGGCTCTTTCCTTCTTTGTGGGCTGTTTAGTCTGGATGCATTAGAAACACATTCGGCAGCATCATATTTCCATACTGTCTCCACTGGTATATTCTGCTCATCTTCATATCTTTGGCCATAAAATTTTATTTAAAAAAAAAATCTAGTGTGATAGGCTGGTTAATTTGATTGGCACACCCAGTGTTCATTTTTAGTGGGCATGATGAGGGCTAGGGTGATGGCTCAGTTGATGATGCTTTTCTTTTTTTTTTTTTTTTTTTTTTTTTTTTTGGTTTTTCGAGACAGGGTTTCTCTGTGTAGCCTTGGCCATCCTGGACTCACTTTATAGACCAGGCTGGCCTCGAACTCACAGCGATCCACCTGCCTCTGCCTCCCGAGTGCTGGGATTAAAGGCGTGCGCCACCACGCCCGGCTTTGATGATGCTTTTCAAACACCAGGATGTGTATTTGATCCCCAGAAGCTCCCCTTAAAATGCTAGCACTGAGGAGGGAAGGACAGGAGGACCCCGGCACTTACCGGGTGGGCAGTCTAGCCTAATATTGGCGAGCTCCAGACAGTTGAGCTCAAAGGAGACAGATGGCATTCCCAAGGATGACACCTTGGCTTCAGTGTGTAAGCACATTGCCCTGCACCCATACACATGTGTACCCACACACATATTAGCATGTACTCATACATTTTAAAATATAGGCATGATAAGCTTTGCGGGGGAAATTAAGTCTTTTCCTGTCCTGGTTTTGACTCAGTAGTCAACCCTCAATGTGCCTGGGCCATTGATTCTAGGACATGATAGAGACAAAATTGTTCCTTTCTTTATAAAAATGAATTGCATGATAATTTTATATAGCCCTCACACATCCTCCAGGTCTGTAAATTTTCTTCAGATCATCTATACCTACTTTAGTATAAGGTTTTGGTTTTGTTGTTGGGGGGAGGGAGTTGTTTGTTTGTTTGTTTGTTTGTTTTGAGACAGAGTCTCTCTAGCAGCCAAGCATACTGTATAAAGATCAGGCTGACCTTGACCTTGCACTTACCCTCCTGCCCTGGCATCCCGACTGCTGTGGTTTGGGATGGCCTTTGTGAGCCAGCACACCTGCCTGTGGCTGACTCTTCTGTTTGTAAGGGCGTGTAGCTTAAAGTTGTCCAAATGTTGACTTGGTGCCTGTCTGTAGGATGCTGAAGAAGACGCTGAAAGAACACATCAGATGGTTTCACTGAGAAAGCTCTGTCTGCCCATGCTGTGCTTTCTGCTTCACACCATTTTGCATAGCACTGGTCAGTATCAGGAGTGCCTGCAGCTGGCCGACATGGTGTCCTCTGAGCGCCACAAGCTGTATCTGGTGAGTTCATGCACACTTGCAGTTTTAAGGATTTTGTTTGTTTGTTTGTTTGTATTTCGAAACAGGGTTTCTCTGTGTAGCCTTGGCTGTCCTGGACTCACTTTGTAACCAGGCTGGCATTGAACTCACAGAGATCCACCTGCCTCTGCCTCTTGAGTACTGGTATTAAAGCCGTGCACCACCACGCACAGCTTGCAGTTTCAGCTTTTATAAACGATATGCTTTCACGATCATATTTGTAAATACATGCTTACATCTTTTAGCTCTGAAAATGATGTTCCCGTTTCAGTGTCCCTTTTTCCAAAGGTGTCGGTGTACATGAGCAGAGGTGGCCTGCCCTAAGGATCAGCATGTGGCTGCTGAGACATGTACCTCTTCACGGAAAATGTTCTAAGACTGACTAGGTTTTTTAAAAGTTGATATTCTCATTTTATTTTACTTTTTTCTGTTCAAATGTCAGGTGTTTTCTAAGGAGGAACTAAGGAAACTACTACAGAAGCTAAGGGAGTCCTCACTGATGCTCCTGGACCAGGGACTAGACCCACTTGGGTATGAACTTCAGTCCTGACTCACCTGCTCTCTGACGCCATGACCACAGGAGGATACTTGGCTGGTTGGCTGCTTGCCTGCTTGGTTGGTTTTGACCACCTATACATATTTGTAATTATTGGTTTGTTTGTTTTTTTCTTTGACATTCTGAGGAAAAATGTAAAATTTGGACATTTGAATTTTGTACTATATTTTTCTGAATATTAAAGTTAAGATGAGTCTAGCAAGAGTGTCTTAAAATGGAACAGGTGAGATGGCTCAGGAGTGAAGAGGACCAGGATTCATTTCCCAGCACACACGGCAGCTCACAACCATCTCTAATTCCAGTTCCAGAAAATGCAGTGCCTCTTTTGGCCTCTGTGGGCACCAGGCATACACACAGGCAAAACATCTACATAAAAGTAAAAAGTAGAAGCTGGGCTGTGGTGGTGCACGCCTTTAATCCTAATACTTGGGAGGCAGAGGCAGGTGGATATCTGTGAGTTCAAGGCCAGCCTGGTCTACAGAGTGAGTTCCAGGACAACTAGAGCTGTTACACAGAGAAACCCTGTCTCGAAAAACCAAAAATAACAAAAACAAAAAACAAAAGTAAAAATGAGCCCAGCACGCACCGGGGCAGCAAACCCACTCACCTGTAATTGTCTTCAGAGGTTCTGACCGCTCTGAGCACCTGCACTCATGTGCTCACATACATACACGTGATGCATAAATATTTAAAGGGAGGATAGAAGTGCCCTCCCTTATTCTTAGGAGCTGCATGCTGAAATATTTAGGGTTGAAAGTCATAAAATCTGAACTTTTTGGAGAGGTGGAGGGTTCCGAAACAGGGTTTCGCTATGTCTTCCTGACTGTCGGGGACCAGGCTGGCCTCGAACTCACAAAGATCTGCCTGCCCATTTGTACTTTGTGTTGAAATAGGTTAGCTTTAAATTTTAAGTCTACACAGATGAAGCAATGTGGTAAAAATAGGAACAGTCTAAAGAGCTTTTTTTGGAGGGGGTGGGAGATTCCAGACAAGGTTTCTCTGTGTAGCTCTGGCTATCCTGGACTAGAGTCCAGAATAGACCAGGCTGACCTCGAACACACAGAGCTCCACCTGCCTCTGCCTCCTGAGTGCTAGGATTACAAGCATGCACCACAGTGTTCAAAAAACTAGCAGGAGGCAGGCAGCGGTGCACACCTTTAATCCCAGCACTTGGGAGGCAGAGGCAGGCAGGTCGCTGTGAGTTTGAGGCCAGCCTGGTCTACAAAGTGAGTCTAGGACAGCCTGGGCTATACAAACAAACAAACCAAGAACCGTATCAGAAGAACTGAGTGTGCGCAGGCCATAAAGGAACTTTGATGCTGACTTTATCCCAGACAGAGCTCACTAGAGATGATGGTGTTCCTTCGTGTCAGAGTTACTGTGGCTCTATGAAGAGCAGAAGCCTGGCGTGGTGTTGGGGGCTCAGCACTCGGGAGGCTGAGGCAGGGGAATTGCAGCGATGGCAAAGGCACCTGACATTAGTGAGCATTTCTCTATCCTGTGCCAAGCCCTGGGTTCAGTGCTCAGCACAGCAGGGACAGAAAAAAAAGTATCAATCATGCTAAGATGATCAGCTCAAATCTATAAGCACCAAGGCCCAACTGGGTAAATAAAGCACTTCCTGGGTGTGCTCTTGCTCCCTCTCCCCTCCCTCCCTCCCTCCCTCCCTCCTTCCCTCCTTCCCTCCTTCCATCACTGCCCCTCACACACACATTCCCTCTCCCCTCCCTCCCTCCCTCCCTCCCTTCCTCCCTCCCTCCATCACCACCTCCCCTCACATACACATTCCCTCTCCCCCTCCCCCCTCTCCCTCTCACCAGCACAAGCAACAAAATCCAAAAGCTAATGTTTAAAATAAATTTTAATAGCAATACATGAAATCATGTAAAACAATAAAATAGTCTGTATAACTCATTCAAGTGCGTTAGGTGCTGGCTAGTCAGCTTGACACACAAACTAGAGGTATCAGAAAGGAAGGACCCTCAATTGAGAAAATGTCTCCCTAAGATCTAGCTGTAAGGCATTTTCTTAATTAGTGATTGATGAGTGAGAACCCAGGTAATTGTGGGTGGTGTCATCCCTGGGCTGGTGGTCCTGGGCTCTATAAGAAAGCAGGCTGAGCAAGCCAGTGAGCAGCACCCTCCATGGCCTCTGCGTCCAGGATCCTGCCCTGACTCCCTACAGCGATAAACAGTGCTGTGTAAGTGTGAGCCTAATAAACTGTTTCCTCTTCAGCTTGCTTTTTGCCTGCGGTGTTTCATTCCAGCAATAGAAACCCTAACTGAGATGAGGCATTTTAGTAAAGCGAGCAGTTCTCTAAGAACATAAGATGCCAAAGCTTGATTCAAAGGGAGGAAATATCTACTCCCCTGCTGAAGGCACTTGTTCCCAAACCTGACAGTTGAGTATGGACTCCTGCAAGCTGTCCTCTGACCTGTAAAAGGAACTTTTTTTTTTTTTAATTTTATTAGGTATACAGTATGCATCCAATCACACTATAGATGGTTGTGAGCCATCATGTGGTGCTGGGAATTGAACTCAGGACCTCTGCAAGAGCAGACAGTGCTCTTAACCTCTGAGCCATCTCTCCAGCCCCCTGTAAAAGGAACTTTTACCCACCTATTTTCCATTGTTGTCTCGGAAGCTCACTGTCTCTGTCTGCTAACCTAGTTCTAGTCCTGGAAGCTTCTAGCCTCCATACAGTCTAACCTAGGCCTAGGTGTTTTCAGCCTCTGACACTGCTTAATAAGATCACCCTTACTTGTTCTTACTGAGCTCAACTCAGCTGTTTTGGCTCAAACTCCTCTCCCAGCTGACTTACTCAATCTGGCTTCTCTCTCGTCCTAGAATTGCCCTGCTTGGCTTCAAACTAACTCAGCAATCCTCTCTAATCTTGTGGCTCCCTCTCATTCTCTGGCTCGTTCAGTCTTCACCTGAGTTCTTTCTCTGTAACCTGTCTCTATTACTGCCTCATCTCTCACTGTGTTGCTCCCTTAAGCAGCTTCCCTTTCCTCTCTGTTCTTGTCAGAATTGGGCATATCCTGTTGTCAAATCTTTCTCTGATTTATGACTTTTTATGCCACTCAATTAGACATCACTTTCAAACTTGGGTGGTTCCTTCGACAAACTAACTTGACCTCTGCTTGGGATTAAAGGCCACCCCTGGACCTAAGCTTTTCTTTACCTGAAATTTGCTTATACCAGACTGGCCTTGAACTCAGATCTACTTGCCTCTGTCTCCTGGTTTAAAGGTGTGTGTGTATTCCAGCTGGATTGCACAGACATAGGAGGTCTTTGGATGTGTTCTCTTGCCAGAGAAGCCATGTTCTGAATTGAAATTCCTCTACACTGACCTCTACACGAGCACTCATACACATACATGTAATTAAAGATTTATTTTAATATTGATTTATCTACCAAGAAAAGACTTGATACCCTATGAGCATATACAGGGGGAAGAGGTCCCCCTCAATCACAGTCATAGGGGAAGGGAGTAAGGGGAAAATAGGAGGGAGGGAGGAATGGGAGGATACAAGGGATGGGATAAGAATTTAGATGTAATATGAATAAATTAATAAAACAAATTTTTTAAAAAGATTGATTTATTATGTATACAGTGTTTTGCTTGCATATATGCCTTCACACCACAAGAGAGCACCAGATCTCATTATAGATGGTTTCTGGGAATTGGACTCAGGACCTTTGGGAGAACAGCCAGTGCTCTTAACCTCTAAGTAATTTCTACAGCCCCATACGTATGTGTGTTTGTTTTGGTTTTTCGAGATAAGGTTTCTCTGTGTAGCCTTGGCTGTCCTGGACTCACTTTGTAGACCAGGCTTGCCTCTGAACTCACAGCGATCCACCTGCCTCTGCTTCCTGAGTGCTGGGATTAAAGGCATGCACCACCACACCTTGTTGGAATAAAGTTCTTAATATGACTTTGGAAAAGTCATCCAAGAATCTACTGTGCTTCTGAAGCAAGGAGCTTCTTTTCAGTGTCAATTAGAAAAACAGGTATCCTGGAGGAAATGGGCAGAGAATCGAAATAGGCAAGTAGCTCATATATGCCAGGAAACAGCGCTCAATCCATTAGAAACCAAAACTACACACTAAAAGCCCAGTTGCAGAGCGTGTAGCAGCAGGAGGAGCCATTCAGTGCCAAGCCTCGTGTACTTGAAATCCCATCTCTAAACAAATAAGTAAAAGCAGGGTTCATGTTTTCTCTCAGTGTGTAAGACAAATATTTGACTTTGCAGATGAAAAAAGTCACTTTCATTGTAACAATATGACTATAAACCCGGCCGTGGTGGGGCGGTGGCGCATGCCTTTATTCATAACACTCTAGGAGGCAGAGCCGGGTGATTTCTGAGTCCAGTCTCTTCTGCAGAGTGAGTTCCCAGTCTTGAAAGATAACAACAAAGGTGTGGATATACTTTCATTTCCAAATAATAGTACAAAACTAAAGTCCTCTCCAACTCCCTAACTTTTGTTTTGTTTTGTTTTGTTTTTTGTTTTTTCGAGACGGGGTTTCTCTGTGTAGCCTTGGCCATCCTGGACTCACTTTGTAGACCAGGCTGGCCTCGAACTCACAGCAATCCGCCTGCCTCTGCCTCCCGAGTGCTGGGATTAAAGGCGTGCGCAACCACGCCCGGCTTCCAACTCCCTAACTTTTGAAGTTGGATTGCATACTTGTTACTGTAGAGGCCAACGAATGCCATTTTGTGTTCAGGGCCTGAGAACTTGACACCCACACCCACCCCCGCCATCCTGTAGTTCCACGCGAGTTTCCAGGGAGAGCCACGAACTTACAGCTAGCAACTGTTCCTAGGAGCTTGCACCCGGGATCAACCAATCAGAGCTATAGGTAACAGTGACCAGAACAAACAAAAAACTTCCCCCTGTTGTCTGGCCCTGGACCTCGCCAATCAACTTAAAGGGCAACATTCCTTTCGGCCTCTGACCTGTCATGTAACCGCAAGGCTTGGAAACCCCTGCCTACAGTTTTTCCCTTTAAAAGCCCTGTCCCCTAGCCCTAGGGGCCACCATCTTCCCGACTTACAAGGGGGCTAACAGTCTGAGCTTGATCAGTAAACGAGGCCCTGTGTGATTTGCATTGGGTTGATTCCTGGTGGTCTTGCGGGGGGGGGGGGGTTGTCTCATGACGTGGGCATTAGACTACTATAATATGCCTCTTAGGAGTGCAAATATCTTGGTCATACAGAAAAATGTACTTTTTTCTCAGGTTTACCAAAGAAAGATGTATTGTGGTTTAAATTTTTTTTTCAAGGCAGCCAAGTGCGTTGGCACACACTTGTAATGCCAGCACTCAGGAGGCAGAGGCAGGCGGATCTCTGTGATTTCGAGGCCAGCTTGGTCTACAAAACAAGTCCAGGACAGCCAAGGCTACACAGAGAAACCTTGTCTCGGAAAAAAAAATTTTTTTTTTCCCCTCACGCCAAAATAGGTTTAAATCTACATTCTGGACATGTTTGGACTTTTAAAGATATTTAAAAGTATGCTTTCAGTAAGTAATGCTTTCCCTTCTGCAAAGGGATCAAAATTGTTTAGCACCCGTGGAGTGTAAAATTGGCGAGGAATCTACCCCAAATAAGCCGGGTGATCAGCCACAGAAATTAATAGTCAGAGACCAAGGGCTCCCGAGACTGATTGAGGCAACATAGCGGGGCGCCTAACGCGCCTGCGCGGCGGAAGTGCGGGTCTGGTCACGTGGCCACGGGAGGCGGGGCTGGGAGGAGCTGCGGCGTACCGGTCCTGAGGGCGGCGGCCTGTGGTGCCTGGGCGCGCAGTGGCCAGGGACCCGGCCGGCGCATGCCAGTCCCCGGCCGGAGCGTGAGGCGGGCGGCTGCGTGCACGCGGCGGTGGAGGGCCGGGGCAGCCAGGGAAGGCTGGACAGCCCGGGCTTGGCCGAGGGCGGTGCTCCGCCGCCGGCGAGCATCATGGCATCGCTGGCGGACCGGGTCCGGGGCAACGGGCGCATCGCCGCCGGGCTCCTGTTCAACTTGCTGGTGTCCATCTGCATCGTGTTCCTCAACAAATGGATCTATGTGCACCACGGCTTCCCCAACATGAGCCTGACCCTGGTGCACTTCTTGGTCACCTGGCTGGGCTTATACATCTGCCAGAAACTGGACATCTTTGCCCCCAAAAGTCTGCCGATCTCCAAGCTCCTGCTCCTGGCCCTGAGCTTCTGCGGCTTTGTGGTCTTCACCAACCTTTCTCTGCAGAACAACACCATAGGGACCTATCAGCTGGCTAAGGCCATGACCACGCCGGTGATCATAGCCATCCAGACCTTCTGGTACCAGAAGAGATTCTCCGTCAGAATACAGCTCACACTGGTGAGTAGCTACAGCTGTGCGAGCGCTACCCTGGCCAGCTACCTGGTTCTTTCTCCCCGGGAAAATTGAATACACCTTAGAGCCTGGCACCCCGGGAGCTCATTCCCATCATCCCGCCGGCTTACCTGGGGAGGGGTGGAAGAACCCATCTTGGCACATAGAGTTCTATGTAAATGTCTGCAGAGAATCACACTATTTTAGGATTGGCAGCTTTCCCCAAAAGAAGAAAACAGACAATTCAGTGTTCCCCGGCAATGTGTTTTATTAGTCTTGTTAAGACATCAGCCGTGGATTTAATCTCAACAGCATTTGCCTCTTTTTCTTTACAGATCCCTATAACTGTAGGTGTAATCCTAAATTCTTACTACGACGTGAAGTTCCATGCCCTGGGGATGGTGTTTGCAGCCCTTGGTGTGCTTGTTACATCTCTTTATCAAGTGGTTGGTAAACTTTTTTTTCTTTTATGTGCCTTTTTAGCAAATTCATAAATTTTGAAGCTGTAACCCAGGGTTTAGAAAATGCAGTAGAGAGACGATAGACTGTTGGGAATTGATAAATTGTCTAACTGGTGGTGAAGAGAACAGAGGAGACAGAGACACGTGGGTGTGTGAGGCTCACCCAGTGTCCATTTGTAAGTGCACAGCGCCCATGCAGAATCAAAGTTTGGAACCGATTTGGGTTCTTGGTTTTCCTTCTGAGAAGTCTTTATAAAATGAGCAGTAAGGCTTTGCTTCCAAAGTTTACTGCTCATGTTTGTCACTCACTCTTTAATTATAAAGTTGCTCTGAGGAAAAGTATACATTTCCAAACACAAGCATGAAAAGGCAGTGTTGGTGTTACAAAGCTTGCCTATTGGATCTTAGTAATTTGCCCATATCAGTAGTGTTTCTAGGTTTTTAAGTCCTTATGGGAACACAGTGCAAATACTGTAACCATAGACTCACTTCATTACCATAAGTTTCCAACAAGCTGGTTTTTGTGTGTGCAGTGGGGAGAAATAACAGGGTGAAGGGAACAGTGAAACAGTATTCTCTCTATACTGGAAACCTTGGTCTGGAAATTCTGGGTGTGCCTGCAGGAGGGGAATCAAAACCAAATACAACCAGTGTTCCCTCTGTCACAGAGCCCCAGGGGTGATAAAGTAAGGCATTCTAGTTAGGAATGGTAGCTCAGTGCTCACCTAAGCACCTTACTCTTTCCTGGTGTGACTGTCCCAGAAGCATGGTTCCAGAAAATACTATGCTTTGGGTGGGGGTGGGAGCGCTAAGGATGGACCCACCTCCTCCTTGCATTCGAAGCAAGCTCTGTACATTGAGCTAAAACTCACCTGGCCTGCTCGCAATGTCAGCAACAGCTGCTGCCTCTGCTGGTTGTCATCCTGGGATCAAACCCAAGACCTTGCACACACTAGGCAAGTACTCCACCACTCACCTACACCCAAGCTCGCTCTACCTTTTATTTTTTACACCTTTGTATTTTGTTTGTATGCACATGCACTCATGTGTATATGTACATGCCAGTCACCTGTGCATACAGAGGTCAGAGGGCAATTTTCAGAGTCTATTCTTCTCTTCTATCCTGTGGGTCCCTAGGATTGCACTTTGGCAGTCAGGTTTGACAGCAGGGACCTTTTCCCACTGAGCCATCTTTTTTTTTTTTTTTTTTTAAGATTTATTTATTTATTATGTATACAGTGCTCTGCCTGCATGACAGAAGAGGGCATTTGATCACATTATAGATGGTTGTGAGCCACCATGTGGTTACTGGGAATTGAACTCAGGACCTTTGGAAGAACAGCAGAACAGTCAGTAGTTCTCTTAACCTCTGAGCCATCTCTCCATCTCTCCAGCTCCCCACTGAGCCATCTTTATTGATCCTCTTTTTACTTTTTGTTGTAATGTTTTTTTGTACTTATTGTTTGGTTGATTGGTTGGTTGGTTTTGTGATGTTGTTTTTTTGGTTTTGTTTTTTGTTTTTTGTTTTTTTGGTTGGTTGGTTTTTGGTTTTTCTTTGTTTTGTTTTTTGTTTGTTTGTTTGAGACAGGGTTTCTCTGTGTAGCCTTGGCTGTCCTGGACTTGCTTTGTAGACCAGGCTGGCCTCAAACTCACAGTGATCCGCCTGCCTCTGCCTCCCAAGTGCTGGGATTAAAGGCTGTTTTGTTTTTCTTGAGACAGGACTATGTAGCCCTGGCTGGCCTGAAGCTCACTATGTAGACCAGGCTGTCGTGGAACTTACTGAGATCTGCTTGCCTTCTGAGTGCTGGGACTAAAAGCCTGCCATCATGCCTGACCTCTCTCTCTTTATTTTTTGTTTATTTCCCATCGAGACAGGGTTTCTGTGTAGCCCTGCCTGTTCTGGACTCACTTTGTAGGCCAGGCTGGTCTCAAACTCACTGAGATCCATCTGCCGCTGCCTCTCAAATGCTGGGATTAAAAGTGTGGCTGTGAACCACCATGTGGTTGCTGGGAATTGAACTCAGGACCTCTGGAAGAGCAGTCAGTGCTCTTAACTACTGAGCCATCTCTCCAGTCCTCTTTTTACTTCTTAAGAGAGAAGTATAGCCGGGCGGTGGTGGCACACGCCTTTAATCCCAGTACTTAGGGGTAGAGGCAGGTGGATCTCCATGAATTCGAGGCCAGGCTGCACTACAAAGCAAGTTCCAGGACAGCCAGAGCTGTTACACAGAGAAACCCTGTCTTGAGAGAGAGAGAGAGAGAGAGAGAGAGAGAGAGAGAGAGAGAGAGAGAGAGAGAGAGAGAGAGAGAAAGTATAGGCCTGTGTTACCACACCTGGTTTACTTGTTAAATATTAGAATTTCTTTAACTCCATATACATAACTTCAGTTCACATTACTCACTGGTGTTTTTGTTTTGTTTTGCTTGGGGTTTTGTTTCTTTGGCCATTTCTGTTCACAAAAGTTTCAAAATTGCTGTAGATTAGAATCAAAAGGTCCTATATCCCTAGGTTTGCGATGAGATTACTCAAGGAGCAACTTGAAGACCAAGGAGCGAAGGTTCTAATAAACAGCAACTATGTCAGAATAGGTAGACACCTTACACACTCCTGACAGCCCCTCCTGCTCCAGAAAATTCCTTTTAAACAAAAATTATATCTGCCTCTTGTATCCTAACTGGGTTTCTGAGTTATTTGATTTTTTTTCTGCTGCTGGGAACATTAAGGGAAGGTGAAAGAAGACAAGCTCTTAGCTGGAGAAAGACAATGGGCTTCTTTGTTTGACAGACATTTCCTTTATGCTCACCCTTAAGGACACAGTGAGGGAAAGCACTGTAGTCTACCATTGACCGCACATGTGCAGACTTGCCTCAGTCATGTCCCTCCAAGCTCAGGAGAGTCCTGGAGGGGCACCTGGAAATGGCAAAGCTACACATTTGCTGGGCAGTGAAGCACTGTGCCTCTCCTGTAATGCGTGTGAAAGCACAGAGCCCGTGATGTGTTTGGTGAGGTGTTACAGGTAGGTGATGCCTGGCAGCGAGGACCAGGAGGGAAAGATCTTGCTGTCACTCAGCGGGTGCCAGCAAAGGAGACCGTTTAGCTTGGGAAGAGGCTTCCTGGTGACTTGTGTTCAAGAAAGCACAGTCTAGTGGCAATGGAGGATACAGAGAGAAAGGGCGAAGAGCCTGGCCTAGGGCAGGGGTGTGAGCATCGGGCATCTATTTGGGAGGAAGAGTTAGTAGGACCCTATCGGCTAGGAGCCAGGAGAGTTAAGGAGGTGGGTGTCCGAGAGAGAAGTTAGCAGCAGGAGTGGAGGCTCACCTACAGACAGAGGGGCTTGATCTTACACAGGGCTGTGCAGACTAAGGGAAAGTGACCAGGAAGCCATGGTGGCTAAGAAGTTACAGATACTCGGGGTGGGGACCAGGAATGGAGGCCAGGGCTTGCCCAGCACGTACAAGGCCCTGTGTTCTATCCCCGGTGCTTGCAAGCATTTTTAAAAGATGCTGGGAAAAGAGGTCAGAGCTGTTCAGTGACTGCAGATAAGAAAACGAGTCAGTCAGATGGCTCTTTCCGGTGTGGCTTGCGGGGTGGTGGATCAGTTAGTAGGGTGTAGGAGGAACGCTGACCAGACCCTTGGTTAAGACAGCTGTCCCGGGTACGGCAGACAGGGAGGCTACCACAGGCAGGAAGGTGAGCTGGTACTGCCTCCAGCCTTGCTGCTTTTGCTCACAGCCATACTCCTGTAAGCGAGCCGGGGAAGAATCGGTTCTTTGTCCTTCATGGTCTCCGAAGACTCCTGGTGAAAGCTGGCAGGAGTGTGTGGTCACATTTCCTGCCTTTCCATTTCAGTCTTGGTGAATTCCTGTAATCTTGCTTTATGTAACAGAATACGTAGTAGATTTAGGAAACACAGGCCTATAGAGGCTGTTGAAAAGCCAGGCTGTCCCTGTCAGATCTGGTTCAAGCTAACAGCCATAATACTATGCAGAGCCTCTCTTTAGTCATACTTGTGAAGTATTTTAAGGGCATGGGATATAAGGGGCTGAGGTTTTTATTGAATGAGACAGTATTTTAGGGTTTCTGACGACTCCATTGTGCCCAGGTATATTGGTGAGAAATCTGACCTACAGAACAGTTCTCAGGAGGGGAAAATGTCTTCTGACACTGGGTGGGTTTTAAAGTGACTCTGAAGTCCATGTCTTTTCTAATGCACACATGGGGAGTCCATGTGGAATAAGAAACGGTCTAGTTCGTTGGTCAGTGGTTACCTAGCCTGCCACACTTCCACTTTTCTCAGGAAAGCAGGCCTGGTGCTGCATTTCTGCCTACACCTCTCACCTCCTTGTTTTTCTAATGCTTCTCCTGACACATGGGGGCTCTGGTAGAATCAGGAGAGCAGAGGGTGGCGCCGCAGGGTCAGTAGATCATCACAGACCACGTTCATAGAGCTCCTCCTCTGAGGTGCCCAGGTCACTCAGATCTCCCCGCTCTTTGAGGCCTTGTAGAATCATGAGCTATGTCCTCTCCCTTAGCCTGGCCCTGTGTGGTCTGACCGACGATGCTTTTCTTTGTGCCTGACTTGGTTTTTGTTTGTTTGTTTGTTTTGTTTTGTTTTTTGTTTGTTTGTTTGTTTTCCTCTCCCGGTTTTCAGTGGGTCGGAGCCAAGCAGCATGAACTGCAGGTGAACTCGATGCAGCTGCTGTTCTACCAGGCCCCCATGTCTTCGGCCATGCTGCTGGGGGCTGTGCCCTTCTTTGAGCCAGTGTTTGGAGAGGGAGGAATATTTGGCCCCTGGTCAGTTTCTGCCTTGGTAAGTTCTAACTGGTTTGGTGCCTAAGAATTCTAGTAATCACTCCTTTCCTAATGCAGTTCTGGGATTTGGGAGCCCAATCCGAAGTCTGCCCTCCCTCACCTTTAGTTCCTATGGCTACTCTCTAAGGCAGGCAAAATAAAAATTATTTTCATATGTAGAAACTGAGGCATAGGAAAATGAAAGGACTGGCCGAGACTGGGGCAGCTGGACACAGGCAAACCAGGCCGCCGCTCACTGTTTCCAGTGTCCAGTTACTGCTCTGTCCTACCAAGCTAGATCCCATACTTGTATTTTAATTTTATGTTTTCACAATGTAAATGTAAAAAATGGTGTCGTTTCATAAAATGCCACATACTGATTGTATAGCTCTTGAATATACATAAAAATATGAAGAAAGTGGAAGGTCCCAGAAGTGTAAGACAGCACTTTATCATGTTTTGGCTCTGACCTCCTGCCTTGAGATTGCTGTATGACCTGTTGTCTGCTGTCCCCCCGCAGCCCCCCACCCCTGTGCTCGCAGCTGCAAAGAAGGGGTACTCTTTCTCCACCTGCCTCGTGGTTGTTTGTGAGGTTAACATGGTGTCAACATAAAATGTCTAGAACAACTTTGAGCGTGTAAAGCCTTTTACTGTAAGTGTTGGTCATCATGACTTGTGTGTGTATGAATATAGTTATGTACACCTGCATGTGTGCGCCACATGTTGACACTGGGTGTCTTCCTCGGTAACTACACCTTTGTTTTTTCAGCAGGGTCTCTCTCAGGCCCTAGGAATCCTCTTGCCTCCACCTCCCCAGCAACTCCCAGCCTTTACATGGGGCCCTGGTATGTAAACTCAGGTCCTTGTGCTTGCACAAGTGTATTTCCACTGAGTCACCTCCCCAGGCATTATGTCTGCCTTGTCACGTGTTCTCTAAGTCCTTTCAGGGCAAGAGCTTTGTATATGCTGTGTGCCTCACAAAGCCTGGCCTGATACTGTAGTTACCCAATAAATGGGTCTTTGTTTTGTTTTTCTGTTTTAGCCCTAACTGTCCTGGAACTTGCTCTGTAGACCTGGCTGGCCTTGAACTCACAAAGATCCCAACAGCTGGGATGAAAGGCATGCACCACTGCCCAGCTCCAATAAACATTTTTGAATTAAGTAAGAATAAACATGAACAATTCATCAGAAATTAATCTGCAAGTACCCATGCTGCACCGTTAGCGGATGTGGTGGTGGCTGGGACTGTAGATATTCCGTAGACTGTTTGCTTACCTTTATCTTCTGATTTTCCCACTAGGTAAATGTAATGGTAACTTATTATAGCTGAGCTCAGTGGTGTGTGTCTGGGTCTCAGCTGCTGGAACCTGAGGCCAGAAGAGTCCTTGGGTCCAAGAACTTGAAGCAATAGAGGGAGACTCTGAGATCTGGGCGGGGGTAAGGCAAGAGAGAGCTGGGGGTGGGGGGGGTGGCGCACACCTTTAATCTCAGCACTTAGAAGGCAGAGACAGGAGGATCTATGTGAGTTCCAGGTCAGCCTCGTCTAAAAAGTGAGTCCAGGAGAGCTGCTACAACAGAGAAACCCTGTCTCAAAAAACCAAAAAAGAAAAAAGAAAAAAGAAAAAAAAAAAAATGAACCTAGAAATTCACATTCAAACTATATCTTTTGTTTTATTGGTGTATTTGCTTGCTTTTTAAAGGTTTCTTTTTGCTCCCAGTGTGTGTCTGTGTCTGTGTCTCAGAGGCCAGTGGTTTCAGATCCACTGGAACTGGAGTTACAAGGTGGTTGTAAGCCTACCTGAGTGCTGAGAACAGAACTCCGGTCCTGTGAAAAGAAAAGGGAGCGTTGTAACTGCTGAGCCATCTCCTCACTCCTCGGTTCATTGCTTTGTTATTTGTTGTTTTAGATAGCATTTCATAGAGCCAGGCTGGTCTCAAACTCACCTGAGGCAAAGCTGCTTTGACCCTCCTACTTCAGCTGCCCATATGTGGGGACTACACACGTGCTCCTAATACCGCCGCAAAGCCAGGCATTGCAGTTTCCCACTGCTTGTTGGACAGTTACTTTTTGTTTTTCGAGACAGGCTTTCTCTGTAGACCAGGCTGGCCTTGAACTTACAGAGATCCACCTGCCTCTGCCTCGTGGGTGCTGGGATCAAAGGCATGCACGACCACCACCTGGCTCCAAGTTGATTTTCTAAACTCACTTTTTGTAGGGTATTTGTTTGTTGAGACATGGCCTTGCTGTGCGTCTCTGACTAGCCTGGCACTCTGTAAGCCACACAGGCCTCAAACAGACAGTAATCCTCCTGCATCTACCTCAACATATAGAGCTGGGATGACCAGCATGTGTCATCTTGTTTTTAATGGTTGAAGTTCGCATTTTTTGAAAACTCCTAATGAGATATACTTGTTCATGGTTCTAGTGATTCTTTTGGTTTATCTGCAGCTTATGGTACTGCTGTCTGGAGTCATCGCTTTCATGGTGAATTTATCGATTTATTGGATCATTGGGAACACCTCACCAGTCACGTATCCTTTCCATGTGCTTCGGGCTGTGCGTAATCCTTGTTTCCCGCTTGTTACCGTTGAGTTTAACGTCATTACATAGCCTTTGTTAGTGGGCTGGGTTATTTCAACATGTTTATTGTCATATTTCGTTTGCATACATGCATATGTGATCACACCTTTCAAGGCCAGAGAAGCCGTCAGATTCCCTGGAACTGAGGTTACAGGTAGCTGTGAGCCTCCTCATGGGTGCTGGGCATATAACTCGGGTCTTCTGGAAGAACAGCTAGCGGCCTTAAGTGCTGAGCTCCAGCCCCTTTTTTGATTTTTTTAAGAATATCTTTCCACTCTAGTCTCTATGGAATTTATCAACTAGGGAAATGAGTTTGCTTTCTATAAAGGAGTACTTTTGGGTTTTCTTAAGTAGTAGCGATCTTTTCTCTTATAAAAAACATACTTAGCACCCTGACTCGCTGATACTGGGTTAAGTGATATTTACTGAATGGATAGAAGAGCGGGGGCTTAGAGTGGAGTCACTTTTCAGTGTAGTCAACTTATGTAACGGAAGATCGTTTCACACCCTCAGCATCTGACTTTAGACTGTGTCTGCATTTATTTGGAAACAGGTGTTCTTGTTTCCAAATGAGTAAAATGTTCTTAATATTCTAAATTTACAATAGAAAACTGAAGTTATGTGTAGAAGATGAAATTCCACAGCTAGTTTTCACCAGTCTGTCTGTAATTCTCCCTGTCTTTCGTTTCGTTTCATTTGGCCCTATTCCTACTTGTAGGCAAACGTGAAGAATGAATCTTCTTATATGAAAGGGGTAGCTTAGTACTCTCTCCTTTAAAGAGCAGACTTACAGCTGACTTACAGGGTGATGGCTCATCCCTGTGGTCCCAGGACTTGGGATGCCAAGGCAGGATTCCCATGTGGTTTTTGTTTTTTAATATTTATTATGTGTACAGTGTTGTACCTGCCTGTTCACCTGCACACCAGAAGAGGGCACCAGCTCTCATTATAGATGGTTGTGAGCCACCATGTGGTTGCTGGGAATTGAACTCAGGACCTCTGGAAGAGCAGCCAGTGCTCTTAACTTCTGAGCCATCTCTCCAGCCCTCCCCTGTGTCTGAAGCCAGCCTGGGCTATAGTCTAAGACCTCATTTATAGAAACTAGAGAAGAAAAACCTATGCTGACTTACATAAACGAGTAAAGACTGAGACGACAAAAGAACAAACAGCCTATCTGCCTAGTATCCATAAGTAACAGGGATCATAGTCCTTAAAACTGATTTAGACAGCAGGTGAGGGGCCTGAGGAGCAAGGGCACCTGTGCAGCTGAAGCAGGGGTGTGGGCTGAGAGGCAGGGAGAGCTGGATGCATGAGGCTGGATGTCACGGGGTTGGGGGGGGGGGGGAGGGCTTGCAGCAGCAGAGGTGGGGTATGGCCTCGGGTCCTCATGGAAGCTCAGTAGAGACCTGTGGTGCCACAGGTGAGTTTCTCACCTTGTGGTATTCACTTTGAGGCCAAGCTGCTTTGTTTGGAAGCCTGTGCTGTCCTTGAACGGTGGACAGCAGCATGGCATGTGTCTGCCACTAGATGACAGCAGCCCCCCAGCTGCCCCCACCGCAACAGTCAGAAATGTCTACAGATGCTGCTCATGTGGCTGAAGAAATTGGACTAGAGGAGGTAGGCAGAAGGGAGTCATCAGAAAACCACTGCAGTTTCTAGTTTGTTAAGTACTGCTTTGTGGGGCTACGGAGGTGGCCCAGCAGTTAAGAGCACTGCTGTTCATCCAGAGGATCAAAGTTCGGTTCTTCGAACCCACCACAGGCAGCTCACAATTCTTTTCTTTTCCTTTTTTTTTTTTTTTTTAAGATTTATTTATTTATTATTATGTATACAGCACTTTGCCTGCATGTACATCTGCAGGCAGAGGAGGACATCAGATCACATTATAGATGGCTATGAGCCACCATGTGGTTGCTGGGAATTGAACTCAGGACCTCTGGAAGAGCAGACAGTGCTCTTAACCACTGAGCCATCTCTCCAGCCCCCACAGCTCACAATTCTTGTAGGGGATCTGATCCTCCTCTGGACCGCGCACGCACACTGCATACACTCACACAGACAGACACACGTGTAAAAATGAACATCTTCTCTTAGGGTGCCAGCTTATTACCCAGAGGGAATGGTGAGAAGCCCTGCACTGTGAACACATTTCCAGTAGCACCAACACGCTTCCTCAACAGTTGAACATGGAGCAGTGAGGTTGGGTCCCATGTATATTGCAGTGGCTGTCCAGATAGGCCAGCTTGGAGGTCTGAAATGCAGGGTTTGGGGACGAGGCCTCAGCTACAGGGATTCCAGTCGGTGTAGAGATGTGATGTGAATGGTGACTGAGACTACTCAGCAAACAAGTCAGAAAAGACCTGAAAAGACTGGACCCTGGACCCCTGCACTTTCAGGGTGAGGAGGAGGAGGAGGAGGCCCCTGAGGAGGAGAGGTGGGAACCACTGTGTCAGGGAGACTGGCAGTTTTGACCCGAGGACGTTCTGGTGAGGGGAAGCCTGCCCGGAGAAGAGAGAACTGAATTGCACTCTGTTTTCACTTCCTAAGAAGAGCCACTGAGGAGTGTCAGTCAAATTTGCCTTCCCTTTCTGTAAATGCCTTTGCCAGGCCATGAGCTGCTTAGCAAGGCGGGGAGTATCTGACGCTAACCTCTGAGATAAGGCATATCTCACTGCGGCACTGTGACAGCCATCCCCGGGGACATCTGCTGCATCTCAAGTATCAGCTCCACTGGCAAGTGCCCTGGGAGCTGCCCAAGCTCCCCTGCGGGCCGCTGCCTGGTCTCTTTTGGTTGTTGCTTTTTTTATTTCGTGGAGCACTCTCGTATAGCCCAGGCTAGCCCCCCTGCTTCAGCCTCACTGGTGCTGGGGTTACAAACCCGACTCGCCATGGCCAGGTCTACCACTTCCTGGGAGCCTTGTGTGTGTTTTGGGAGCTCGAGACTTAGGATCTCTCTGTCAGCTCATTGTCCACATCACAGCAAAGGGAGTGGGGTGTGAGAGAAGCAGAAGAGAAACCGGGGGCATCGGCAGCTCCAGTGCTCAGTGGTCCTGCCGAGCACAGGCGCTGGCTGTACAAGCTTACAGTGAGCAGGATGGTGCTTGCTGCATACCAGTCTTTGCAGATAGTAATTAATCTAATCCCCATCAACTGTAGAGGGCAGACACAAGATCATCTTACATTTAATAGACAGGAAAACTGAGGCACGAGGCAGTAGCTGCTTTTAAGTTGTTGCTAGGAAGAACACGTAGTTTTCTATCATCTGAAGAGTAATACAATATTATTTTAGATAGAAAAATAATTATGTATAAAATATAGCAGGAGAGTAATTTCTGAGGGGTATATATGTATGTGGTTTGACTTTTTTAGCCTGAACTTTGAAGCTGAATAGATCCACCTTTGTTTAGACTTGAACTGTGTCATTTGGTTATTACAGTCTGTTGAGGTGACTCAGCAGGCATACCTTCCACCAAGCTGGAGGACCTAAGTTCAATCCCTGGGGCCCACATAGTAGGTCTATAAGTTGTCCTCTGACCTCCATATCTGTGCCTTGCCATGCTCATCCGCATGGCACACACATGACTACATAAATGTAGGGGTTTTGTTTGTTTGTTTTGTTCGAGACAGAGTTTCTCTGTGTAGCCTTGGCTGTGCTGGACTCACTTTGTAGACCAGGCTGATCTCAAACTCACAGAGATCTGTCTGACTCTGCCTCCCAAGTGCTGGGATTACAGGCATGTGCCACCAGGCCTGGCTCCAAATAGTTATTTTTTAGTTATTAAAGTTTCTGAGCCTCCACAGTGGTAAGATGAGGAGGGTGAGCGCAGTGGGCCAGGGGTGCTCATGGAAGAGTGCCTAACAGCTGCCGCTGCCGCTGCTCCCTTGGGCTCCTCTCTCCCTCACCCTCCTAATCTTGGGTATACTGGAAGTTTTCATCGAGTCAGCTCCCTGGCACCTGGCACATCTCAGCTCACTACCAGTGACAGTCTATTGGAGATGCCACTTCATAGCATGACCATAAACTACTCTGAACACCCTTCCCATACGTTCCTTTTTTGGAGAGGTCACCAGGATACTTGAGGCAGTCTCTTCTCACTTTGGAGTGTATATATGTGTAGCTTAGTTCCAACCTGGAAGAATAAATACAGGAGCTAGAGAGACAGCTCAACAGTGAAGAGCACACCCTGCTGTGCCGAGGACCTGAGTTTGGCTCCCAACACTGACACCAGATGGCCACAGCTGCCTGTAATTCCAACCCCAGGGAATCCAACACCCTCTCTGGCCTCCATAGGCGTCACACTCTATACACACACACACACACACACACACACACACACACACACACACCATTTTAATGTTATATCACCATTTTCTTTTTTTTATTTGTTATTATGTATACAGTGCTCTACCTGCATATACACCTGCAGGCCAGAAGAGGGCATGAGATCACATTATAGATGGTTGTGAGCCACCATGTGGTTGCTGGGAATTGAACTCAGGACCTCTGGAAGAGCAGACAGTGCTCTTAACCTCTGAGCCATCTCTCCAGCCCCCATATGTCACCATTTTCACATCTGTAAGTTGCTAACGGCATGCCTGGAGAAAGTGTGATTAGCCCAGCATGTCACCTTTAAATGCATGGCAGCTCTTGAGTCCGTGTTGCATGACATTCTTCCAGCCACAGGTAGCCGTTGCCATGTGTGCAGTATTAATGTGCATCTGTGTGACCCTAACATCTAGCTCCTTGCGCCTTTGTCTCCTTACCTGACCCTCTCAGCTACAACATGTTCGGTCACTTCAAGTTCTGCATCACCCTGTGCGGAGGATACGTTTTATTTAAGGATCCACTCTCAGTAGCCCAAGGACTTGGCATCTTGTGTACGCTATTTGGGATCCTCACCTACACCCACTTTAAACTCAGCGAACAGGAAGGAAGTAAGAGTAAGCTGGCCCAGAGGCCCTGAGCTCTGGCAGAGAAAAGAAAGTCGCCCCAAAGAAATGAGAAATGTCAGCTGTGTAAGTCTATGGAAAGGCTGCCGTGCAAAGTCCACTCAGTGACTTTCGAAACGTATTTTCTTCACAGATAAGACATTTTGGTACCTTTTATCGATTTAATTTTTTAAAACCAATGTGATTCAGGCTTCTTTTCAAAGACTTTTCATGAGGCAAGAGCCGTCACTCAACATTAGTGTTTGCCTAGCACGTGTGAGGCCCTGGCCTCAGACGGCAGCACCTTCCCGGGATGACAGGAGCCACTGAGAAGATGGGTCTGTCCTACCAACCATAATATGGAAAGCTCGCTTCCGTAGGAACAACAACGGGGTGCACACTCCGGTACTGCAGGGGCACTGTGGCTGGTCAGTGTCCATGCTGTCCCCAGGAAAGGCATACAGGACTCGTGCATGCTCATTCAAGGTTCCCGCCGTGAACCTTGAGGTGCTCCCACCATGAGGTTTGCTAGACTGTAGTCAGTGTTTAGGGCAGTGCAGGCAACCGAAGCCAGAGTCTTGCGCTTGCTGGACAAACACCCACAGACCTCAAGTGAGAAGGAGCGGCTTTATTTCCGTGGTTTGCTTTAGCCTCCTTATCACTGGGCAGGGTGGTGGTGATGGCTGTCCTGAAACAGGGTCTCACTGAGCAGCCCTGGCTGGCCTGGAATTCTCTACATAGACCGAGCTGGCTTTGAACTCTGCCACCACGCCTGGCCTTTAGCTCCTTTATTATCTCATTATAGAATGGAAATATTTATAGAAAACAAGCATTCATAGACATGGTCATAAAACAAATTACAATGCTGGAAGTCACTTTTTTAGTAGAAAATTGATGTTAAGTTTTTCCCAGCCAGGCATAGTGGCACAGACCATTAACCCCAGCACTTGGCAGACAGAAACGGATGGATCGCTGTGAGTTTGAAGCCAACCTGATCTACAAAGTACAAAGTGAGCCCAGGACAGCGAAAGCTACACAGAGATGCCCTGTCTTGGAAAAAAAAAAAAAAAGAACAAAAAAGAAGAAGTTGTTGGACAGGGCAGGGCTTGTGCGCCTCTAGTCACCAGTGTCTGGAATGGTGGGGCAGGGCTACTGGAGCCCAAAGCCAGCTCCACGGCGTAGACTCCGCCTGTGCCAGAGTGTCTGGGCCGTAAGTAGCTGGGCTTGGGAGGAATGACAGTCTCACTGGTCGTCTTGTGGCTTTGAGCTTTCAGTGAGTTCTAGATGCTATATGAAGTTAAAAAAAACAACAAGAGTCCATGATTAAGTGGCTCAAAGAAAAGCATGTGAGGCTGGGGAGTGTAGACCAGGAGTCGGCCTGCCTAGCTTGCGGGAGGTACCATCTCCCAGCAACAGCAAAAGCAGTCTGTCCGTGGACTAGGTAGGGCTCTTTTTATCCTGCTAACTGCTTTCCCAGCTTCCTTGAATATTTCATCTTGGTGATTTCTAAACTGGCCTTCCTCCCTCCCGACACTCCCTCCCTCCCACATAACGGAGCAATGTAGGGGGAGCATTGTGGCGTTGGAACTGGATTGAATTATGCCTTTGATTTTTTACTTTATTTTATTTTTTTAGGTTTTTCAAGACAGGGTTTCTCGGTGTTATCTTGGCAGTTCTAGGCTCACTTTGTAGACCAGGCTGGCCTCAAACTCACATCAATGCGCCTGCCTCTGCCCCCAAGCGCTGGGATTAAAGGCGGGCAGGCACCATCACACCCGGCCCTTTTTTTTTTTTTGGTTTTTATGCAGCAGGTTAGAGCAAAACTATCCAAATTCTAGGCAGAAACTTGGTGGGAAATAGGAAAGACATGAAAGAAAAGTAAAAAACTGGCTAAGATTTTGCTAGTTGTGTGAAGTTTCAGAGGAATCTCGAAATAGTTGTAGTTGAGATGCAGGAAGAATACGTGATCTCCAGCAAACAGGGCGCTGGGTATTTGATTGCAAAAGTGTGCGTCTGCCTTCCAGTACCCCATCATCTCACCATTAAAAGCAGCATAGACGACCTCGCAAGAGTCACATCTCTCTTGAAATGAGAGATGTTTTCTTTCTTTCTTTTGTTTTTTTGTTTGTTTGTTTTGTTTTGTTTTTCAAGACGGTTTTCTCTGTGTCACCTTGGCTCTCCTGGACACTCTGTAAACCAGGCTGGCCTCGAACTCACAGAGATCTGCCTATTTCTGCCTCCCGAGTGCTGGGATTAAAGGATTGCACCACCACCGCCCCACTGAAATAATTTTTCCTAAACATACACTTTTTGTGAGAAAACAGCTTAAGACAAAGAACCGTATCTGTACCTACATTGTGACTTTAAATTTCATCTTAATTTTTTCTTCACAGAGAAAGGGAACTTTTAGTATCTCTTAGGTTTTTTTTTTGTTGGTGGTAGTGGTTTTTAGTGTGTTGTTTTGTTTTGTTTTTTAACCAAATAGAAGAGCCTGGGTTTTATATCCCTAGCACTGCCAAAACAAAAACAAAACCTTCAAGTAATCAGGAGACAGGTTGGCCAAGGAGGCCCTTTCCTATATCCCAGAACTAGAGGGGGAGGGGGCTGAAAGTTTCTTGGCCATGTTGGCCACACAGACTTTCAGGGCAGCCTGAATTACATGCTTAGATACTATTAAGAGGAAAGAAAATATGCCTGTTTTAGGATTTTTTTTTTCCTGGCCCATTTAAAGTACAGAGCCTCATTAAATATATATTTTGGAAAATGTCATTGTGGTGGTCTTTTGCTTTCACACTTTGATTGTTTTAAATATCTCAGTTTACAGAAGTGGGTCATTGTGCTTAGAATTGCAGCTCATGCCATCTCTACCATATGGACTTTTGGTATTATGGTCAAGAAACATTTTCTATGTATACTTAAATCAATGTATAACTATTTGGCAAAAGCTAAAAGTATCCCAGCACAGAGCTCATCTAGCCACTGTGTGTTAGGGACAACTGAGTTGGCTTGTACTGTGTACTCCTCGCTGTAAATAAAACTTGAGGACCACGGGCGATTCAAATAGGAAAGTAGCTGATGTCAGAAGGAATGAGGAACACAGTTGCAGCACGAGTGACCGCCTGATTATGTAACTGAATAAACTGATAAGCCATTCTCACCCTGGGATTAAAGGCGTGCGCCACCATGCCCGGCCTGTGCTTCGCTTTTAAAAAATACTTTAAGACTTGCTGTTTTTAAATCAATAATGTCTTGAAGTTTATTTCAGAGCAACACGAGTCACTCAAAGCATAGTAAATTTGCCTGTTTTGAAACAGGCCCCGTGTAGCCAGGCTGGCTTTGCTGTGTCACTGAGGGTGATGCAATCTTCTTGCCTTCACCTCCAGAGTGCTGGGCTAAAGGTTTGAGCCACCACACCCTGCCATGTGTGTGTGTTTAACGTCTAAGCTTCCTCTTTTCCAATCTTAGGATCCCATACCAAGCGTGTGTTTTCCAGCCCAGTGTTTTTATTGGTTAGCCAGGCATGTGTTTTCAGTTTCCTGTTTCTGCAGCTCCTCTTTCTTCAGTTAGAAATCAGACCTACATTCACTGCGGGAGAGGAGCGGATAGGTCTTACCATCGGGTCTGGGAGGCACAGAATCAGTCTGAGGCCTACTAACAGCTCTGCTAGGACTTCCTGTGACAGTGACTGGGCTCCGGGTGTGTGTCTGGCTGGAGTTCAAGAGCAAGGACAGCCCTCGCAGCCTGTGCTTCTTGGAGAATTGTGGAGAGACTTACTGATCACAGTTGTAAGAACTAAAAAGAAAAAAAAAAAAATGAGCTGGGCGTGGTGGCGCACGCCTTTAATCCCAGCACTCGGGAGGCAGAGGCAGGCGGATCGCTGTGAGTTCGAGGCCAGCCTGGTCTACAAAGCAAGTCCAGGATGGCCAAGGCTACACAGAGAAACCCTGTCTCGAAAAACCAAAAAAAAAAAAAAAAAAAAAAAAATATGTGTGGGGTTTTGCTTGCACACACCGCAAGCACAGCCAGAAGAGGGCAGTCCATGCCCTGGAACTGAAGTTAACTGAAGACATTGGTTTCTCATCCAAAGCATGTTTGGATTTGCTCACTTCTACTCTAAAAGCCTTAAGCAAGCGATTCTCTTTTTCTCTGCTGCCTTCTAGTCAGGGCTGTTCCTGTACCGTCTCGCCTGTGGAACACAAGTGCAAGTTTGACGATTTCTGGGGAATCTTTTGCTCTTTAGACCCAAGGGACAGAGGTGGCTGGTTGTGCCCCAGCCCAGCTGTTTTACAGCCCAGTTCATCTGTGGATGTCTGAAATCACTAGCGCTGTGAAGAGACCCTGGTCCGGGGTGTGGCCTCCGCAGCAGAGTCCTGGCCTCCAGGCTGCAGGCTGTCTGTTCCGGCTTGGGAAGGAAAGCCCTGTTTGGTAGGGGTGCTTTGAATTGTTACTTGGAACTTGAGGCATATCCCTGAGCATCTGGGTGTTGTGTTTGTTTTGTTTTGTTTATAGTGGGGTTTTTTTGTTGTTGTTTGGGTTTTGTTGGGTTTTTTGTTTTGGTTTGGTTTGGTTTGGTTTGGTTTGGTTTTGCGGGGTAGGGGAGTTGGTTTGTTTTGTTTGATTTTTCGAGACAGGGTTTCTCTGTGTAGCTTTGGCTGTCCTGGACTCACTTTGTAGACCAGGCTGACCTCAAACTCACAGCGATCCACCTGCCTCTGCGAGTGCTGGGATTAAAGGCATGTGCCACCACCCCTGGCTGTTTATAGTGCTTTTTATTTTTACATAAAAATTTTAAACTTTTTTATTGATGTGATTTTCATATCCTGCATCCTAATCCTACTCATTTTTTTTTCTTTCTTTCTTTTTTTTTTTGGTTTTTTTCGAGACAGGGTTTCTCTCTGTAGCCTTGGCTGTCCTGGACTCACTTTGTAGACCAGGCTGGCCTCGAACTCACAGCGATCCGCCTGCCTCTGCCTCCTGTCTTTCTTTTTCTTTACTTTTTTTTTTTGGTTTTTCAAGACAGGATTTCTCTGTGTAGCCTTGGCTGTCCTGGACTAACTTTTCAGACCAGGCTGGCCTCAAACTCAGAGATCTGCCTGCCTCTGCCTCCCGAGTGCTGGGATTAAAGGCGTGTGCCACCACACCCGGCTTCATTTTCTTATTCTACCATATCTAACTTTCAACCCTTGCAACTTTCCCCACTAAAAGGAAACAAACAAATGAAACCTCGCCGTGGAAGCTGCAGTGTGTCATGGTGTGTCCCACAGTACATACCCTTTTGTCTACACATCTTAACTTGCAGAGATGTTCACTGCAGTGAGTCGTTGGTCTGGTTCGAGGCCTCTGGCTTCTGCTGTACCATCAACACTGGATCCTCACCTGGACTCCTCTGGGATACCCTGTTGTTGCCTTGTGTCATGGAGATCCTGCAGCTTTGGATCTGCAGGACCAGCCTCGTCACATGCTCCAGCAGTTCATCGATGGGATAGATGTTGAGATGCCCCAACTCAAAGCCCTACATCTGAGCCTGCGTGGTAGCTGAGTTGGTCAGCCCGCCAGCTTTCCTGCATATCAGACATTTACACCAAGATTCATAATATAGTAGCAAAATTACAGCTACGAAGTAGCAATAAATAATTTTTTATGGGCCTGGAGAGATGGCTCAGAGGTTAAGAGCACTGTCTGATCTTCCAGAAGTCCTGAGATCAATTCCCAGCAACCACGTGGTGGCTCACAACCATCTATAATGAGATCTGATGCCCTCTTCTGGCGGGCAGATACACATGCAGGCAGAACATTGTATATGTAATAAATGTTTTTTTTTTTTAAATAATAATTTAGCTGCATGTGGTGGTACACACCTTTAATCCCAGCACTCTGGAGGCAGAGGCAGGTGGATCTCTTATTTTATTATTTTATGGTTGGGGGTCACCACAGCCTGAGGAACTGTATTAAAGGGTCGCAGCGTTAGGAAGGTTGAGAACCACTGTGTTAGAGGAAGCCTACTGTAGTAGAGCTCCAAACTCCTGTAACAGCCGAGAGGATAGAGCCGCGTGTGGAGAGGGTAGGTTTCAGCTTGGCCTAAGCAAAGCCATCTTGTGTCACAGCTACCATGATGGTCAAGTAATCCTGGTCTGCCCCTCCCACTCCACATGCATAGTTTCCCTGCATGCTATGCACAGACAACAATCAGAGTGGGATGTGGCTCTTCCTGAGCAGACCCTACTGCAGTCAACACCAGGAATGTGCATTCGGGCTTTGATGCTGACTCCAAATAAGCTGGTATACTCTGGCTTGGATGGATAAGAATCACTTTTGAGCTGGACGTGGTGGCATATGGCTTTAATGCCAGCACTTGGGAGGCGGCAGATCTCTGAGTTCGAGGCCAGCCTGGTCTACAAAGAAAGTCCAGGAGAGCCAAGGCTACACGGAGAAACCCTGTCTTGAAACCCCCCCCCCAAAAAAATTTTTTTTTTTTTGGTTTTTCGAGACAGGGTTTCTCTGTGTAGCCTTGGCCATCCTGGACTCACTTTGTAGACCAGGCTGGCCTCGAACTCACAGCGATCCGCCTGCCTCTGCCTCCCGAGTGCTGGGATTAAAGGCGTGCGCCACCACGCCCAGCTCAAAAATTTTTTTTTAAAAATCACTTTTGACCTGACTAATACAGAATCCCCCGGCTTCTAAGCAGATTCCCAGAGACTCACTGGATTTTGACTATACCTCTTTCAGTAAGAGTACAATAACCCAACCAAGTCACAATTCCTGATTTTATGTCTTATGAAAGTTTATTTCTTTTGAGGGGTGGTAGGGAGGGGGAGTCCAGTGCCTTGCCATTAAGCTATTTCCTTAAGTCCCTCCTTTTTTTTTTTTTTTTTTTAAAACAGGATCTGGCCAAGTTTCCCAGCCTAGCCTCTGACTTAGAATCCTCCTCCAATTTCCCATCCTTGGGATTCCAGGCATACACCTCATGTGAGTCAAAGTAGTATTTTATAGTATACAAAAGGTTAGAGTGAGGCACTTGCCTTCTCACACACTAGGGAGGACTGGCCCACCCACGTGGAGAGGCAGCCAAAGCTTTGAGCACAGATGCGTGGACTGGGGAGCCTCTTGGTTGACCCAGCCTGGCCCTACTTAGGAGATTTGAACTCCGGACTTCCTTTCTTAGCTACCTTGGAGTTTAATGAAAGAACACAGAGTCCAGAGAGCAAAAGTTTGGGTGGAGCCAGGCGTGGTGGCACACACCTTTAATCCCAGCACTCGGGAGGCAGAGGCAGGCGGATCGCTGTGAGTTCAAGGCCAGCCTGGTCTACAAAGTGAGTC
This sequence comes from Acomys russatus, assembly GCF_903995435.1. Taxonomy (NCBI): domain Eukaryota; kingdom Metazoa; phylum Chordata; class Mammalia; order Rodentia; family Muridae; genus Acomys; species Acomys russatus. The sequence goes on along the minus strand of NC_067164.1, from coordinate 26,907,733 downwards.
CAGGATGGCCAAGGCTACACAGAGAAACCCTGTCTCGAAAAACCAAAAAAAAAAAAAAAAAAAAAAAAAGTTTGGGTGACTCCATGTACAACTTATTCATCCAGATGTTACTGTGAACTCCCTGTGGCCAAAACAGCTGACTAACCTTCCCCGAGACCCACTTCCCCCACGTGTGTTACCGCGCTCACAGAACGCTTCCTTCTCCTGCCTTGCTAATCGGGCAGGAAATTGAGCTGACTCTTCCAAACATCCAGAACCCCACCAATGGCCACCTGAAGGGTCTCGCCACATTCTCTCTGCTCTCTACAGCCTGCCCTCAGACCCTCAGCTCTCCACAGCCAGGGCGAGCCTGTCTATAGCCTGCCCTCAGACCCTCTCAGCTCTCCACAGCCAGGGCGAGCCTGTCAAGCCCGGCAATAGCATTTCCATCTAGCTTAGCTACATTCCCTCAGGGATGGATAATACGTTCTGTTCTTTTTCACCCAGTCCCCTCTGTCTCAAAAAAACAACCAAACAAAACAAAAACAAAGCAACCCCCACCCCCAAAATAACCTGTTGTTCTTTTACAGAGAATCCTTGTTCACTCAAACAGCTTTCAACATAGAACATTCCAAATGTTCTAGTATGTGGCGCCACCGTGCACATCCCTAATTGCAAATACCTTGTCATATTTACAAGCGTGAAGAACTTTTCATGCCTGTGGCACATACATTGTGACAACCATCTCCAGTGTGACTTACATTTATGTTATATTACAGTCACAAATCTTAGAATTTTTTAACGTGCTCTTAAAAATTCAGCCTAACAGGAGGCAGAGGCAGGTGGATCACTTTGAGTTTGAGGCCAGCCTGGTCTACAAAGTGAGTCCAGGACAGCCAAGACTACACAGAGAAACCCTGTCTTGGAAAAACTAAAAAAAAACATAAAAAAAATAAAAATTCAGCCTAAACTTTTCCTTCCTAAAGACTTTTGCTGTCCCCACAGTTTAGACAAGGCTTTCTGCCTCCTCCCTGCATTTTAAAAAAATTTTTTTTTTTTTTTTTTGGTTTTTCGAGACAGGGTTTCTCTGTGTAGCCTTGGCCATCCTGGACTCACTTTGTAGACCAGGCTGGCCTTGAACTCACAGCGATCCGCCTGCCTCTGCCTCCCGAGTGCTGGGATTAAAGGCGTGCGCCACCACGCCCGGCTAATTTTTTAAAATGTATGTGCATTGGTGTGAGGGTATCAGATCTTAGAGTTACAGACAGTTGTGAGCTGCCATGTGGGTGCTGGGAATTGAACCCGGGTTCTTTGGAAGAACAGGCAGTGCTTTTAACCACTGAGCCATTGCTCCAGCCCCCTTCTTGCATCTTTTGACTGGGCTCACTTCATACCAGCCAAGTCCTGGTCCCAGTGAATCAGTGCTCTGTCTAAGAAGTAGACATTGCTGAAGACAAGCCTTCTTTTTACAGGTCAGCAAACTACATTCCTTTAGCCTTAGGTGGAATGGAGGAAATAATTCAAGTTAGGAAAGAAGTAAGGCTTTCAAAATAACATACAGAACTTGAACAAATTTTTAGTAAAACCACAAGGCTAAAAACATGTATTTTTTTTTTAACTAGAAAAAAATTTTTTTTATATTTAGTGTGTGTGTGTGTGTGTGTGTGTGTGTGTATTTGCTTCAGAGGGGGGATTTTCTGACAGGCTCTCAGGAGGCTTGTGAGTTGGAGGCCAGCCTACTCTGTATACTGAATTCAGGCTAGTCAAAGCTACATAGTGAGACCCTAATGCAAAAACAAAACAACAACAGCAAAGTAGGAATAAAAGAGAGAGAAAACAACACAGCAAAAAGCTTTTCCTGCACGTAGCACAATGTGCCACACTCAGAGAAACGGAAGGAGTGCCTTTGGTTACTGACCAGACCAAAGCCAAACACTAAATGTTATACGGTGACACACATGAACGCATGATATTGAGTGTACCAAATGCCGTGGCTCTGAGTCATCAGGGTATCATGACTCATAGTGTCTCCACCAGAGTGTTCATTAGCCTGGCTGGGTCTCTTCCAGTTTGCGATAGGATAACAACAGTCACTTTCCCCCTCAACAACACTTCAAGCTTAAAAAACCCTACATATATTGGTCAGGCGATAATCAAATGCCTGCACTGTATCCCCCAAATACAAACTGTATGAACTAAAGGTCACGGTCAAATTCTTTCTTACAATGTCCTTCCTGGCCAGAATTGTAGTAGCCATTCTAGAACCTAGGTGAAGAGCTGGGCACAGTGGCGCATGTCTATTCCCAGCACTCAGGAGGCAGAGGCAGGTAGATGTCTGTGAGTTCGAGGCCAGCCTGGTCTACAAAGAGAGTTCCAGGACAGCCAAGGCTACACAGAGAAACCCTGTCTCAAAAAACTGAAGAAGAAGAGGAGGAGAGAAGGAGGAGACGGAGAAGACGAAACAACTAGATGAGGGTGTACTCATTACTTGACTGGCCAGATCAGACAAATGATTGCTGCCCCTTTCACAGAATAAAACTCTAATCCAGACTCTTTTTTTAACTTTATTTTCAACTATGGTAAAAATTTAAGGTGATTTTTAAAGCAGACTGCCATTTAGTAATACTTGTTCATGGGCTTTTTGGTTTTTTAGGTTTTTGTTGTTGTTGTTTTGCTTTTTGAGACAGGGTTTCTCTTTGTGGCCTTGGCTGTCCTGGACTCACTTGGTAGACTGGGCTGGCCTCCAACTCACAGACATCCACCTGCCTCTGCCTCCCGAGTGCTGGAATTAAAGGCGTGCATCACCACGACTGGCTTGTTCAGGTTTTTATGTGATGCACTTGGGTTTAAGCCTTTAAATGCCATAGATCTGACAAGACACCTCTAAGAAACATGAGTAGACCTGGTGATGACAGCGTACGCCTTTAATCCCAGCACTGGGGAGACAGAGACAGGTGGATCTCTGGCTTTGGAGCCTGTCTGGTCTGCAGAGCTTCCAGGACTACAAAGAAAAACCCTGTCTCCATAAAGACAGTGACAACAGAAATATGTGAGTGGAGACAATGAACATGTTGGTTTTCGTGAGTTATTTTTTTAATCTACGGAGATATTTTTTCAAACCACACAAAAGCCTTTAAGCTTGGAAACACACCCTTCCCCCCAGTTAAGCTTTTCTAGGCATTAGGTGGACCCAC